>NC_057942.1:20809866-21125723 GCF_018555375.3 Anguilla rostrata | reverse complement strand
GTATTGTATTATAACGTGCAAATTACAAACTACTTTTAAAACACATCACTAAAAAAATTACAATTTATTTAAGCCTTTTCAACCAGAGGAGGCTGGTCCATAGAGGCAGAGGAGGTTGTCCAAATTTCCTTTTTTCAGATTTACATTTCCATTTTTTATCGAGCAGTAGCTAGCTACTTGTGTTAGCCAACGCAACAGTTAGCTTGTAGCAGCCCTGAAGGACTAAGCTAACGGTGAGAATGGATTTTGAGGAGAGTGGTGCTGCTATTGCTAATGAGGCAATTAACGCGTGAGTGAGGGGGTCACAGAGAGGCATGGGCGCAGACACAGAGAGTAAATGGTAAATGGTAAATGGACTGCATTTATATAGCGCTTTTATCCAAAGCGCTTTACAATTGATGCCTCTCATTCACCCATCCACACACACACTCACACACCAATGGTGAAAGGCTGCCATGCAAGGTACCAGTCAGCTCGTTGGGAGCAATTAGGGGTTAGGTGTCTTGCTCAGGGACACTTTGACACGCCCAGGGCGGGGGGTCGAACCGGCAACCCTCCGACTGCCAGACAACCGCTCTTACCTCCTGAGCTATGTCGCCCCCGTGTAGAGTAGAGAGAGTGGGCTGGGGAAGAACATCTTGTGGATTATTTGTTCTCATTCCACAGTTTGGATTACGCAGCAGGTGAGGATCAAGACTGCGGGACGACCAGCTCCACAGATAACCATGATCAAAAATGCTAATTCTAGTGACACATTATGGACACACAAGGCTCATTCCCATCCAGAGCCCGCAGTGATTAGATGTGTCTTTCCCTGTTGTTCACCTGGCCCCTTTTTATATTCATCCTTTGTGTTGTAATATGATATGTAAAGAATAAACCACGATGGGCTGTCCCGTCATTGGAAAATAATGTAGGTTAGAGTCGCTTAACCAGCCCTGAAGTAGGATACATTATTTTCCAATACGGGACAGCCCGGAGGGGTATATTCCACTTTTACAACGGGTTACCAAGAATGACTATATATGGTTAGTTACTTTTATATTTATTGATTTTTATCGATTTAATCAGCTGAAAGTGAAAGATTCTTCCGCGGGCGTTTGGACATATTATTCTACCGTTGTCAAGCAAAACTCTGGTTGGTAGTTCTATTTGCACCGTTGTTAAGCAAAAACTTCTGCTCTGGTCGTTAATTCTATGAAAACAATGATTCTATCAAGAAAAAAATAGTTCCTTCTCATTTTATACCATACAGTTAGCACCAATTTTGGTCATTTTTGTCATTACATTATTTAATAAAACTGCATGAAACCATAAGTCAATCAAATTCATCTCCCTAGCTGTCTTACTTTTTAAATGTTGTGGTCGTGCAATGTCGACATAACGTTTTTTTAAGGCCCTCTGTCACCTAGCCAATATTAAAATAATTGGTTTTAGGTGGTCTCACGGCATGCTTGTTATCCTGGCTAGCTAGTTAGCTATTGTATTCAAAACAGCGGTTACTATAAACGCAATCGTTCACAAACATACGGATGAAAATGCGTCCCATAGCCATTGAGTTAAATGCGGAACGCCTACTGTCCAATTAGGGGACGATTCCGATTTGCGCGATGACTGGCAACCGTAAATAAAGCTAGCAACAGTAACTAGAAATGTGATTCAACGTCGCCATCAATTGTGGAATTGGACATTGAAAAAAGAGAGGGGATGTAACAACAATTCAAAAGTGAAAGAATAATGTTGCTGTTTAAACTGCTTTAGAATGCTGATTTTGTAGCGCATTGATTTTAGATTATTGCTACATTTGAACATAATAACATAACATAACTTGAACATAAGAAAGTAGAGATAAGTAGCCAACTAGTGTAAAATAACATGACGTCTTGGGTTGTTTTTTTTCCTGTCCTCGCCAATGTTTTGAGTCACCAGCCACCACTGATATTGCATAAGTACATGGGAAGATTGTGTGAGCTGTTTCTGTCAGATGAGCAAGTCCAGTATGATGAAAACAGACATTACAACAGTCATTATTCCACAGAAGGAAGATAAATGCAGTTTTAAATATAAAATTGTTAATTGCATGTGCCAATAACATGCAATATAAATGTCCTCATGAGTCAGAACACAATACACCTCCTGTGGTAATGTACTCAATTCCCAGCAAAAAATAAACAATAAAACCGGTGTAGACTAATGTGAAAGCTGGAATGTATTGCTCTTTTGTTTTGTTGCATTTGCGTTCATGTAATTTGTAGTATATCAAGCCAAATGCACATCACACATCTTGGAGTATTATTTAAGTTTTTCATATCTCACATAGTGAAAGTTGAGTTTGAGTGTTCTGCTTTTCTTTTAATGTGTTCAGAGTTCATGATGGCTGTGAAGTCCTGTGAATGTGGCAGGCATCTTTCCCTCCCACTCTCTCCCATCGCTCTGCATCTGAGCAAGATTGTGGAGAAAGGGGACATCCTAAATTCAAAAGTCTACCTAACAGCTGATCCCATGAACTAATTTCACAACTTTATTTCTGCCATCACAGCTGAAATCCAGTCTACACTTCCTGCATCCTGTATTCTGTTCAGACCTCAAAGTGCTTTCTCTCTCCCACAGTGCTCATTGGGATCCAGTCCGCTGCTCTTTGTTCTGATTGGGATGGCAGGTATGCCATCCCGCCAAGTTACGTCTTGGCGGGGGCATGCCCCATACCTATACAGCACTGAGAGTTTGGCACTTTTCAGGGTTCCCCACAGATAGCTCTTACTCTGATCCATACACCTCATCGCGTGCATGTGTAACTGCGTATGTCCCTGCATGTGTGTTGTGTGTTACAGTTTCACATAGATGTTTTATTCAATGTAATTGTTTTCCTGTTTCTTGTATGATTCAACAACTACAACAGTAATTCAAGAGATTTTTTAAAAGTGGGAGGACGGTAACCCTTGTGGGAATTGGGAAGAGGAAAATGATATGATGCTACAATAGGTCAAAAACATGTTAATTTCCATAACTGAATAAGTGTGTGATAATCATTAAAATATTTGTGAGCTAAAAGCCCCATATTACCCATTGGAACATGTAAGATTATTGACATGATATTGCCTTCAAGAAGAGTTGTATATACTGCGACGCCAAAACAATATTGATTATGGTATTCTTTGTTGATATTTGGTACAATTGAACACACACAGTGGAGAGATTGATTGAGGGCTGCAGTTTGTGGTTTAGACAGTATATAAGAATTGTATTTCTTGAGAAAATAATCAATGACCAAGGCTCTCTGAAAAAAATCATGCTACATTGCTGGGGTTTTACCTTGAGGTTAACAATACAGTAGTTTTCTGGACTTCATTGAGTTGTGTACAGTAACCAGTCTTGTGCAGTTAACAGACTCTTATGTTTGACAAATTAGGCTTCTGTGTTTAACAATTAAATATGGAGGGAGAGAGAATATAAAAGAACAGAGGGTCCCCTTGCAAATTATTCATGAATGAGAAGCTCTCCCGTTTTTGGAGCTGATTGAGTCATTCAGAAATCCCTTTAACTGTAAGAGTATGTTCTGTCTCGCTGCCGAAGATACTTTCAGAAGGCATGAGCCCTCTGTGGTATTGATTCTAGAAATAAAAAAAGATGAAAGATGATGGAAAACAGCAGCTTGTGCACACAGACACACAAACACTTGCCTGCTTAGTATGATTCTTGCTTTGACTGTGGTTTGTTCAACAGGTTTATGGATATTCCAAACTCCAAACTGCAACTGAAACGCATTATGATTATGATCCTGGGGACTCTCCTTTATTCTGAACAAATGTGACCTGAACTATGAAGCAAATAACACTTTTTTTACAAAGGACACGTTAAAAATATGACATCTGTCCAGAGTTGTTTATAATCAGGATCATGTTACATATTAGCTGAAGTAGCATGACCAAATTTTAAGTTTTAATTCAGAGCATGAATTTGTCAACTTTGAGTATTACAAACCTTCATCATATTTTTTGTTTGTGGGTGCATTTAAGCATGTGTCCATATCTGAAACATTTCACAACTGTCAGTGATTCTCTCATACATTTGCAGTTACTGCCTCCTTCTGACAGCTGTGGTTAGTGCACCTACTCTCCAAATGCACCGTATTGTTATGTATGAAAAAGCGACGTTGTCGTTGGTCCATCTGTCCTATGATTTCTTCTGTAACCCCATACTACCACCGAAGTAGCCTACATTATTTTATAATAACCGGGACAGCCCGGAGGGGTTTATTCCATTTATATACAACGGGTTACCAACAATGACTGTATATGGTTACTTTTGTATTTATTGATTTTTATCGATTTAATCACCTGGAATTGAAATATTCTTCTGCAG
Organism: Anguilla rostrata; assembly: GCF_018555375.3. Taxonomy (NCBI): domain Eukaryota; kingdom Metazoa; phylum Chordata; class Actinopteri; order Anguilliformes; family Anguillidae; genus Anguilla; species Anguilla rostrata. The sequence continues at coordinate 21,121,361 of NC_057942.1, read as the reverse complement.
CCGTTTGGGCATATTTTACCGTTGTCAAGCAAAACTGTCGTTGGTAGTTGAACTTGGACTGTTGTTATGCAACAAATAGGATATAACAGGCCAATAGTCAGATTGTAACTGTTTTATATATCCTCTCAAACACATTCATTATGTTTTTATGTCACTTTATTTCACTTTCATGTCTTGACATCCGAGGCGACATAATGCATTCACATGTCCAATATAACTGGCAACAACAGCAGAAAACATGCACACGTTGTAAACAATTTGCTGTTTGATTACTTTCTCATCGTCAATTCCATATAGGCTAATCGCAAAATGTCAAGAATAGAACGAAAACTCGGACTTGCGTGAAAATTTAAATTAGCAGTGGTACAGCCACCATTTGCTTTCCTTCGAAGTTACTGCTAGCCGAGCAGCGAAGTGTGCCCTCCAGATGCGAACCATGCACCATAAATTAGTCCATAGTCTTCCTGGTCTTTTTGTGGAATTGAAGAATGGCAGAGTAAAATTACGGCAGTCTGAAAAAGCTAAAGGGACGATTACTAGAATTACCTTTTATTTTACCCTGACAAAAAGTGCGGAAGGTGATTTACAGTTTGCTTTTACTGTATCACCAATGTGAATTACGCAGAACTACCGCATACCTCACATAACTGTATCAAACGTTTTGAGTCAATTACAAAGGGCTAACAAAGAAAATACGGAAGAAAATATTCAGTAAGCGAATTAATCCGTTTGAATGTTTTGGTACGTAATATGCTGTCCCAGCACGAATGCTTATCATTTTATAAAACGAATACTAAAGCAAGAAAAGAACAGAAGAGCACACGTTATAATTCCAAGACGTTGGCAGGCTATAACCAAAACTAGGCTACTGCGCCGCATAACATACAAGTTTGATTTGAAGTTATTATGAAAATAAATCGGTTTGCGGCTGCAGATTTTTTAAACGAGGCATCAATTGTAAAGCGCTTTGGTTAAAAGCGCTATATAAATGCAGTCCATTTAAACATGGCGCTTGAAATAAAACACTGCAAGTAGTGGACCAATCAGAAATTTTCAGCGCTTGCACCCCACCCCAAAGGTTCCGGTACTTTTGGGAAGTACTACCCCCCGAGCAGGAACTTTTTTGGGGGTAAAATAAAGCCCCCGGAACTAAATTTAGACCCTAGTTCCTGCGGTGGAAACGCAAGTTTTTGAGTTCCTCAAAAGGTTCCTAGTTCCGGGGTAAAGTTCCTGCGGTGGAAACGCGGCTAAAGAGAGATCTGTGAATGTGTTATGTCAATGTGATGCAATTGTGATATCACTGTGTTGCTCCTGCAAGACCTCAACAGTGCCCCTGTGCTGTAACGAGTAGAATAATCAAGAAAACTGCTAGCTTTACCATGTTACACAGCTGAATCCCAGTGAATATTTTTGTGGTAAAAAGTTGGGCAAAAGCCATACAGGCATTCAGGTGGAAAACCAGACCTGGGTCAAATACAAATATGTATTTTATTTGTATTTGAAAATGTAGTTAAATACATATTTGAAGTATTTTCAAAGACATTCACACATTAAATACTTTGTATTTGATTTATTTAAATTATTTGAATGGGAAACCAAATACCTTCATAAATAGTATTTAAAGTACATTCCTTTATATAAATACTTTCCTGGGAAACCAAATACATTTAGTATTTGAGCCTTTTAAAAATACATTAATTCAAATATAATTTTTAAATATTTTGAAATTTTTCAAGTACATGCCAAACCATTTGATAAAATTCATTATAATTCATTATAAAAATTAAGTATAATAATATTAACATTATTGTTGTCTTTAAAACAGGGATTTATTTATCTCAGAATTCTATGCAGTCAGTAGCCTATGCAGAATACTATACTGTCAGAAATATTTAGCTTAAAGATTTGCAATTATAACGTAAAATTTTCAGATGCCATGTGTCGGACAAGCAAGGATTAATTAAGAATATGTTTAATTTCTGAATATTTATAAAGGAGTCAGACACAGCCTCAATATTTAAATCTAGATTAAAAACGCACCTCTATGCTCAGGCTTACAATCAGTTGTAGTCTGGAGACAGGGTGCGAGAAGCCTGTCGTCATAGAGCTTTGTAGGTGGCAGTCCTTTCCTTACTGTCACCTGTCAATCAACTGTGACCCGACTTTACATGGCGCTGGCTCTTGATAGGCGGGTATGGTTGTCTACCCCTCATGACTGCATGGGCTCTCCATCCCTGTCCTAGTAGATATGCAGCCATATTCTACTCCTGGCGGGGTCCCCCCAATACATACCACTGCCACTTTACTCACTGTCTGCTATATTGCAAATTCCCTAATTGCCGTTTCCACCCTCTTCCCCACGCTGCCGGCGGGGCTCTTGCCCCAACCCTCGAGAGTGCTTCGAGAGTCGTCTGGTCTCCCCCACCTCTGCGGTCCAGCCCCTCCTTCGTCATTGCCTCCACCCTGCCCACATCTGCCGCCACCTGCTGTTCCCCATCACCGCCACCCGGCCCCACCCATCATCTGAGCCACATTACATATCATATCTTGTGCATAAACTGGCTGACATGCTGGTCACCAGTCGGCACCCTGAGCCGACCAGAGGAGGATGGGTTTCCCCTTGAGCCTGGTTCCTTCCAAGGTTTCTCCCCATCTGCCACAGGGAGTTTTTCCTTGCCACTGTTTCCTTAGGCTTGCTCCTGTGGGGGTTTAGGCTAGGGTTGTCTGTAAAGCGTATTGTGACAACTGTTGTAAAATACGCTATACAAATAAAATTTGATTGATTGATTGAATCCAGCGGTTCCAACAGTCAATGTCCTTCTTAAAATGTTCAGCACTCTGAATACTGAACCAAGTGATATTGCATGCTAGAAACCCTCACTTAACCTACATGTAAAATATATTTTATTAGATTTAATTTAATAATTATGTTTAAAATTAGAATTATCAATTAAATCGCCAAATTCTTTGATAGGTCAGACTACAGCAAACTGGTGGAATCAACCAACAAGTCAAAACAAGCTGTATATCAGGTTTTCAGATTAAATAATTGAATTCAATAAGGAGCAGTCAATTATATTAATGAATTGAAAAAATACATTCCTTATTGAATGCAGGCACACTACTTCTAAATTACACAACAGAACACATACAGCAAAACATTAAACAACTAATCTAGAAACACCAGAAAATAGAGAGAGAGAGAAACGGATCAGCCAGACCTTGCCAAAGTATCACCCACTTCCAGTATAAGCGCCACAAGGAAACCAGCTAAAAGCACACAACCAAGGAACCACCACCAAAATAAAGAGGAAAACTTCTTCTTCAAGGCTCCAACACCAACGCAACACAACAATTTTTCCTGTGGCAATCTTAAATACCTTACCCAGCATGGCTTGAGGATGTTTGCCCTGATTGGGTGATGCCGGTTTAAGATTTAGGAGAGAAGGGAAGGGGGGTCAGACTAATTTATGGCAAGGACTGGCCTACCTAAAGCTTGCATTCAAACTTAAAAAGGACATGGGAAAGGGAAATGTTAGGCATTTAGGGTCTCCGACCCCCGATATGGTGTCCTGTGTCATCTGGTTTGTCTCTTCAGAGGGGGTGAGACCCATAGATTGCCTGCCTAGATTAGGGTATCAGTGGATTTTATATTGCCCCAATCACATTTGCTTTGATGCTTGTGACGGGGAGGCCAGGCCACATTCTTATTCACTGATTTCGTCTCTAAGGCCAAAATCTAAACACTACATATCCTACACATGATTTAAAAAATAATGACCCTGCTTCACACCTGTTGTCAATTTGCCAATCAAGTCAAGTAAAGTCAAGTTTATTTATATAGCACAGTTCATACAATTGAATGCAGTTCAAAGTGCTTTACATCAATAAACAATGGACAACAAGACAATTGAAAATAATGAAACAGTATAAGTAGATTAAAAATAGTGCAAAGATAAAATAGGGTAGAAATAAAATAACACATGTAGAATGAAAAACAAAATAAGATCAAGAGGGCAGAAAACTAAAAATAGTGCAAAACTGTTATAGTAGAGCTCAGTCAAAGGCCCTTGAAAAGAGCAGTGTTTTCAAACAGTGGAGGCATTTCTAAGTTCATAAGGTAGTTGGTTCCATTTATGTGTTGCATAAACACTAAAAGCTGCTTCACCATTTTTTGTTTGGACCCATGGCACTCTTCGGTGGCCAGACTGCAGATCTAAGTGTTCTGGTTGGTTCATAATGTTGAAGCATTTCAGAAATGTATTTTGGTCATTTAGTGATTTGTAAACGAGTATCAGCACGAGTATTAAAAGCCTGGCAGCCGCGTTTTGGATAAGTTGAAGCCTTTATTACCGCCACCTACTAGACAGGAGTATGAATCAGGGACTAGAATAACCCTTACATAGTGCAAATAAAGAAAAATTAAGTACATAAATGCTAACCATAAAATAATAATAATAACAATAATAATACTAATAAATAATATTAATAATAATAACAAATAAACTTTATATAACTTTATATAATACTGATACTAACTAACTTTCACCAATTAAATAAAGCTCACACTCTGCTTATGATCCCCGTTGCGTTCAGAAACTGAAATAGGAATCTGATGCATGCATCCCAAGAGGGTCTCCCTAATATATTAAGGGTCAGCTGGACTCCTTCACCTCTGAAATTCTCCCTCAGCCTTTCTCTTTCTTCCCTGTACTGTGGGCACCAGAACAGGACATGCGCCACCGATTACTTCTGAGCACAGTAATCACACAGCCCACTACGGTGCTTCCTAATTATATGCAGTGTACCATTCAGCCCTGTATGCCCCAGTCTTAATCTCGCCATAACCGAGTCTGCCTTCCTACCGAGTCCTGCTCCTCTTACCAGTCCCACCACTTTTTGAACTATATACATATGTTGCCCCCTCCCTTCTTCATTCCACCCACATTGCCATCTCTTCTTATTTACACTTTTTATCAGGCATTTGGCCTCCGCCCTGCTCAAGTTAATTTCCATCTGCACCTTTGCCTCCCTTATCGCAGCCTTAGCACCCCCATCAGCCTGCTCGTTACCTTCAACCCCACATGGGCTGGAACCCATAAAAAATGAACAGTGAGCCCCATACTCGCAATTCTGTACAGGAACTGTAAAATCTCCCCCACCAGATCTTGCCTGCTAGACCTTGACGATTTTATGCTCATCAAAGCTGCACTGGAGTCCGAGCATATTACCACTTGCAGGGGCCTCACCTCCTCCACCCATTGCAAAGCTAAACATATCTCCACCATCTCCCCTGTATACACTGACAGCTGATCAGATAGCTTCTTTTTGACTAAAATCCCATGCTCTGGGACCACAAAAGCTACCCCCACTTTGCCATCTGTTGTCTCTTTAGACCATTCAGTATATATTTCTAAAATCGCCTGTACCTATCTCTTATATATGTGTCTACCATCTCCGCACAAGATCCCTCCTCTTTATTCATCTTCACCCTATCCAGTAACCTCATATCAATGTGAGGGTATGGCAACAGCCACGGCGGCACAGCTGAATATACCACTGTATGGCTAAAATGTTTCTCCAGGAGTCCCATTTCCCGCACCTCCTTTTCTATACCCCATTCAAAACTCCTGGTCTCTTTCCTGCTCCTCTCCCAGCTAGGCTCCAGCACTCTCTCAGTTGGGTGACTATTAGCATGACCCTGTAAGTTTACCCAATAGGTTACAGCCAGTTGCCTTCTCCTCAGTGCCAAAGGCATTTCTCCCACCTCCACCTGCAAGGCTGGTACTGCAGTAGTCCTATATGCACCACAGCAAATTCTCAGTGCCTGTGCCTGCACCACATCTAATTTCTATAGCAGGCTGTCTGCAGCAGATCCGTATGCCACACTCCCATAATCCAGTACAGATTTAAATTGATATAAATTGTTTTCAGAGCCGATCTGTCTGCTCCCCATTCAATTCCTGCTAAGCACCTCATTACATTCAGCACTTTTTTACACTTTTCCACAGCCTTGTTTATATGTTCAGCCCACGTGAGTCGTGTGTCAAACCACACCCCCAGAAATCTAAAAGTTGTCACCCTTCCTAGCTCTCTGCCATATAATTTCAGTTTCACCTTGTCTCCTATCTTCTTCCGGGTAAAGACCATGACTTGAGTCTTCTCTGTTGAAAACCTAAAACCCCAACGAACGGACCATTCCTGCACTGCGTCAATTGCTTTTTGCAACTTTCCCACAATGTGGCATATATTCCTTCCTGTCTTCCATAATGCCCCATCATCAGCAAAAAGATCTACAAATATCAGCATCTACCTTAGAATATACAGTCCCCTCCGAAAGTATTGGAACAGCAAGGTCAATTCCTTTGTTTTTGCTATACACTGAAGACAATTGAGTCTGAGGTCAAAGGATGTACATGAGATGACAGATCCGAATTTCAGCTTTTATTTCCTGGTATTTTTATCTAGATTTGTTAAACAACTTAGAAAATATCACCTTTTGTATCAGACAACCCAATTTTTAGGTGAGCAAAAGTATTGGAACATGTGACTGACAGGTGTTTCTTGTTGCCCAGATGTGTCCTGTTAGATTGATTGGTTAAACAATAAATAGTTCTGAATGTCTACTCTTGGTTTTAGCCTTGGGTTTTGCCTGTGAAAACTGCATTTGTGTTATAAAAGATAAGCTAACATGAAGACCAGAGAGCTGTCTTTGGGAGAAAAGCAAGCTTAGAAAAATCGATCAGAGCCATTGCACAAGCATTGGGGATAGCTTGTACGACAACTTGGAATGTCCTGAAAAAGAAAGAAACCGCTGCTGTACTAAGCAAGAGATATCGAACAGGTCGACCAAGGAAAACAACAGCAGTTGATGACAGAAACATTGTGAAAGCTGTGAAGAAAAACCTCAAAACATCAGTCAGTGACATCACAAACAATCTCCACAGGACAGGGGTGAAGGTATCTCAATCAACCGTTCTAAGAAGACTTAGAGAGCAGCAATATAGAGGCTACACCACAAGATGCAAACCACTCATCAGTAGTAAGAATCGGAAGACGAGATTACAATTTGCAAAGAAGTACAGAGATGAGCCACAAAAGTTCTGGAACAAAGTTTTATGGACTGATGAGACCAAGATTAACCTCTACCAAAGTGATGAAAAGGCCAAAGTGTGGAGAAAGAAGGAATCTGCTCATGATCCAAAACATATAAGCTCATCTGTGAAGCACAGTGGAGGAAGTGTCATGGCTTGGGCTTGCATGGCTGCTTCTGGAGTGGGCTCACTAATCTTTATTGATGATGTAACTCATGATGGTAGCAGCAGGATGAATTCAGAAGTCTACAAAAACATTCTGTCTGCCAACTTACAGAGAAATGCGTCCAAACTAATTGGGAGGAACTTCATCATGCAGCAAGACAATGACTCAAAACACACTGCCAACACAACAATGGATTTCATTTGGGAGAAAGTGGAAGGTTTTAGACTGGCCAAGTCAATCACCAGACCTTAACCCAATTGAGCATGCATTTCACCTCCTGAAGAGGAGATTGAAGGGAAAACCCCCCCGAAACAAACAACAACTGAAAGAGGCTGCAGTAAAAGCCTGGAAAAGCATCACAAAAGAAGAATGCAACAGTTTGGTGATGTCAATGGGTCGCAGGCTTGATGCAGTTATTGCAAGCAAGAGATATGCTACCAAATATTAAGTGTTATTTGCTTTCATTTACTTTAATACTCTCTGTTCCAATACTTTTGCTCACCTAAAAATTGGGTGGTCTGATACCAAAGGTGCTATGTTCTAAGTAGTTTAACACATCTAGGTGTAAATACCAGGAAATAAAAGATGAAATTCTGAACTCTTGTCTCATCTTTTTATCTCAACCCCAAATGTATTCAGTGCATTGCAAAAACAAAGGAATTGGCCTTGCTGTTCCAATACTTTTGGAGGGGACTGTATGTCATCAATCATAATTGAGAATAGCAATGGGCTAATCACACTCCCCTGGGGTGTGCCATTTTCAACCATATAACTTGCAGATAAGCTGCTGCCTACCCTCACTTGAACAGACCTCTCAAAAAGGAAATCTTTTATCCATTGGAACATCCTGCCCACAATACCCAGCTTGTCCAACTTGATTAACATTCCGTCTTTCCACATCATGTCATACGCCTTCTCTACATCAAAAAAGGCTGCCACTACTGATTCCCGATTAGTCTGGGCCTTCCTCACATCAGATTCCATACACAGTACAGGGTCCCCTCCCTTTTCGAAAACCACTTTCATGCTGGGATAAAAGTCCTTTTGTTTCCAGATGATATGTCAACCTGTCAACTATCATTCTCTCCATAAGTTTCCCCATGTGCGATGTTAGAGCTATTGGTCTGTAATTACCCGGTACTGTAGGATCTTTCCCTGGCTTTCTTATTGGGATTATCACTGCCTGCTTCCATGCTTGAGGTAGCTTCCCCTCCTGCCATACTTTATTATATAGTTCCAGCACCACTTCCAGTGCTACATCACTAACGTGCGCCAGCATAGTATAACACACCCCATCCTTCCCAGGAGATGTTAACCCAGTTTTATTTATGGCACGTTTTAGTTCTGCCATGGTAAAAGGCACATTCAAAACCTCCTCCCTCTCTTGCCTGTCTTCAACAATGCCCTGATAGTCTGCCACTGTCCTATCCCTCCCTTTCAGTCCTTCTGCTGTCAGGTTGCTAGAGCTATGTACTTTCACCAACACCCAGGCCAGCAAACTTACCTTTTCCTCATCTTTAACAGCCCTGATATCTCCATCACTCAGCACCGGGTAGCCCCATTCCCTTCTCACCCCGTTCATTCTCTTTATCATCCCCCAGACCTCCCCCACTGGGGTACTCCTTCCTATTGTCTCACAAAACCCCCTCCACCGCCTGCGCTCTCTTATAATCAAGTAAGTGCTGAAAGTTGTGAGTTCTCTTCAACTTCCTGAATGCCTTATTCCTACTTTTTATTGCCCTGGACACTCCTCCGTCCACCAAGGAACCAGCTTTATTTTCTTCCCTCCACGCTTCCTCGGAATGCACTGCCCTGCCACCTCCACTAACACTGCACTGATCTAATCATTAAGAGAATTACCCTCTTGATTCGCGTCTAGCTGGCTTAACTGTTGTTCACTCAGTTCCGTAAACTTATCCCACTCTGCCTTCCCAAAAACCCACCTTTCCAATCCTTCCTCCCCCACTCCCTCTATTTCCTGACCTATCTTGATGAAGATCGGATAGTGATCACTTCCCACTGAGCATTCTTTCCACACTTCCCAAGATGATATTCCCGCTAATGACTGGGACACCAGAGTGAGGTCTAATGCAGATTCTGATCCCGTACTGAAATTGATTTGTGTTCCCCTGCCATCATTCAAACACACTAGATTGCCTGCATCCATCAGGTCTTCAACCACTGTCACATTCACACCATTCCGATCCCCCCATAGTGTACTATGCAAGTTGAAGTCACCACGCCATATTACCCTTCTCCCCACCTGTCCTTTCACCCCCTCCAGCAATTCCAAATTCCAATTCCAATTTCCAAGTCCAAATTCTGACATGGGTTGTAAAAGTTTATAACTATTAGACTCACCCCACCTACCCACACCTCTACTACTACGTATTCCAATTCCCTACCCTTCGCTATCTCCCTATATGGCAGTCCTTTTTTTACAAACGTAATACACCCTCCCCCATTTCCCTTCTGTCTGTCCCTTCGAACCCCTTCATATCCACAAATTGTAAACTGTAGAGATGGTTTAAGCTACATCTCCTTATACATATTACATCAGGTTTCAATTCCATTTCTGCAATAAATCCTTTAAACTCCTGCCCATTAGCAATCAGACTCCTAGCATTCCAATCATCAAAGTGATGAAGAGGCTTGCGAACATGCTCTTACACTTGACTGTTTTAACTGCTCCCATGCCAGTCCTTTAACATCCAAGTACTTAACAGCAATATTAACAATGATCCTGATCTTGTCCGCCCTATGCTCTGCCTGTGACGTACAATTACCCTAACATCTACTACAGGGGTGGCCAACCCAGGTCCTGGAGAGCCGCAGGGTCTGCTGGCTTTTGTTTTTATTCGGCACTTAATTGATCAATTAAAGCAGTTGATTACATAGTTAACTCACCTCACCTGGTTTATTTTGTGTAAGTGGTTGTTGTATTTAAGGTCAAAACAAAAACCCGCAGACCCTGCGGCTCCCCAGGACCGGAGTTGGCCACCCCTGATCTACTATGAAAAGCACAAATTTTTCTTTACTTACTAGCAATGTGTCCTCTGTTATTCTATCTTTTCCCCCTTGCGCCACCTCTCTCCCTACTGGATTATTAACGTTACTTGTTCTCTCCGTTCCTCCTACCTCTCCCCGACTTTCTCCCCTTACCATCTGTACTGCCTCTGCATACGATACCCTTTTCTCCACCTTCACTTGCTGTACCTTCACAGCTTTCTTCCTTTCTGCACATCCCCCATATACCACACTGTGAGCTCCTCCACAGTTACAGCACTTAACTTCTGCACCTTTTTCACATTTTCCATATTCACGGCCACCTCCACACCTGCCGCATCTCAGGTTTCCCCGGCATACAGCAGCAATATGCCCATACCTCTGACATTTATAGCATCGCAAAGGGGGGGGACATAGGGTCTTACATTGTACCTCATATAGCCTATTGTCACTTTGTCAGGCAAACTATCTCCTTGAAAATATAAACGGACGGACAGACTATTCTCTTCCCTTCCCTTGTTACTAACAATCTCTTAGCCCCCGTTACTACCCCTCCTCTCACGTTAGCCATTAGCTCATCCAGGTTTTCACCAACCGGTATACCCGATATCACTCCCCTGACGAAGTATCCACCCCCCGTTTCATTTCTACAGCTTAACACTTCTATCTTGCCTATGTGTTGTGCTTTCATTGCCCTTTACATTTGATCATCAGACTCCCATCCCGCAACACCTTAGCCATTTCAATATCTCCTATCACCGCCTTCAATCCATTAGTCAAAGCTACCAGGCTTAAACTAGCGATATTGTTACCCGCTTTAAACGACATTACCATTTTAAATTCCTCCGTAAGTTTCCTTCGCACTACCCGATCACTGGGTCTACTACCGTCTTCATCCTCAATGCTATCAAAATCCCTTTTTGAGCTGCTCGCACCTACCCTGTCTTTTCCACAACATCTCGATCCATTCATACCCCGTCCTCGATTTACCTGAGCCCAATTTTCTGACTCCATCTCATCCTCCTCCCCTCCACTCCTCCCCGATTCACTCACTGCCCAGTTTATGCACAACCGCCAAAAATAAATAAATAAAGTTTATTTTATTTTGGCTCCACTCCAACCTTCTCGCCGTCCTTCGACTCTCCTCTCCCCTCCTGTTTTTTTCTCCTTCCTATGTATCCAAAATTCCTTTCCTCCAAAATCCTGCGCTGAACCCCAGAAACCAGGGGCTAGATATAGGACTCCCACACCCGACCCTCATCAGGGACAATTAACTCAGAGCCAATGCATGTGAGGTGCCATCACCTCACCATAGGACTCACACACCTGCCCCTCATCAGGGACAATTAACCAACAGAAATAAATGAGTGAGAGGTGCCACCACCTCACACATTCTTGGAAATTTCAAAGCTTGTTGCAAATATTGCAACAATCAGATATCATGTTCGATGAAGGCACTTTCCAATCTACATACACATTTAAGAGTAAGTACTTCATGTATCTAAGGATGTTTTAAGGAATATGGTAATTAGTGTTGCAGCAGACCTGGAATAGACATAGTTTTATTAAGGCAGTGTTTACTCGACCTTCGGACAGCATTGGCAAAGGAAACACTATTCAGATGTCCAGCGCTCTGATTGGTCGATGGCCATGTGCCAAACCCTAATCCTAACTCTAATCCAAATTCTAAGCACCTGACATTATTTTACCAGAGTAGCCCCACACTCCCAGAATTAGCATCAATTAACTTGGTAAGTTATTAGTGTTATAAAATGTGTTATAAAATCCCAGAAGCTCTCCTTTCTTAAAGAATGTATCAATTAGCAGAATCTCCTTTTTGCTGTGATCTGCACCAACTTCCACATACCAAAATCTTCCCCGAGCCATGGTGTGCATAATCTAACAAACCCTAACCAATCAACAACCAAAATACAATATTAACATCGCGTTGGTCCAATGATAATTTCCTAATTTCATCTTCAATTCTTTACCACTGTATTGTATTATAACGTGCAAATTACAAACTACTTTTAAAACACATCACTAAAAAAATTACAATTTATTTAAGCCTTTTCAACCAGAGGAGGCTGGTCCATAGAGGCAGAGAGTTGTCAAATTCCTTTTTCAGATTTACATTTCCATTTTTTATCGAGCAGTAGCTAGCTACTTGTGTTAGCCAACGCAACAGTTAGCTTGTAGCAGCCCTGAAGGACTAAGCTAACGGTGAGAATGGATTTTGAGGAGAGTGGTGCTGCTATTGCTAATGAGGCAATTAACGCGTGAGTGAGGGGGTCACAGAGAGGCATGGACGCAGACACAGAGAGTAAATGGTAAATGGTAAATGGACTGCATTTATATAGCGCTTTTATCCAAAGCGCTTTACAATTGATGCCTTTCATTCACCCATTCACACACACACTCACACACCAACGGTGAAAGGCTGCCATGCAAGGTACCAATCAGCTCGTTGGTAGCAATTAGAGGTTAAGTGTCTTGCTCAGGGACACTTCGACACGCCCAAGGCAGGGGATCAAACCGGCAACCCTCCGACTGCCAGACAACCGCTCTTACCTCCTGAGCTATGTCACCCCCAACTTGCAATGGTGATGGTACTTAGTCCTTACTTGAAGGTAATTTCTTCCCCAAGGTTCTGTTATTCAATTTAAACATTTTATACCAATAAATAATGCACTGTTGTGATAATGGCTTATATTATATATTACTAATAACATGGATGTTAAACATTTATTGTTCAGCGAAAGCACCCTATCATCGTCCTTAATGTGTCCATGCCTCAAGCGCAAATGCCTTCAACATCAGCTGTAGTAAGACCCCAGAAGTACCATGTCACACATCCACGGCAGATAAAAGACTAATCTCCTTGCCGATATCATTTATGAAAATATCCTTCCAATAAACATTCTGGAAAGTGAGTCCTTCAAGAAATTCAGCGAAGGAATGGATTCAAACTATGTGGTGCCAACTCGCAAAGGCATGTCCAAAACCATTTTAATGGACCAGAAAATCAAGATGGAGAATAAGCTAATGTCTCTTTTAGAGTCGGCTACATCTATTTGTCTGACACTAGACCTTTGGTCTTGTCCTCAAATGAAGTCGTATCTTGGTGTGACCAGCCATTTCCTCATTACTTGGAATCTTCACAGTGTGATGCTTACATGTCAGCGTTTCAGGGGCCGCCACACTGGAGAGCACATTGCCAATACATATGCAGAGCTATTGGACCATTATGATCAGCAACAAAATAAACACTGTGGTGACGAACAATGCAACCAACACGGTTGCTGCCTTCGCTTACTTTGAAGACAGTGGGCCTGATGAAGAAAATGATAGTGATGAAGAAGAGGAGGGAGGACTACAACCTGTCAGTTTCACTGACCTTGACAAAAACTTTCCTCAACATGAGAGATGCTTTGCACACACACTGCAGCTTACGATCAAAGGTAGTCTAAAAACAGCTGACTATCTAAACAAATCAATAGCAAAAGCTTCCAGCATTGTCAGTCATTGCCGCAAGTTCACTCTTGCTCAGGGTGTCTTGGACGAGGATGATCGCCTACAACCTGCTACCTTCACAAGATGGAACTCTCAAATGAAAATGATACGTTCAGTTCTCAAGGCTGACGAAACTAAGCTATACCAATTATCAATAACAAAACTATCTGGTCATGAGAGGAATATACTCAGTGAAGTTGTTGGTATCCTCACCCCCTTTGAAGTTGCCACAGATGTATGCAAGGTTCAGACATTGTCACCACCAGCTACATCATCCCATGCATCAGAGGACTTCGTCATCATCTGAATGTGTGCCCTCCAAGTACAATGTGAAGCTAATCAAGGCCTTGAAGGAATCACTTGACAGGCGTCCTTCAATCTGTGAGGAAAAAAACTATACCAAATGGCCTCAGTAGACCAATGGCCCCCTGAGCCGACCAAAGGAGGATAGGCTTCCCCCTTGAGCCTGGTTCCTTCTGAGGTTTCTTCCCATCTGCCACAGGGAGTTTTCCTTGCCACTGTTGCCTTAGGCTTGCTCCTGTGGGGGTTTAGGCCAGGGTTGTCTGTAAAGCGTATTGTGACAACTGCTGTAAAATACTCTATACAAATAAATTTTGATTGATTGATTATTGGATCCACGCTTTAAAGTAGCCTGGTGTGCTGACACAGAGAGGGCAGCCCTTAGAGCTGATGTTGAAGATCTTGCCTCCAAGTTCAGCCAAACAGAGGATGTGCCACCCATGGAGCCACCAGCAGAGAAAGGTGCCATGGACATGCTATTTTATTTTATGGATCAGCTCAGTTCTTCCAAGCTGTGTAGGGACAATGTCCGCAGAGAGATTGATGAGTACCTTATTAGCCGACGTCTGCCACTATCAACAGATCCTCTGATATTCTGGAAAGCACACACAAGTACATATCCCATGCTAAGTAGACTGGCTGCTGAGTATCTTAATGTGCCTGCATCATCTGTTGAGTGCCTGTTCAGCATTGGTGAGCGGGTCTTTAGGTCTGATCGCTGCTCACTTTCTGACAAACTCTTTGAAACTCTGTTTTGGAAGTGCAACATGGCTAATTTTTAAATTGTAAAATAAGCCCAGAATTAAAGGATGGCACAAGAGCAATTCATTTTATGTTGTTTTTTCTACATAAAGGTATTACCTTATACTAAGGGTACTCAAATACAAATCTTAAAGGTCTACAAAGAAAATTTTCAACAAGACAAAGGTCCGTTTATTAAGGTCAGTCAAGCTTTTAAACAATTATAATATAGGTATATACACATAGGATCTACAAATCACCATTTCCCCATTTTCCCCCACCCCCCCCAACCGGTTCATACACCCACCCACCAAAATTGAATCAAACCACCCCAAAAATCTAAGTCCAAATAAGTCCAAAACTATTGTACATTGTGTAAAACACTGTTGCTTAATGAGAGAAGTGGCACCTTTGGTCTGTTGCCAAGATTTTGAACTTTGGCACGTGTGATGGGCAGGCGGAGACACTGATGCAAGTGTTCATTGGTGAGTCGGCTGTGGTACGTGTTCTTCACCATGTTCATTGTTGAGAATGCAGACTCACAGCTGTAGGTTGAGCCAAACATTGTGAGAATGTGAAGTTCCATCTTTTGCAGGAGATGGAAATTAGCTGCAGTAACCATCTTTGTCCAGAAGGTGAAAGCGTCACAGTCAGCTTCTTTCAGTGCAAGGTTAGCCTGGAGGTCAATCAACTCACTTTGCAGAGAAGCAGCACTGGCCCATGGGAAGATTTGTTGTGCTTCTACAGAGAACTCTCTGACATTTCTGACCAGAAATGGGTTTTCAATGTACAGTAGGACATGTTTTCCTAATATGAAGTCATCAAAGCGAGTCTTGAAATTTTCAATGAGCTTCTCCAGGAATTCAACATGATTCTGAGGATGTTCTTCTCCTTTGGTCGGTTGCAAAAGTTTTGGGAAGTGGAGCAGTCCCTCCTGTAGGTACAAAATAAAACGGACTAAGGAGCACTGTTTAAAAGGGTATGATGAAGTATCAAAAAAGGTGTTCATTGGAATCCAGGGAATGTATGTGTCAGGAATTGGGATGTGGCAGGACCCAAATGCAGAGTAATAAACACAGGAAGTCCAAAAGGTGTATTTATATACACAAGAGGGCTAACAAGACACAGGAGAACACAATGCACAATTAATCCAGAGAGGGGAGGGATAACGAGACACAGGTGGGCACAATTATTGAATAACGAGACAACAATAATTGAATAAACCCAGGAGAAAGCAATGAGACAAACAAACCACAGTACAAAGATTAGAAATGCCAAAAATGGAGCATCGCGTAGTTCTGGCAGGCCACGAGAGTCAAGCGCTCCAGCTGAATCAGCTGATGGCTCAGCTGAGTGATGCTCGCCTATCACAGTACATTCACTAACAGGGCGGTCTACTTAAACAGCCTCTACTTATTCGGCTGCTCCTCCTGCATGCAAGCGCTGCACGTTGCTTCGTAAATCGGCGCTTCTTCCTGCAATCCAGCTACAACATGCTGCCAGTGTAAACCATGTCTGCTTGCTACATGTTAGCTGCTAGTCTAAGCTCACAGCCTAGGCACTATGAGGAAGTCTTGCTATTTATTTGCATTACTCCTTACCTCTAAGCTCTATAGCTGCAGCAGGCAGGTGATCCATTTGGGGCCAGCCACGCAAAGAGTTGTTTAAGCGGCATATTCCAGATATTGAGGATACCGGTGCACTGTCTTCACTGCTAACTGGCCAGGGAGCTTCATTCAAGGAGCGCTGCTTTGCGGCAGCCGCCGCCCCTCCATGGAGGACGCCATGTTCAAGCCTGGAAGCTGCTGCCACGTACATATCTGCTAGCTGCAGATTCTTGCCGGGTAATGTCACCAACCTTATTTAAATTATGCTGAGCTCTGAGTCTAGCGGTAAACGCATAATATGGCCTCCTCTAAAAGTCGCTAAATTGACAACACCGAATATACACATTCGATTGCGGGGACGTCTCACAGAGGGGCTGGTTTCACGAATATCGCAAGTCTTTCGCTAAAAGCGGAAACGTTCCAACATATGCGGGCACAAGTTAATGGCATGCTTATTGTCGAGTTTCTCCACCAGAGTCAACGCTAGATGCTGTCACTGCTAAAGAATCCCTGGCGTGAATGCTTTCGGCTACCTTCCGGAACGCAGTAGAATTGGGTCGTACGTTACATCCCCTACTTGATCAGAGCGGGGTCTTCCAATCAATCGTTTTACGCAAATTTGGGATTCGTGCACATAAATCTAAGCGGAAATGTCTGAATTGGGAAAACGCCAAAGTTCTCACGCTTGGCTGAGATGGAAAAGTAGGCGTATCGATAAAGAATCTTTGTTCATTGTGAACGGCTAATGGATTAAGGGCAGTCGCTACCACGCAGCTACTAGATAGCCCCCATGTCTCACACGGGCTATAGTTTGTGTATTTGTAGGCTAATGGCCTACTTCCTGGTGTAAACAGTTATTCCGGAAGGATTGGGCTGCGAGATGGCAGTTAAACTCTGTTATAGGTTTGGCAGATTGAACATGGGCGACAGGGTGTGTTGCAAAGAGCAGAGATGCAGAGTCGTCTAAATAGTTCAAAGCTGCATTCTATCCTTCGCTGAATCGCTACACTACAAGGAGTGTTAGACTGTTACCGGCAAGTAGGCTACAGCCAATGTTGTAAAAATGCAAACCAGCTTCGGCTTTCAACTTCAGAAACAGAAAGTTTTCTCCACTGATTCACGATTTGCGCTTAAAAAGCCAGTTCCCTATCGGGACCCAATCATCGCGACAGAAAAATGAAAACATAAAATTCATATTGGTGTTAAATCTGCAAGGATACAGTTTGGTTGGCTATCTAATGTAGCTGTCAGATCACGATGCTGAATGTTTAGGGATTGCTAATGTCCATTGTAATGAGCCAAATAGGCTTAACGTTGTCTGGTCCAACTGGTTCTCTCGATATTGTGCTGTTGCAAGATGCGAATGCGTACGTTCCGCATTCATAAGTGTATCGTTGTATTCCATGACACTTAAACGGGCGTTTAGGCTTATCACAGCGGAGAAGGGATTTCATGTAGCCTTCTCCACGTCACTGCTCTGACCTCTTCACCGCGCATGTGATCAGGCATGTGACCACACGACTGAGCGCATATGGTGAGGAAAAATTATACCTCCTGCTACGGACATGCTCCGCACAGCCTAGGTATTGGTCTCGCCGTCTCTACAATTGCATGCTCACGCGAACGGCGTTGCGCGTCATCCATTGCATCTGCTTTCGCAACTTTGTCATAGTTTCTTTAATCGTACATTGCATTTTCGTCTAAATAGAGTGCAATTAAAAATTTTTTTTAAAAGACTGGTTCCAATTCCTCTCCTAATATGTGTGGCGGTCTGGAGAGACCCGTCGGATGTCGCTGCGAGTCATTGTTGGAAAAATGCCAAAAAACTCGTAAAATGAGTTTTTTGGGTAAAATGAGATATCACACGATTTAGATTCTGTGAAGTCTTTACTTTGTCATGGTAAATAAAGATATCGTGAAAACCTACGGAAAATGTTTATTTTTAGGTATTTGTAAACGTTGTTTGCTAGCAAAAAAAGCAACGTTGTTACTGTTAGCTTGGGACGGCGATCTGTTTCTGTAGGTAGAGATACGCCTGCCAATTCAGTCGTCTTGTGTCCAAACAAAGTACTACAACAACGTTAAAAAACACTAAACCAATAACACAGTGTCTGCAAATTTAGCTGACTATAAAGAAATCTGTAATTTAATATTTATGAAGATGTGTGGGGTTTCACACGTCTTCAGAAATGATGTGAGATGAATGCGAGTTAGCCGACATGCCTAAATTTGGCCGTTCTCCACTCGTGATCAACAGGCTAATATTGCAGTTGCTAATGGGTTGTGGATCACTCAGTTAAAATTAAACATAGGTTATGTAAACATTTAACCTCAATATAGTTAGGTTAGTGTTTCGTTTTCACATCGCCTACTTTTGTCTTTTGATCAATCAGATTACACTAGCATGTTGGTGGTTCAAGTTACGGGTGCTTTCGACTTCTTATTCCCTTTCCATAACCTCGCCGTCAACTATTTTGATTTGTGTAAAAGCAAAGACCCATGTAATTGTTGGAATTGGCGTTAACGTTACGAGTTACAAGACTGCAGTTGGCAGTCTTAACATAACACAACAGGCACGAAACACCAACAACACGCGCAGATCAGCTGATAGCTGTCAAAACATCCTCGCGTAGTTGACGGCTGCTGTCAGTGCGAGATGGCGTCTTTACAGGATAGCGATGTAGCCCGTTGTTTGAATGAATTGTCTTTTATTAACATGAGTAACGTTTCCATTAGCTTTGAAGCAAGACAGTTAATCAGTGATTATTTCACAAGTGGTCCTAATCTCAGAGACAGTGTAAGTGAGGTATCTGGATCGAGTGATGAATCAAGTGACAGGAATTACGATAGAGATCCTGCTTCTCGAAAAACGGCTCGTCTTGTTTTCGCGCCCAAAACTGGAGAGATGGACAGTGAAGACGATGACCTGTCAGGTGAGCCAATGAAACTATGTACCTATTCAGGGCTGTCATAAATTATGATTATTATTCACTATACTGACCATGAGTGAGAATAAACTAGCTAGCTTATTCGCATGAAACAGCTGTGTCAGCTTTCCGTATGAAAACATCAAACGTCATATGGTAAGGTTAAGCCTAAATAAGTTTAAATGCAAATAAATAAATAAGGAGTTACCCTATAATACATTACATAAGGCTTATGAAAATAAATTGTTCTTTGAGGGGTGACTGTGTGAATTAATTATTATTATTATTATTATTATTATTATTAATATTATTAGTAGTAGTAGTAGTATTTTTTATTATCAATACCAAGGACACAAGGAGATCCACTTGGCTCAGTAGTAGACTTCGGTCTATGAAATGCATTAGTTTTCACATAGTAACATTGACTTTTTTTTCTTTCTTTAAAAAAAAATAAAAAAACAGAGTCACATCCAACTCTCGAAAATCTGGCCAATAAAATCATTCCTCCTGGCCATGGTGATGCTGGCCTTTCTGTAGTAGATTGTCATTGTTGCTGCAAGCTCAATGAAGGAAAGCCTTGCCATACCAGATTCCCCAAAGAGGAGCTCCTTGATGTCCTATCATTCCTATGCCGACGACACGCAACTCTTTCTCTCCTTCTCCCCATCGGACACACAGGTCCCTGCCCGCATCTCCGCTTGCCTGAGGGACATTCAGAGCTGGATGGACAATCACCACCTGAAGCTCAACCCAGGAAAGACGGAGCTAATCTTTATTCCTGCTCTATCTTCTCCCCTCCTCGACTTTTCCATTTCCTTAGGGGACACCGTAGTGACATCATCACCCTGCGCCAAGAATCTCGGAGTGATGATGGACAACAGGCTGTCCCTCTCCAACAACATTGCAGCAGTAACCCGGGCATGCAGATTTTTCCTATACAACATCCGCAGAATCCTCCCCTTTCTCACCACCTACTCAACCCAGCTCCTGGTCCAAGCAATGGTTCTATCCCGCCTGGACTACTGCAACTCTCTTCTGGCTGGACTACCAGCATCTGCCACCAGACCCCTGCAGCTCATTCAGAATGCTGCAGCTCGTCTGGTCTTCAACCTCCCCAGACACTCCCACGTAACTCCCCTGCTCACTACCCTCCACTGGCTGCCTGTTATAGCTCGCATCAAATTCAAAACATTGGTCCTAGCATACCAGGCAGTCAAGGGATCAGCCCCAGCATACCTTCACAAGATATTCAAACCCTACATGCCAGCCAGATCCCTCCGTTCTGCTACCTCAGGACGCCTAGCACCTCCCCCTCTTCGCACCTGCACTTCCAGAACACGTCTCCTGTCTGTTCTGGCCCCACGATGGTGGAATGACCTCCCTGTGGAGGTCAGAACAGCTGAGACTGTGAACAATTTCAAACGACAACTGAAGACCCACCTCTTCAGGCTGCACCTCTCTCCATCCCTCCCTTCCCCCCTGTAAATGACTAAACTTAGGGTTGTAACTAGGCAGCTGTTTCATAGGTTACTTAGTTGATGCGCCTGTCTTAACGACTACTTGTATTTTTATTTATTTTTATTTTTCCATAGATTGCGTTGTTGCCGTTCTCGTTGTTAGTGTTAATCAGTTTAACCATCAGGGTCCAAGTTGAACTATGCGGTTGTTCCCTGTACTTGGACCGGTACTTCTCTCTAGGGGTTTCGTCATACTTGTTCCTGGTTATGGTTATACACTTTGTTGTACGTCGCTCTGGATAAGAGCGTCTGCCAAATGCCTGTAATGTAATGTAATGATGTCCGTCTGCAGTACCTCAACCTGTCTCGTGAAGAGCTTGACATTGCCATTCTCTCCAAGCTTTCTTGTGGAATGCATCTCTCTGACACAACATCAAGGTCCAGGAAGAGAGAGCAGACACAGCGTTTAGCCCACCGTACTGATTATTACTATCATGGGCATAGGATCTGCCGTGATGTTTTCAAATATCTCCATGGGGTTGGGCAGGACAAATTGAATGCATTAATGAAGCATTACAAGGCTGCTGGGGTGGAAGCAAGGGTCCACAAGCTGAATAAGAGGTTTCCTGCAAATGCATTAAAATTGCAGGACACAAGAGCCATTGTGGATTTCATCCTCAACTATGCAGAGGCCTATGCGATCATTCTTCCAGGCCGCACACCAAGGCATTGGAAGGCAGATGTAAAACTGCTGCCAGCCAACTGCAGCAAGAGGAAGGTCTATGAGCAGTACTGCGCAGCAGTGGAGAATGCTGGCATGCGAATGGTAACTCTGAGAACCTTTCGGTGAATATGGCAGCAGTTAGTACCCTTTGTGTCGACCATGCGCCCTGCCACTGACCTGTGCTGGTACTGTCAGTCAGGTGTCGCTAAACTTCAACATGCTGCCAATCATCCAGAGAAAAGTGCAGCCGTCCGTGATATTGAAGAGCACTTGGCTAAAGATCCCTCTACCAACAAATCTATAAAACAACAAAGGAGGAGATGCCCTTTGGTGCAGAAATAGGACCCCATCCTGCCTGCAGCTTCCCTGGGAAGATGCATTACAGTTTTGATTTTGCGCAGCAGGTCCATTTCCCATCAGACCTCTTGCAGCCTGGTCCAGTGTACTTCAAGTGCCCTCGGAAATTTGGTCTTTTTGGGGTGGCATGTGAGGCTGTCCCAAAGCAGGTAAATTTTTTACTTGAAGAGAGCTGCCAGTAAGGGAAAGGTGCCAACTGTGTAGTGTCACTCCTTCACTATTTCTTCAAGCACTATGGCATGGGTGAAGAAGATGTCCATTTACATGCAGATAACTTCAGTGGACAAAACAAAAACTCCACAATGATGTGGAGGGTGCTAACAGGGCGTCACAAGAACATCACCTTCTCCTTCCTGCTAACTGGACACACAAAATTTAGTTGTGACTGGTGCTTTGCTCTTGTGAAACGCTTGTTCAGAAGGACAAGGGTAGACTTCTAAATGACATTGTCAAGGTGGTCGAGGAATCCTCCCAAGTCAACATTGCTCAAGTCTGCGGCAAGGAAAATGGAGAGGTATGAGCTTCCTCAGCACATACTTCAGGAAAGTTGGAGGAATAAAGAAAAACCACCACTTTAACTTTTGTGAGGGGTCAGGCATAATTGAAATAAAATAGTTATGTGACAGTGGTGCAACCCAGCAAGATCTTCTGAGAGGAGGAGTGCCCCTGCAAAGCAAAATGCCAGACCAGATCCTACCAAAAGGACTTGATGCGAAGCAGCAGTGGGACCTCTATGAAGAAATAAGGCCATTTACTGCTGATACCTATAAAGACAGCACCTGTCCGTGTCCAACAGTCCCCAAGCCTAGGAGAATTGCAGTGTTCAATGGGGAGGAGTAGGTTTACAGTGCAGTGTGTGTGTAGGTGTACAGTGAAGGGCTGCAGCAAATAGAAAAACGTGCTTGTTGATGTTTTTTTCTTGTGCTTTTAAATGTACATTTTCATCACCTTGTTAAAATATATTTGTATAATACTATTCAGAAGGTGATTGACATGTCAAATTGTAAAATTTAATTCAAAGATTACTTTTATGATAGTCACACATAATTAACCCTAATACAATGACAATAATTTGTAAAACACAATTTTGTTTGTTGATGCTTGTTACATGTACTTCTACTGTTAAAATCTATTTCTATATTTCATTGAAATAATACTGGTGATGTTCAGTTATTGATATACACCAAGGTGTTTTTGTTTTTTTCTTTAGTACTTCTCAACTGATTTTAGTGCTGCCTCCTCAAAATTTAGCATAAGCATGTTACATGGATTATTATTATTATTAGTAGTAGTAGTAGAAGTATTATTATTATATCACTTCAAAGAATACTTTTGTGTTGTCTCACATAATAAATACAATGACAATCGTTTAACAAAAACAAAGCTGAGTGTTGGTGTTTTTTCTTTTGTAGCTAGAAATAGAATTCTGTGGAACTGAATGGAATCTTTGAGGCAGTTTTTCTCCATTTCTACTTCACGGCGCAAGAAGGCTTTAAAACATCGTAACTTTGGCTCTGATTGAGATAATTCAACAATTCAAAAACATTTAAATAGGGATAAGTCTTGTGTTTCTAGATTTGTGACCAGCTGAAAATGTCAAAATTTCACCATGTGTAAGGTTTTCCCAGACCGCCACTCATATACTCATTCGGTAAGCATATTAGTAATGCAATGTGGCGCTTTAAAGCAGCCCACTGTGCCCAACTGTTAAATAATATTTAAATAGTGACGTATTGAGAAATAATTCTTCGAACATTATTGCTTCGATGCCCGCCCTCGCCCGGAGTGGCCCTTATGTCAGCGAATTAAGCGAAACTCAAAAACACGATCGCCAATCTTCTCGGCTTTCGGGACCAGGCTATGCATTTTTTCTAGCGTATCCATTTGGCAGGAGCGCAACACAAGATTAGCCTCGTCGTGACGCCTGATGGGCAGAAGCAGTTATATGTTCATCCAATCTCTGCAGAATGCATTTCCCCCCACTTTTTAAAAGATGCATAGACTCTTCAGCCTCATATAACTCCGTTCACAAACTGGTCTCTCTTTTAAGGCAAGAGTTTCAACCCCGAAGTACCCACTGTTGGAAACTGCATTTCCTTATGCTTCGTGGTTCTTTGTGATCTCACCATGGCAAATATGCTTAAATTAGCTATATTTTGTATACACCTCAAGCTTTTAATCTGAGAAAATGAAGGAACTCGTGTCATTATTGCATACTAGCACTGTTTTCCATCCTCTCCTCCATGACCCGGTACCTGTGGTGGCGCCCCCATGTAAGCCCTGAGGAGCCTTCATTGGGAAATGCCATAACGAAATCTGGTTGCCGTCTCATTGGCAATGTGGTCCCCATTCCGGAGTTCTACACCACCACTCCTGCTCCAGTTTGGCAACGACAGCAGTGATGGTTCCCGGCATCCTCAGTGAAGCTACGGGGCTTTGGACATGTACTTCTTTCATCTGTTGGCATTGACATAATTTCCGTTCAAAAGCTATGAGCTTTGCAGTATAGGAGCACGGCTGCTACTGTCTACTGGCAAGTACCGGTGTCGCAGCCGCCAATGTTTCCTCTATAATCAGTTTCCTGCTGCTGCTAGTGCTGCTGCTACTACTACTGCTGTTGCTGCTAGTGCTGCTGCTACTGCTACTGCTGCTGCTGCTGCTGTTACTGCTGCTGGGTGCTACTGCTACAGAAGCTGCTGCTGCTGCTGTTACTGCTGCTGGGTGCTACTGCTGCTGCGTTACTGCTGCCACTACTGCTGATGTTACTGCTACTGTGTTGCTGCTGCTGATGCTACTGCTCCTACTGCTCCTGCTGTTTATTGCTGCTGCTGCTGCTGCTACTACTACCAAACGAGGATTCATTACACTAATATGAGTAGTATATTTCCCTCTAATTGGTTAAATTTCTGTGCTGGGGGGAAATACCAACAAGCTATTGGTACACATAGCCTAATAATATTTGGTGATTAGTTTGAATGGCCTTGGGCTTACGAGGTAGCTAAGCCACTGACTGACGTGCTTGTCACAATCAACAACCTGAGCCGACCAGAGGAGGATGGGTTTCCCCCTTAAGCCTGGTTCCTTCCGAGGTTTCTTTCTATCTGCCACAGGGAGTTTTCTTTGACACTGTCGCCTTAGGCTTGCTCCTGTAGGGGTTCAGGCCAGGGTTGTCCGTTAAGTGCATTGTGACAACTGCCGTAAAATACACTATACAAATAAATTTGATTGATAGAAGCCAAGGCCATACACATAGGCATAGCCTTCAACATTACAAATAGTATTTTCCCCTGGTTTCATTTTGCTCTCGCTTCAGGGGAAAGGCCAACAAAAAGCTTGGTACACATAGCCACTGACCCACAATGTTAGAACGGCCTTGAGCTGACCGGATGAAGGGCCCTTCCGGTAGCCGTCCGGCGTATGGTTGTTTTGGGGGTTTTTGCTGCTGCCCCCTCCCGGTCTTGTCCATGCATGCTTGTATGGATGGCAATGAGAGAGGATTGATTTACACTGATGCAGGTAGTAGCATATTTCCCCCGGTTTAGTTTAAATCTCCGCGCTCGAGGGGAAATACCGACAAGCTGTCGGTACACATAGCCTAATATTAAATCTCACATAGTATGTTCCCCTGGTTTATTAATTAATAATTCATCTAACTATTGGCCTCAGGGGAACGTCCAACATGCTGTTTGTACACATAACCACTGATCCATGTAAAAAATAGACGGCCTCAAGCCGAAGGGCTTGACTGGACGAAGGGCTTCCTCCAGGTGGTCGTACACATAGTCATCACATCAGCCGGAGACACTTATTAATAGCACGTCGGCATATGGTTGTTTTGGGGTTTGGCTGCTGGCCTCCCGGCCTTATCCACACGGGCTGCGTGGTTGGCGGGAGAGCTCCAGAACAGAGCCATACCGCCAAACATAACTGTATTGCCTTTATTGTCAATAAAGTTTTACTTTGATGATAGTGGTCCTGACAGAAATGGAGCATTGCGTAGTTCTGGCAGGCCACGAGAGTCAAGCGCTCCGGCTGAATCAGCTGATGGCTCAGCTGAGTGATGCTCACCTATCACAGTACATTCACTAACAGGGCGGTCTACTTAAACAGCCTCCCTCTACTTATTCGGCAGCTCCTCCTGCATGCAAGCGCTGCACGTTGCTTCGTAAATCCCCTCCACCACCCCAGCCCCATCCCCATGCGTCAAGAATTTGCATTTCTCCATTCCTATGTGTTAAGAAATTGCACTGCTCCATCCCTATGTGTTAAGAACTTGCTTTGCTGCTGGATCTGTTCTGTGTGTACCCCTCTAGGGGGGTTTGGCTGCTGGCCTTATCCACGCGGGCTGCGTGGTTGACGGGAGAGCTCCAGAACAGAGCCATACCGCCAAACATAACTGTATTGCCTTTATTGTCAATAAAGTTCTACTTTTATGACAGTGGTCCTGACAGAAAAGGAATAATCGGAACAAAAAGGCAGAATCCTGAGTGTGTGCTAGAAAAGATTAAAAAGGCTTACCAGTAGGTCACTTTTGAAAACCTCCAGTTTCCTCTGGAAAGCACGCACTGCTGACATCAGCTCACACACTGTGTTGTTCTTGCCCTGTAGCTTGAGATTTAGGTCATTGAGATGAGAAAATAAGATGCCCCTCCTGTCAAAAATAATGATTGATTGATACCACGCCCCATGCCCCCCTGATATGATCCGATTTTCTATGATATCCATACAGTCAAGATTTGATTAGTTTTACCTTTTGGACTCTGCTATGGTTTGGTTGGTGAGGGAGAAGGGTATGGGGAAAGGGTGGGGGTTGTGGCTGCTGCAGACCCCATGTTCATCAGGGAGGGGTGGGAGTACCCCCGACACTTAGTTTTTAGAGTGTGTGGGATGTGGCAGGACAGGTGTGGGTAGCCTGTGGAGCGCGGTCCCTGTGGTAAACGGTAAATTTCCCACAAGGATAATGTTTTATGTCTTTTCTTTCTTTGAATACAGCCACAGCCCTAAAGTGTTTCAACAAACAGCTTGATTAGAGTCTATTTCATAATATTACTCGCATTTTGAAAACAAGCCCAGGCATGTTTTCTTTGGGCGTTAGTTTAAAGAAAACAAGCCCAGGCATGTATGCATAGTCTTAACAAGCTGAATCAGGGGGTGTTAAAGTGGCATAAGAGAGGTTTTTAAGAAAGCTAAAGTAGAAAAAAAGCACATGCGTTAGTTACTTAGCTGATTTCCTGCGACAAAACAGAAGCGGAGGATCTCTAGGTAGATGTTCACAGCTGAGTAGCGAGGATCAAAATGGCCACAGCGAGCCGGTAAGCATGGACAGAGTTAGGCAGGAGCCACTGTAGCTTTAGAGCAATGCCCCCCACACAAAGTTTTGAAGATACCCATCAATCAATAGGTGGCAACGTTTTGTACGCCGGGAGATGCATGCAGAAGGCACAGGCGCGCCCGTGACACATAGTGGGGATGTGGCGGAATAGGTGGGGTGCCCTGTGAAGCCCTGGGGAGTACACAGACACGTGCGCACACATAGGCCAGTCAGATCTGGACATGGACATGGAGGCATACGACACACCATGCTGCAGCAGGCACACCAAACCAACCGACCACCCGATGCAAACGGATGAAGTGGATGTGTGCATAACCACCACAGCGATAAACATCATAAAGTCTTTGACCGCCTGCATTCTGGACCATGTTATTGAGGACGATTTGAGAAATGACTGTACCGGCTGTGCTGTGAACCACCCCAGCCAGAGGCGCCACACCTGCTTGTACGATCCTGACCCCTACTACTTCACGGACAACTTTGACAAACTGACGGAAAAACTGAAGCAGCCCTGGTTGGCGGGCCTAATAGCCAAAGCTCTCAGCGTGCTGGGCCTTAAACCAGCACCAGCCCGAATTCAGGGAGCCGTCGATGTCCTGGTTTCGGAACTCAAGGAGGAACCGCACATCAGAGAGAAGCTGAGGGGGATAAACCAGACATACCTGGGGCCCGTGAGTGAGAAAATCATCAACGATGTCAAGAGAGAATTCTGGGACATTGAGAACGCTCTTCAGCCTGAACTGTGGTCTGCTGACACCCTACCGCTTGATTCTTGTTTAGAAACAGCACTTTGAAGGGTGTCAAATTCTTGAGCGCATGTCCAATGTATACATGCGTCATTTTATATTCATGGGGAGTTTCTGTACAACACTTTGAAAATAAAAGCCTTGTTTTTTAATATCTTGTATCATTATTGCATTAGTTGTAAGGATGGCTGATGAGAAGTGTATGAAGTCTGTTTATTATTCGCCAGAAAATCCTGGTTCTTATGGGGGTAAAGAACGTCTGCAAAGGGGCTTGCTTGAAACAGCCGGGCATAGGGCGTCTGACAAGAAAGTTAAAGAATGGTTGCAGGGTGAGGATGCATATACTTTACATAAACCCGCCAGAGTACATTTCAAGAGGAATCGGGTTTTTGTGATGAATATTGATTCCCAGTGGCAGGCTGATTTAGTTGACATGTCTAGTTTATCTGTACATAACAATGATGTAAAATTTATGTTGACATGTATAGATATCTTTTCTAAATTTGCTTGGGATTGTCCTCTTGAGAACAAGAGTGGGGCGAAAGTGGCTCGGGACATTCTCTCACAAGGACGTGTACCTAAAAAACTACAAACTGACAAGGGTAAAGAATTTTTCAACAAGGGGTTCCAAAAGCTGATGAAGAAATACAACATAACACATTTTGCCACAAATAATGACGTGAAAGCTTCTGTGGTGGAAAGGTTTAATAGAACCTTGAAAACGAGGATGTGGCGTTACTTCACAGCGCACAACACTAGACGGTACATAGACGCTGTAAAAGATTTGGTCTGGTCATACAATAACAGCTACCACAGTACAATTAAAATGAAGCCTGTTGAAGTAAATGAAACTAATAATTTTAAAGTGTTCAAAAATATGTATAGTCTGCTTCTAAAAAGACCTAAACAGCTAAAGTTTAAGTTTGAGGAGGGTGACGAAAGTGCGTGGAAAGTTTGCAAAAGGCTATGAACAGACATATACAGATGAATATTTCACTGTTGCTGAAAGGGTCCACAGAACCCCGCCAGTATATAGGTTGAAGGATTATGACGGCGAAAACATCGAAGGCACGTTTTATGAGAAGGAATTACAGAAGGTTATTGTGGGAAAAGACAAAACGTTTAAGGTTGAAAAGATAGTAGCGGAGAAGAAACAGAAGGGTAAAAAGCTGGTTTTAGTCAAATGGGTAGGCTGGCCTGAAAAGTTCAACAGTTGGATACCGGCAAGCCATGTGTCTGACATCTAGGACATATAGGCAATAAGTTATTTGAAAAGCTTACATGACCCTACATACGCATTAGACAACCATGGAGGATACAGGTTTATACGTTACTCTCCCGAGTAATGCGTCTTTGAGCATTTACCCTGAGAACAAAATTTCAAGCTATACAACCAAGTTTGCCAGACCATTGAACTGCGTGGGGAGTGGAGGTTGGCTTAGCCGAAATCCAGTACCCACACACTTGGAGTTCAATAACACGTGATGACTGTGCTTTTTATACGTACGATCATATTAAAAACAATAGAAGAACTCATTCAATTAGTTGTGGGTATTACAAGAATATCGCCATGCTACTGGATGAAATGAACCCAATTCTGAACCCATGCTGAAAGGAGTTGAAATTGCATATGGTCCTATAAAAACAAATTTACATCGTATGCGAGCCACACATCTCATTGATGGCTGAAGGAAAAATAGCTCGGTCTTGAACCAGGCGTCAACTTGACATCCGCTAAACCGGTGGCGCCACACCCTGTCGACCTCATCGCCGGGTTCTACACACTGTACGTCTACACGGACGTTATCGACTACCAACGTGTTGGTGACAGTTTTGTACCCTGCTACGAAATGTACATATATCTGGAACAAACAACGACATCATCACAATCTCGTATGAGAAGCCACACTACGTACCTGTGAGCAAGAAGCACATTGACAACATTACAATTGAACTGAAAACGGACCAGAACCAGAACGTAAATTTCCGTTACGGGAAAGTCATAGCAAAGCTGCACTTCAGACCGGTGAAGCACCATTATCACGAGTAAAAGATGGCTAGGTCTGGCCTGCACATAGATCCATACAGATACGTTGATTATTATACGGCGCAAGCGGGTAATGGTTTGCCGGGGTTTAGTGGTGGGAGTGTTATGTATGGTGGGGGTCTTGGTGGTATTTTTCGAGGATTGTTCCGAATGGCTTTGCCGCTACTAAAGAAAGGACTCAATATAGCCAAACCCCATTTGGCCTCAGCAGCTAAGAACATAGCCAAGGATGTGATCACTAATGTTGTGACAAGTCGTTTGAACACGGGCGACCAGGAAGGATCAGGGCTCATGGTGATGACGCGAGGTAGACAGAAAAGACCTCCAGGGGGGCGTGTCTCAAACATGTCAAAGTCTAAAAAACGGAAGGTGTCAAGCATTCGGCACACAGTTGGTAAAAGCAAGAGGAGGGTGAAAAAGCACACAAAGAAGAAGAAGGTTACAAGGAAAAGTAGATACATTTTTTAAAAAATGGCCTACATACACAACATGTCGGGGGAATGCATGAAGTCGGAACTGGATCTTTTTGCAGTGCCGTATACACAAACAAGCATTGAGAAGAACATCTATGTAGAGGTGCCCCCACTGTCAGCCATTTCAGACACAGGACCTCTAGAGTTCTTTATTGCTGGTAATGGTGAAGATTACATTGACTTGAACAATACACTTTTATACCTTCGCTGTAAGATCACCCGCGCAGACGGTACTAACCTTGCGCAAGCTGACAATGTCGGCCTTATTAATTACCCCCTAGCGACCATTTTTTCCCAAGTGGATGTTTCACTGGGGGACCGACTGGTGAGTCAGTCTAGCAATACTTACCCCTACCGGTCTGTTATGGAATGTCTACTGAATTATGGGAATGAGACACTGTCTAACCAGTTCACAGCCGGGCTCTTTTATAAAGATACCAGCGGACATATGGAGGATACATACACGGAGGGTAACAACACGGGTCTGAAAAACAGAGCCCTATATACCGCAGAGAGCAAAACTTTTGAAATGCTCAGACACATACACGCGGACATGTTTTTTCAGGAGAGGATGTTGATAAATGGTGTCGATATTAAAATTAAAATGGTTCGGGGTAAGGACGAGTTCTGTCTGATGACTGCAGATGACCGTCAATACAAGCTTAAAATGGTGTCGGCCGCACTATTTGTAAAAAAGGTCAGCGTCTCCCCAGCTGTGAAGCTCGGACATGCGCAGGCGCTATTGACCACTAATATAAAATATCCTATTGATTGGGTCAGCATGAAGACTTTCTCATTAGCCGCAGGTAGTCGAGTTTGTAATCAGGAGAATTTATTTTTGGGGCAGCTACCAAAAACGGTAATTATAGGGTTGGTTGATAACGACGCCTTTACAGGGGTTTACAACAAGAACCCGTTTAATTTCCAACACTATAACGCAGAGTTTGTGGCAATGTATGTTGATGGGCAGCAGTTTCCGGCCAAGCCATTTCAACCTGATTATCAAAACAGTAGCGCTATTCGAGAGTTTTATAGCCTGATCCTCGCTACCGGTAGACATTTGAAGGACCAGCCCTTGTTAATAAATCGTCAAGAATATACAAGCGGTTACACGCTTTATGCTTTCAATCTGTCCCCTGATGAAGGTTGCAGTCAGCATCTATCCCTGATCAAGACGGGAAACATGCGACTGGAAATGAGATTCAGAAACGCTCTACCCAGAACCGTAAATAAGGTAGTTTATGCGTGTTTCGACAATATCATTGAAGTGAACCAGAGGAGGAACGTGCTGTATGACTATTATTAATCATGAACACCAGAGAATTAGCAGCCGTTTTGAGTAACAACCCACATACAGGAAAAGACTTTAAAGGGGTGTTGGCCTGCGCGAGCTACCGGATAATAACCTGCATAATTTCCCGCTTTGTACATTGTGAATACGCACCCGAAATAAGCCTGGAGAACACTGGCTAGCTCTGTATATGTGTGCGGATAAAACGGGTGAATTCTTTGACTCCTACGGTAACCCTCCGGACTATGAATATTTCCCAGACAGTATCAGTAAATTTCTGCACAAGAACTGCGAGCGGATTGTTTACAACACGTGCAAGTGCAAGACCCGCTCAGCGACGTGTGGCCAGCATTGTGTGTTTTACTTACACCACAGGGCCAAAGGAACCCCTTTTAGCAGAATTATGTCACTATACTCTGATCATTTAAAAATGAATGACGCAATGGTTTCAAAATATGTTGATAAAATATATCTGGATAAATGTATGAAAAATATGTTATCGTGTATACAGACTGTAAACTCTTTTAAAACCTTTAAAACATGTCATGCTTGTAAGTAAAGAGACACAAGTTCGAAAGTAAAACGTAACGTAATTTTATTAAATCAAATAAACATGAATCAAAATTACATTTTTTGTCACAGCGTATTATTTATACTAGACATGTTAAAAATCTAACCATGTTGAACGGTCTAAAACTGGGGTTGAAAAAGCAGGCTCTGGGATTTCATTCATCAAAAGGGAGGATTCATCAAAAGAAAGTCATTCATCAAAAGGGAGGATTCCTTCTACCTCTGCTGAGTGTCGCAATACCCTTTCTAACAAGTTTGATAACGTCACGCAGTGGTTAAGCCGTGGAGAATGCTCAAAAGATGTATCTAGTACCCCAAAAACAACTGGATAAATGAAAGAATCTCACTTATACACCAGAGCCAATCCGTCAAACTGTTGAAAATGAATTGGATCAAACCATACGCGGCATCTTAGCAAGGACTGATGTAGGACCTCATGAGAAGGCAAAGCTGTACACCGCTGTTTTACAAAGATTCATAGCTCTTGTCAAGCAAGGTGAAAAAGAATCAACTCAATTGACATTATCATTTCCCCCTGCTGGGGGTTCAGAATCAGAAGTCAAAGATGGCCAAACACCCTCTAGCGGTGTTACCGATACTGAAGATGCCCAGCTGGTTCAGGACGTTATACAAAGCGTGCCGTCTAGAAGCAAAAAAAATGCCACCTACGTCTTAGAAAAAATGGCTAAATCCGGAAATGTTGCAACATGGAACGACAAAGGGGAGTTTGTCTTCAAGGGTAAAGCGGTAACCGGCTCGCATATGTTGGATCTAATAAAGAACGTTACAGCGCCTCACAAGGTTGGTGATGATAGACGACCCCTGGGGTGGCAAACATTTATTGAGGCTTTAGCCACAATTAATATGCCTCTTTCTGTCATTCCTAATCACGGTGTACGCCTCACGATAAGCTCGCACAAAAAATTACCAATAGCAAGCCGGACCCCGTTGGAAACTCGAGAGGCCTATGAAATCCCAGAGCCTGCTTTTTCAACCCCAGTTTTAGACCGTTCAACATGGTTAGATTTTTAACATGTCTAGTATAAATAATACGCTGTGACAAAAAATGTAATTTTGATTCATGTTTATTTGATTTAATAAAATTACGTTACGTTTTACTTTCAAACTTGTGTCTCTTTACTTACAAGCATGACATGTTTTAAAGGTTTTAAAAGAGTTTACAGTCTGTATACACGATAACATATTTTTCATACATTTATCCAGATATATTTTATCAACATATTTTGAAACCATTGCGTCATTCATTTTTAAATGATCAGAGTATAGTGACATAATTCTGCTAAAAGGGGTTCCTTTGGCCCTGTGGTGTAAGTAAAACACACAATGCTGGCCACACGTCGCGCTGAGCGGGTCTTGCACTTGCACCGTGTTGTAAACAATCCGCTCGCAGTTCTTGTGCAGAAATTTACTGATACTGTCTGGGAAATATTCATAGTCCGGAGGGTTACCGTAGGAGTCAAAGAATTCACCCGTTTTATCCGCACACATATACAGAGCTAGCCAGTGTTCTCCAGGCTTATTTCGGGGGTGCGTATTCACAATGTACAAAGCGGGGAAATTATGCAGGTTATTATCCGGTAGCTCGTCGCAGGCCAACACCCCTTTAAAGTCTTTTCCTGTATGTGGGTTGTTACTCAAAACGGCTGCTAATTCTCTGGTGTTCATGATTAATAATAGTCATACAGCACGTTCCTCCTCTGGTTCACTTCAATGATATTGTCGAAACACGCATAAACTACCTTATTTACGGTTCTGGGTAGAGCGTTTCTGAATCTCATTTCCAGTCGCATGTTTCCCGTCTTGATCAGGGATAGATGCTGACTGCAACCTTCATCAGGGGACAGATTGAAAGCATAAAGCGTGTAACCGCTTGTATATTCTTGACGATTTATTAACAAGGGCTGGTCCTTCAAATGTCTACCGGTAGCGAGGATCAGGCTATAAAACTCTCGAATAGCGCTACTGTTTTGATAATCAGGTTGAAATGGCTTGGCCGGAAACTGCTGCCCATCAACATACATTGCCACAAACTCTGCGTTATAGTGTTGGAAATTAAACGGGTTCTTGTTGTAAACCCCTGTAAAGGCGTCGTTATCAACCAACCCTATAATTACGTTTTGGTAGCTGCCCCAAAAATAAATTCTCCTGATTACAAACTCGACTACCTGCGGCTAATGAGAAAGTCTTCATGCTGACCCAATCAATAGGATATTTTATATTAGTGGTCAATAGCGCCTGCGCATGTCCGAGCTTCACAGCTGGGGAGACGCTGACCTTTTTACAAATAGTGCGGCCGACACCATTTTAAGCTTGTATTGACGGTCATCTGCAGTCATCAGACAGAACTCGTCCTTACCCCGAACCATTTTAATTTTAATATCGACACCATTTATCAACATCCTCTCCTGAAAAACATGTCCGCGTGTATGTGTCTGAGCATTTCAAAAGTTTTGCTCTCTGCGGTATATAGGGCTCTGTTTTTCAGACCGTGTTGTTACCCTCCGTGTATTGTATCCTCCATATGTCCGCTGGTATCTTTATAAAGAGCCCGGCTGTGAACTGGTTAGACAGTGTCTCATTCCCATAATTCAGTAGACATTCCATAACAGACCGGTAGGGTAAGTATTGCTAGACTGACTCACCAGTCGGTCCCCAGTGAAACATCCACTTGGGAAAAATGGTCGCTAGGGGGTAATTAATAAGGCCGACATTGTCAGCTTGCGCAGGTTAGTACCGTCTGCGCGGGTGATCTTACAGCGAAGGTATAAAAGTGTATTGTTCAAGTCAATGTAATCTTCACCATTACCAGCAATAAAGAACTCTAGAGGTCCTGTGTCTGAAATGGCTGACAGTGGGGGCACCTCTACATAGATGTTCTTCTCAATGCTTGTTTGTGTATACGGCACTGCAAAAAGATCCAGTTCCGACTTCATGCATTCCCCCGACATGTTGTGTATGTAGGCCATTTTTAAAAAATGTATCTACTTTTCCTTGTAACCTTCTTCTTCTTTGTGTGCTTTTTCACCCTCCTCTTGCTTTTACCAACTGTGTGCCGAATGCTTGACACCTTCCGTTTTTTAGACTTTGACATGTTTGAGACACGCCCCCCTGGAGGTCTTTTCTGTCTACCTCGCGTCATCACCATGAGCCCTGATCCTTCCTGGTCGCCCGTGTTCAAACGACTTGTCACAACATTAGTGATCACATCCTTGGCTATGTTCTTAGCTGCTGAGGCCAAATGGGGTTTGGCTATATTGAGTCCTTTCTTTAGTAGCGGCAAAGCCATTCGGAACAACTCTCGAAAAATACCACCAAGACCCCCACCATACATAACACTCCCACCACTAAACCCCGGCAAACCATTACCCGCTTGCGCCGTATAATAATCAACGTATCTGTATGGATCTATGTGCAGGCCAGACCTAGCCATCTTTTACTCGTGATAATGGTGCTTCACCGGTCTGAAGTGCAGCTTTGCTATGACTTTCCCGTAACGGAAATTTACGTTCTGGTTCTGGTCCGTTTTCAGTTCAATTGTAATGTTGTCAATGTGCTTCTTGCTCACAGGTACGTAGTGTGGCTTCTCATACGAGATTGTGATGATGTCGTTGTTTGTTCCAGATATATGTACATTTCGTAGCAGGGTACAAAACTGTCACCAACACGTTGGTAGTCGATAACGTCCGTGTAGACGTACAGTGTGTAGAACCCGGCGATGAGGTCGACAGGGTGTGGCGCCACCGGTTTAGCGGATGTCAAGTTGACGCCTGGTTCAAGACCGAGCTATTTTTCCTTCAGCCATCAATGAGATGTGTGGCTCGCATACGATGTAAATTTTGTTTTTTATAGGACCATATGCAATTTCAACTCCTTTCAGCATGGGTTCAGAATTGTGGTTCATTTCATCCAGTAGAATGGCGATATTCTTGTAATACCCGCAACTAATTGAATGAGTTCTTCTATTGTTTTTAATATGATCGTACGTATAAAAAGCACAGTCATCACGTGTTATTGAACTCCAAGTGTGTGGGTACTGGATTTCGGCTAAGCCAACCTCCCACTCCCCACGCAGTTCAATGGGTCTGGCAAACTTGGTTGTATAGCTTGAAATTTTGTTCTCAGGGTAAATGCTCAAAGACGCATTACTCGGGAGAGTAACGTATAAACCTGTATCCTCCATGGTTGTCTAATGCGTATGTAGGGTCATGTAAGCTTTTCAAATAACTTATTGCCTATATGTCCTAGATGTCAGACACATGGCTTGCCGGTATCCAACTGTTGAACTTTTCAGGCCAGCCTACCCATTTGACTAAAACCAGCTTTTTACCCTTCTGTTTCTTCTCCGCTACTATCTTTTCAACCTTAAACGTTTTGTCTTTTCCCACAATAACCTTCTGTAATTCCTTCTCATAAAACGTGCCTTCGATGTTTTCGCCGTCATAATCCTTCAACCTATATACTGGCGGGGTTCTGTGGACCCTTTCAGCAACAGTGAAATATTCATCTGTATATGTCTGTTCATAGCCTTTTGCAAACTTTCCACGCACTTTCGTCACCCTCCTCAAACTTAAACTTTAGCTGTTTAGGTCTTTTTAGAAGCAGACTATACATATTTTTGAACACTTTAAAATTATTAGTTTCATTTACTTCAACAGGCTTCATTTTAATTGTACTGTGGTAGCTGTTATTGTATGACCAGACCAAATCTTTTACAGCGTCTATGTACCGTCTAGTGTTGTGCGCTGTGAAGTAACGCCACATCCTCGTTTTCAAGGTTCTATTAAACCTTTCCACCACAGAAGCTTTCACGTCATTATTTGTGGCAAAATGTGTTATGTTGTATTTCTTCATCAGCTTTTGGAACCCCTTGTTGAAAAATTCTTTACCCTTGTCAGTTTGTAGTTTTTTAGGTACACGTCCTTGTGAGAGAATGTCCCGAGCCACTTTCGCCCCACTCTTGTTCTCAAGAGGACAATCCCAAGCAAATTTAGAAAAGATATCTATACATGTCAACATAAATTTTACATCATTGTTATGTACAGATAAACTAGACATGTCAACGAAATCAGCCTGCCACTGGGAATCAATATTCATCACAAAAACCTGATTCCTCTTGAAATGTACTCTGGCGGGTTTATGTAAAGTATATGCATCCTCACCCTGCAACCATTCTTTAACTTTCTTGTCAGACGCCCTATGCCCGGCTGTTTCAAGCAAGCCCCTTTGCAGACGTTCTTTACCCCCATAAGAATCAGGATTTTCTGGCGAATAATAAACAGACTTCATACACTTCTCATCAGCCATCCTTACAACTAATGCAATAATGATACAAGATATTAAAAACAAGGCTTTATTTTCAAAGTGTTGTACAGAAACTCCCCATGAATATAAAATGACGCATGTATACATTGGACATGCGCTCAAGAATTTGACACCCTTCAAAGTGCTGTTTCTAAACAAGAATCAAGCGGTAGGGTGTCAGCAGACCACAGTTCAGGCTGGAGAGCGTTCTCAATGTCCCAGAATTCTCTCTTGACATCGTTGATGATTTTCTCACTCACGGGCCCCAGGTATGTCTGGTTTATCCCCCTCAGCTTCTCTCTGATGTGCGGTTCCTCCTTGAGTTCCGAAACCAGGACATCGACGGCTCCCTGAATTCGGGCTGGTGCTGGTTTAAGGCCCAGCACGCTGAGAGCTTTGGCTATTAGGCCCGCCAACCAGGGCTGCTTCAGTTTTTCCGTAAGTTTGTCAAAGTTGTCCGTGAAGTAGTAGGGGTCAGGATCGTACAAGCAGGTGTGGCGCCTCTGGCTGGGGTGGTTCACAGAACAGCCGGTACAGTCATTTCTCAAATCGTCCTCAATAACATGGTCCAGAATGCAGGCGGTCAAAGACTTTATGATGTTTATCTCTGTGGTGGTTATGCACCCGTCCACTTCATCCGTTTGCATCGGGTGGTCGGTTGGTTTGGTGTGCCTGCTGCAGCATGGTGTGTCGTATGCCTCCATGTCCATGTCCAGATCTGACTGGCCTATGTGTGCGCACGTGTCTGTGTACTCCCCCAGGGCTTCACAGGGCACCCCACCTGTTCCGCCACATCCCCACTATGTGTCACGGGCGCGCCTGTGCCTTCTGCATGCATCTCCCGGCGTACAAAACGTTGCCGCCTATTGATTGATGGGTATCTTCAAAACTTTGTGTGGGGGGCATTGCTCTAAAGCTACAGTGGCTCCTGCCTAACTCTGTCCATGCTTACCGGCTCGCTGTGGCCATTTTGATCCTCGCTACTCAGCTGTGAACATCTACCTAGAGATCCTCCGCTTCTGTTTTGTCGCAGGAAATCAGCTAAGTAACTAACGCATGTGCTTTTTTTCTACTTTAGCTTTCTTAAAAACCTCTCTTATGCCACTTTAACACCCCGATTCAGCTTGTTAAGACTATGCATACATGCCTGGGCTTGTTTTCTTTAAACTAACGCCCAAAGAAAACATGCCTGGGCTTGTTTTCAAAATGCGAGTAATATTATGAAATAGACTCTAATCAAGCTGTTTGTTGAAACACTTTAGGGCTGTGGCTGTATTCAGAGAAAGAAAAGACATAAAACATTATCCTTGTGGGAAATTTACCGTTTACCACAGGGACCGTGCTCCACAGGCTACCCACACCTGTCCTGCCACATCCCAAAAACTAAGTGTCGGGGGTACTCCCACCCCTCCCTGATGAACATGGGGTCTGCAGCAGCCACAACCCCCACCCTTTCCCCATACCCTTCTCCCTCACCAACCAAACCATAGCAGAGTCCAAATGTAAAACCAATCAATCAAATCTTGACTGTATGGATATCATAGAAAATCGTATCATATCAGGGGGGCATGGGGCGTGGTATCGATCAATCATTATTTTTGACAGGAGGGGCATCTTATTTTCTCTCTGAGATGAGATGTTATATCAGCCAAAATGCAACAGCTTCCATCTTTTCTTCATTTTGCATGAATTCCATGAACTGTTTTGCTTTTGCACTCTTTTGCTCTGACAGAAACATTTGCAGCTCTTTCCTAATGGCCCAGAAATGCTCCAGGACCTTGCCTTTGCCCATTCATCTAACATTGTTGTGCAGGAGCAAATCATCAAAAGTTGCATTGACCTCTGTCAGGAATGTTCGCAACAAGCGATGCTGCAGTGAAGATGATGCTCTCAAAAAGTTTGAGTCTCATCACTGTTGCCATGGTTTCAGAGTACACTTCTCCAAGACTTGCACAAAGGACAGACTGGTGGATTATGCAATCGTAAGATATCAGGTCAGGGGGTTGATCTTTCAGGCGCTGAACCAGTCCTCTCTCTCTCCCCATCATGGCTGGAGTTCCATCAGTATCAATTGACACCAATTTCTTCAAATCTATCCCTGTTTCATTCAGCATTCCCATTATTGCTTCATAAATATCTTCCCCCCTTGTGTGTGCACTGAGGTTTGTCAGGCCCATCACATCTTCAACAAACTCCCCTTTTGCCTCATCATAAAACCTCACAAACACCAGCAACTGAGCATTGTCAGTGGTGTCAATGGACTCATCCACAGCTAAGGAAATGCACTGTGCATTTTTTATTCCATCACAAAGCTGTTTTATCAAATCACCAACCAGTATTTCAGTTCTTCTGGTTGCTGTGGAATCTGATAGGGGGATTTGCTTGATTTTACCTGTCATTTCCTCTTTTTGTTTGCCTTCAAACATGGTCTCCATCACATCAGTCATACATTCTTTTATTATTTCTGCATCAGAGAATGGCTTCTTGTGTTTACCCAACACCCATGCCACTCTGAGTGAGGACTCAGTTGCTTTTTCTCGTTGTGACATAGATGTAACAAGAATTCTGCTTGCAGCTTGACATGATGATTTCATCCCATTCGTGGTTCTTACCTTTGAATTTTGAGGAAAGGTCACTTCAAAATAACTGTGTTTTGTTTCATAGTTTCAAATTGCCACTCTTCAGAAGAGCTACTGTTTCTTGGCATATTAGGCACATTGGTTTGGTGCTCGTTGGAGGGAGGATGAACGCATATTTTTAAATCCATTCCTCTTTGAATTGCTGATTTTCACTGTCGTCTTTTCTTTTACTTCTTTTACTTCTTTCTTTTGGCTACCTTTGAACATGCCATTTTAGATTGATTCACGTTCAAATCTAGGCTACTAGCTAACTACTGGCGAAACTAGGCTACTAGCTAACTGCTGGCGAAACTAAGACGTCTTCTCACAAAGCATTAACCGCGGAGAATAGCCGGAGAAAGTGCAGTGGCAACCATCTCACGGGCCACTAAAAGCGTTCCATAACAGCGCATGGAAGTTGGGCTGTCACTGGGAAACTGGCAAAACAGTCACTTGGCATTAATTCAAGTGACGGAGAACCGTAATAAATTGGAGCTAGCTTGCAAATAATATTGTTAAGTTAATAGGCTTCGATGGCCAACAGCGAGGGGCAACAACTGGGGGGACAATTAGAAACGAAAACAAAATTTAAAAAAACAAATTGACGGGACAGTGAGAAACTCAAACATCTACCAAGCTATTGCTGATCGGCAGTATGGATTAGTGTTGTTATTATTTTATTACGCTTCCTCATATTCTCCTTCAGCCTTGATGCCCTTTTTTAAATCTAAATTTTATTAAATCCCTTTTGTTTTTGTTTTATTCTTCTTGTTCTGATTGCTAATTTAACACCCAGCTCAGCTTTATTCTCGAACAGTTTAGCTAGCAAAACCAGAAACACCAGGGGTAAAATTTTGCAAGGCAGTTGTTTCAAAAATATCACAACAATCATTCACGAGAAATACAATGTTTATTGTGCACGAGATACATAATTACACATGCCACAGCGAATCCCACGGATTCTTCTCTGCAGTGTAAATATGTTCATACCAGGCAAAAGGTGGATAGAGAACGTCTGTGGAAATTGATCATCACTAATTCTACCCAGGGTCTGTTACAGCATTTTAACCCGGCTCGGCAGTGTAAAGACGACACTAGACTACTAGCTAACTGCTGACGAAACTAGCTGCGCTGTCAACTCTCAATGAGCCCAATGCCATGTCAACCCATTATTGTCATGGAGATGACGGGACGCTGAGTGTGACTCACACAAACAGTGGAGCAGTCGGACATTCTGAGCGCTGCTTGAAGTGGAGAAAGCGGATAATTTTGACTCGTTGCGTCGCGGCGATGTCTCGCAGATAATACAAATAATACATATGAAAAGTATTTGCTCAGAGTCCGGAGACAGTTGTGGTTCGGTCCGGATCCGAACCGGAGTCCGGACTTTGAGGATGAACGCCTTATACTATAGTGTACTCTGGACCCCAATGACAGACAACAGAAATGACTGAGCCAGCAACAATGTAGGCTTCATACTAAAGGGAGTATCCCAGAGTTCATTGTACAATCTTTGTGAGTGGCCCTTGACGTGAGTTATAATACTGAGGGGACTAGGGGCTAGGGGTTGAATTTGAATTATGGGCAAGGGTAGCCTACACTGGCAATTTTAACAACTCTATGTATGGATGTGTGCATGTTTTACTCAATCTGGACAAATTGAGAATTTTAGATGTCATATTTTAGTCTTAATATCATTTCATTTCACTTTTTCACTTATTCACTTATCTAGATAATAATTTTCCTATCAATTAAACTTTGCATCATCATCTTCATTTTCATCGTCATTGTCACCGTCACCACTTTTGTTGCCTTGATGACGATCACATTAATAATTTCCATTATCCTTGTCTTTACTATTTAACACAATGAATAAATACAAGGCTACACTGAATCACAGTAAAATTTATTTATTATATTGCATGTTTTTAACTCATTTCAATGACAGCTACATTTAATTTAGATACTTGATTTTAATGAAAAACATTAATTTCTTAAAAACGGTAATATAGTAACATTTCATATCAGATTGTAATTACATATTTTAAATTTGATTTCAATAACACTAAAGTTTGATTAAGCTATTTGACTTTAATGAAAAGCAGAATCATTTATTTAAAAAGGAAATATACACAGTCCCATTTCATGTCAGAATGTTTGACTGACGTTCAGCTCACTCTTCATCTGCAGCACTTTCAGCAAGACTTTCCCAAAACACCCGGCGGTTTGGTGGCATCAGTCGGCAGAGTTTTGTCAGAATGTCTGCCTTCTTCTGCCTCCCAACCCCCTTCATTGCAGGCCTGAGTTGCTCAGGGATGTCAAGAGTGGTCTGCTTCATGAGGAAGTCCAGTGGTGTTAATTCCTCCTGATCATGGGAGAGTTTCACCCACATGCTCCT
Source organism: Anguilla rostrata (assembly GCF_018555375.3). Classification (NCBI taxonomy): domain Eukaryota; kingdom Metazoa; phylum Chordata; class Actinopteri; order Anguilliformes; family Anguillidae; genus Anguilla; species Anguilla rostrata. The sequence continues at coordinate 21,078,672 of NC_057942.1, read as the reverse complement.
TGATCCTATCCTGAATTGGTTCTCGCTTCGTCATGGAGTGCCCTGCTTTCCATGCCCGGATGTCCTCATTTTGCAGTTCCACCACATCCACTTTTCCAGAGTTAGAGGATGCAATTACACTTCTGAAGTCCTGAAAATCAAGGACAACACCCCCAGGGCCGCCTCTTCATCTCTTGCTCATCAGCTGCACAGTTACATCACTCAGGAGGTATCTTCAATTGGGGGCGTGTTCTCTTCTATAATGGCTAACTGTTGGATTAAATTATTCAATGTGTTTGTAAATTGGGGTCAAATTTATTTTATTGGCTGGGGCACGTCTTCCACGGCGCTCTTTGGGGGGTGTCAATCTTGATGGGGAGCAGTTCCCGATGACTGTTTGGATGAGCCTGTCATTTTTTTGATGGTATCCCAGAGTTGCGAGAAAGAAGGTCTTGCATACCTCTTGTGACTGACCCAGGTCATTTGTAAGATGGTAAGACAACTACTTGCTACGTCTGCTGGGACCCCCTACCAAGGGAAAATATGCCTTCTTCCCTTGGTAGGTAATTTTCCAGTCTCCCTCCTTTCTTCAGTTATTTTGCCCCAGCACTTCTTCCGACATGTTGGGCCACATGGTTTCCCCATCTCGGGTTTTTGGTTCTGCTGACCTGGTTCCTCCTCAGGGTTATGGGGATGGGTGTCACTCTCCTGGTCTTCACGGAACTCATACATATCCCCAAGCTCATCAGGCACATCTCCAGGCACATCCTCAGGCTCCAATTCAGCTTCCAGGAATGCAAAAAATTCATCCAAGGTCTGGTTGGCTGGAGGAGCTTTCTTTGGAGTACTGTGTATTGCAACTAAAGAAGAAATATGAAATTATTATAATTAAAAACTTTTTTTTACAACAAGTGGACCTACAGGGCAACATCTTCATTTTATAGGTAAGAACTTATATCAATTAGGCCCATGGCCAAACTAATGTGTGAACAGGCTAACACTAAGTAATAATAAATAAATCCATTGGAGACTTCTCCGATTTAGATATGGATTTTGAATCTGTGCCTCAATCTCCCACTAGTCCGGAGAATATTAGCGTACAGGGCTCGAAATTGCAACCATTTTGGTTGCATATGCTCCCGAAATTTAATCTGTGCGGGAGCATTTGTGCGAGTGCAAACAATTGTCCTGGTGCAACCTTTTTAAAAAAAATTTTTTTTCCAGTGGAACGTCCCTTTCTCTGTACTTTCACTAGTTAGTAGGCCTACACAGTATGTGCCTTGTGAGCTGACAGTGACCATTCTAACCAATCAAACGTGAGCTTGACATTCTTACCTAATGCTGATTTTAGATTAATTTAGATTAATGGTTAATATTAGCCTTCAATCACTCCCTTTCGCGGCACTCCACTGTCACGCGATACAGAGAGCCATCGAGTTAACTAATGTTACCTGAAGACAAAAGTTTATGATCGATTTATTAGCGTTATCGAAAACTGAATAGTTGAAGCGAACGATTACAACATTTTTTAAGAAACGTTAACGTAGTGTTTTGTGTAGCGACTCGATTGAAACAGCGAATTTCTGCAGTTTACGGAGTCGACACATTTGAAGCGTGGCGGTTTAACTGTTACTTGTAAACCATACTGTTATATTGTCGTTTTTTATCAAAAAAAGGTGCTGCAGTGGGGACATTTCACCCATCTTACTGGTCATCCTGGTGTCCATAGGACTAAGGATTTCCTGGCCAGGAGGTTATGGTGGCCTGGGATCGAGAGGGATGTTCGGGAGTTTGTTTTGGCCTGTTCGGTCTGTGCCCGCAGCAATGTTTCTCAGCTCCCACCCTCTGAGATTTTGCGCCCTTTGCCCGTCCCGAGTCATCCATGGAGCCATGTTGCCTTGGATTTTATCACTGGTCTGCCAGTTTCTGATGGCAACACAGTCATCCTGGTCGTGGTGGACAGGTTTTCCAAGGCAGCACCACAGCAGTGGTACTACTCTTTCTGTTCTACCCTGTAGCCAGTTCCGAATCCACTCTGAAATATATCCTGTAATTCCTACTGTCTTCATTTTGATGAGTTTCTCAAGTGGTTCCAATAAAATGCTTTTGCTATGTAGCTAGGTAGCTATGTTTTGGTAATACCTGCACATCAGCTGGATATCGCTAGATATTGTACACACAAATAGTGACCAAAAGCTGTTATCGGTGCTCTATTGCCCAGCCCATTTGGTTACTTATTTTTTGTGTGTTTTTGAGGACGGCTAAGATTTTTTAAAATCTCAAAAAAAAAAAAATCCTGTTGGAGTCTTATAATGTGTGTGTGGCAGGGCTCATTTGTGGGAGAGGTTCGGGACAGTCTGAGGACCAGGCCTACTGGATAAGCAGGCACATGCACCTGGAGTGCATCACTAATTAATCCAGGTATTTAAAGTGTGCTTTCTTCCCAGTAGGGGTCGTTGACCAAGAGAGACGCAAACCAAGAGACAGAAACGTACCAGTGTGAGAAAAGGCTGGAAAGTGTTGTGTAGTTTCGTTATTTTGTCTTTGTTATCTTAGTTTGTTGTGTTGCTTTATTATTTTTACCCCAATCCCGTGAGGGTGAAGGGCGAAGCTGTTTTGTTTGTTTTGTAGTGACTGGATGCTCTCTCTCTCTAAAGTGCTTGATAAAGACCAGAAAATCCCGGGTTCTTTTATCTCCATGTATCCAACTCTGCTGTTCCGAAAAGGGGTGTGTCGCGGTGTGTGACATTTGGTGCTGAAACCCGGGACAGACAATGGAAACCTATCTGCTGGTTTAAATGGTGAAGCATCTGGCCCAGGTACAGGAGAACCAACACCAGGCTCTCCGCATTATGAAGGAACAACAGCAGCAGACTATACAAGCTGTGTCTGGATCACAGGCTGCAGATCAAGCCATCCTGACAGAGCTGCTGAGGGAAAGAACATCAAGTTCCACCCCTACCCCCACCCCTACCCCCTGCCCTGGCCAGTGTAAAGTTACAGAAGATGGGCTCGGAGGACGACCCAGAGGTGTTTATTGAGTTGTTCGAAAGGACGGCCACGGCATGCAACTGGCCGCTGGATGAGTGAGGAAACTGTGGAGCAGGTGGCACTGGAGCAGTTTGTCAGGGGATTCCCGAAACAAACTTTGGACTGGCTGCGGTGTCACCAGCCTAACCCCTTGGAGAGGACACAGGGAGAAAATCACAGAAGAAGCCTCCATTCTGTTCCCCTTCTTTTTCCTCCTCCCCCCTGCTACCTGTATTGTACCCTCTCCTCCCCAAGGTCCGTTTCCCAAAACCCCCACCTCCTGCCACCTGTTCACCAGCCCCAAATTATAGTTATTTTCCTTCCCCGGTCATGGGTCAGATGAGTGTCCCAGAACCGCCGGGGCAGGGGCTGTTGGCGCTGTGGACATAAGGGGCATATCCGAAAGGATTGTACCCTAATGGACGTGAACATCGTGAACCAGACGCCTCACTCCACCCAGCCTTCCCCACTCCAGCAGAGACGTTTGTCATACCTGTAAGTATGAAAGGGGATACTCTCCAGGCAATGTTTAATCTTAAATATTTAGACATTTTGGGTAGATTTGGAGATGCTGGGTACACTGCTTAGTTTTTGCTTCATAGATCTTTACTAGTTCTACATATCCACCCTTAGATTTTATGAACTTGTGGTCAAGACGTTTTTGATCCAGGACATGTATATTTTAACCTGCTGTATATATGCAATCTCTCAGTATTTCATTAGAAACTAAAAAAGAGCAAATTCATTTTTTATTTTTTGCCTAGACAATTGCATTTGTGGCACTTTATTTCTTCCAGAATTATGAATATAAACTAATCTAAGTTGGTATTGTAAATGGTACATATGACTTGCTTCTTTTTAACCCTTGGACTCAAAAGGTTATTATTTTACAGTTTTTTTTTAAAATTTTTTAACAGTTTTTTACAGTTTTCTTTACATGGTAATTGTATTACAAGTCTTACGTATCAGTTTCATCAGAAGTCTCTTGGCAACCCAAATCTACCAAAACATTCTACTTCTAAGAGTTAGATAATCAGAAATAGCAGTTCAAAGCAAACATATTCATTTGTTTTATGAAAAAAATATGTTTTTTGTAATGTATTTCCAAAAGTATATGTCTCACCTCAATGAAAACACCCTGCAATGAAAGTCCAGGGTGTATGTAGTACCCACACAAAATATCATGTTAATTGAACTTGCCATTGCTTTACAATGTGGCATTATGTACATGAGCCTGGCACCTGAGCCTTGGACTAGAAAGGACACTAGACCTAAAAATGTTGATAGAAATAAGTTTTTATTCCAAAAGCACAATTGAAATACAAAATATGCAGTATATAGTCAGGGGAGTTGATGGCAAAGCTGAGGGGACTGGAGGCGAGGCAGTGCATTGGTGTGCTGATAGCATTTTGTTCCCTGAGAAAAAAAAGGTGTCAGACACATATGCCAATCCATTGCTCAGCTTATCAGAGAATGCACATGCACATGCACGCCTCAGAGACAGATAGAATAATAATACATATTTCAAATAATAAATACGACATTGAAAAAAAAACGAAACAGAAAATGAAATATCCCTGCTACCTGTGGGCTGCGTGCAGAGTACTGTATTATTTATTGAGATATTAGCAGGCTACAGCATAAATTGCTTCCGGGCAAGCCCACTAACAAGCTTTCTCGTGTATACAGCTGCAGTTTCTCGGGCAAGCCCACTCTTGCTATCTTTCATATTTTTTTCTTATCTGCACTTTCTGCCCAATTGTTCTAGCTCTAACTAGTCCTACAGTTTTTGCACTACATTAAAACTTTTTACACCAAAATGACTGGCTAGTTCCAGACATTGTTGCTTGTATTCAGATTGTTGAAATATTCAACTTTTTCTGTGGTCACTCCATAGAAGGTCATTCATGGACGTTTAGTGAAACACTTTAGTCGGACGCATGCGCAGGTGGTCGGCACAAGATTTTTAAGCACAGCTTTATCGCCTAACATTACTTTAGCTAACCCTAATATGTTTGCGTTAACCTAGTTAGCACGTACGGATGCTATCCTGCACGCATGAGTAGGAGCTATGGATGCACAGCTACAACCCGCGTACGGATGCTATCCTGCACGCATGAGTAGGAGCTATGGACGCACAGCTACAACCCGCGTACGGATGCTATCCTGCACGCATGAGTAGGAGCTAATTGTCATATCCCTCGTGTTTCTCATGTTTTGTGTTTGCCTTGCGTATCTTGTCTTTTCCCGTACGATCTTTGTTCTCTGTTGCAGTGTAGGTGGACTCTCGCTCTCAAGTCCAGCCTGGTCCAGTCCAGCCCAGTCCGGTCAAGCCCAAACGTGTCAGTTCAGCTCCGCCCTGTCCAGTCGTCGTCTGGCCAGCTCCATGACAGCTCTACCTCTGCCTCCATGCCAGCAGCTCCAGTTTCCTCTCTCTATATTCGTTCCTGTAACGTGTTAATAAATCTCACTGTTGTGAATCACAGAAGTTGTCTGCGTCCGAGTCCTGCATTTGGGTTCCCCGTGTTGTGAACGTAACAGAATGATCTGGCCAGAGATTGACCCGGCAGAACCGGACCAGATGAGGATGGAACTTGCTAGCCAGGGAGCACTGGTGGGGCAGCACGAACAAACTCTCCGTGACCTCACCGATCAACTCTGAGCACTGGCTGACAGCGTAAGACAGATCGGCCACCAGGTAACCCAACTCAGCGTCAGTCCCCCTGTTCCAGCTCCCCCAGCTCTGGAGCCATCTACAGCTCCACCGGTCGTCCCGTCACGTAAGTCCTACATTCCTGCCCCTGAGCGCTATGCAGGCGAATTGGGGAGATGCAAATCCTTCCTGATGCAGTGCGACCAGATATTTTCCCAGCAACTTACAGAGCAGACCAAGCTAAAATTGCTTTTATTTGGGGTCTCCTCAAAGACTCAGCACTGGCATGGGCAACGGCAGTGTGGGACAGCCCCAGGTCAATTAACCACTCATATCCCAGTTTTGTTCAGGAAATGCGGAAGGTATTCGACCACCCGGTGTGCGGCAGGGAGGCGAAGCGGCGTCTTCTATCCATACAGCAGGGCTCCCGCAGTACTGCAGATTACTCGGTGGAGTTTCGCATTCTGGTCGCCGAATCTGGTTGTAATGACGCAGCTCTCAGGCTAATGTTCCACAATGGCCTGTGTGATTCCATTAAGGACGAACTTGTAGTTCGGGATGAATGTCTTAACCTTGATTCTCTGATCTCTCTCGCCATTAAGTTGGACAACCATCTCCGGGAGCGCCGCCGGGAGAAGATCCGATGTCCCGCACTCCCTCCACTGGCCACACGTACCACCCCTGCTCCATCGTTTAAACATCATGCTCCTGCCAGTTCCCCGAGCCCCACCGTCACCGCTAAAGAACCGATGGAGAGAGGCAGGACCCACATCTTGCCTGAAGGCAAGATTCCGTAGGCAAAATTCGGGACTCTGTCTGTATTGTGGCTAACCCGGTCATTTTTGTTACTCCTGTCCAGTTCAGCGAAAAGAGCGGGCTCGCCAGTGAGAGTGGGGTGTAAGATGGGAGTCAAACCAGGACCCAGAAAAGGCTGGCATTTGAACGAGCTTGCACGCTGGGACTCATCCTGTACTTCAAAGGACCCGAGAGCCTTGTGATAAAACAATAGGTTACTCAGACTTCCTCTGGATGAGCAGGCCATTTGGCTCTCTGGACTGTTACCCTCTGGACAAGACTGAGATGAGGGGAACTGGACTGGTTGTTTATGGTTGTGTGAGCAAGCCATTGGCTCTCTGGAATGTTGCCATCTGGACAAGACTAAGATAAGGGGAACTAGTCTCTTTGTCTATGGTTGTGGGTGTGTGTGTATTGGGGACATTAAGGGTGAAAAGATCATCAGGCCTCTGGCAAAATGGTGGGGCAACTGCGCGGGACAGTACCACAGTGCCCTTATGTGGGCCCCTCTGCCATTACACTTTTTATTTCTTTTCTGGATCTGGACTCTAAACCATCTGTTTGTCATATTCAAAAACCATGTAAAACCTTACAAACCATGCACATGTTTTCATTATATTACTGTATTATGCCTTATGTAGTAATAACATGGATTGCATGTAAAATGGTTCAACAAAAGGGTATTGTCATGACAACTGCACCATAATATTACATCCCCTTGACATGTTTGGTATGGACGTATTCAGGGAAATTAAAGAAATTGAATGAAATATGTTTCATACCAAATAGAATTTGATAAAACATAGTTTCAGAAACTCAGGAAAAAACTATCCCAATGGAATGTCCTCTCTGGTAATCATCTCCTTTTCCCAATTTCCCCACTAATTGTTTTGACAACAGCCCCCAAATGGTGGGGCCCTAAATTCCAGGTTTTATCATTAGTCCAGGTTAATTTATGGCAATGCCGCCTAGATCAAACGCAGGATTTGTCTTAAAAGGAAGGGAGACAAAGCAATCTAGGAAGATCGTAATTGACTTCCCACATTGCACATACTCTGTGCTCTGTGCGTAGCTGAACAGGGAAGATCGCAATCGACTTCCCACACTGCGCAGACTCTGTGATTTTGTGTGTAGCTAAACAGGCTGGGTAAGAACTTTTTACTCTATATTTATGTTTTAAAACCTTCCATATTTTAAATTGATTGTGAATTTGAAGCTAATGACCTACCTGCCTGTTAAATAAATTCTTCTTATTTTTAACTTGCGTGGTCTTCATGACTCTAATCCATTTTATCTTCTTTTCAGCCGAAATTCCGTTTAAATACTCAGGGGGAAAATTATGACTAGGACCTACTGATCAGGGGTCTAGTACAGCGAAAGTCTTTAGTGAGGTCCTCAAGTTAGATAGGCGACCACGATCTGCCCGCTAACGGGATTGGTGTTGTATTGGTTCTGGTGTTTTGGCTTAAGAGGACCCATGGGCATTATACGCCCGTTCTTGTCAAATTCGCCTTAAGATAGATACACACTGTCCTGGGCTCATAACTATCTATGCACAAAGGAAGGCATGTATTATGGTGGTCAGCCTCCTACCCTCTGGGGGCTTCACCGAACTGAGATTTAACAATAGTGCTAAACCCGGGAGCATATATTGAGGAATGATGGCACAAGATAGAGTCGAGTGTAACCACTCCAAGTTCCACGTATAGTTAAAACCAAATTTTAAATTCTAATTTCATTTCAGATTATTAGATTCTAATTTCATTAGAGTCAGATTATTACGAGAGTAAAACCTAGTAACTGTTACGCTTACTTGCTGTGGTCATGAATATATTTGATGTGTTGTTCTGCTCATTTGTGAGTATTCTGATGCTCCCATTGGAATATTGACGGTCCGGCGACAGATCAGATATATCTCTGATGACAGCATAGCCCCGTTTGCGAACGGAGAGTAACCAGAATGCTACTGGTCCGTTTCAGGCCAGTCTTAAGCGGGATATGAAGCAGCGCATTCATATCTGACCCGCGGCGATGGAACCAGTGCATTCTTAAATATAATTGTGTCCTGTTCTTATGAACAGAGGAAAAATAAATAACATCTCAGTTTTTGACTCACACCAGCTAATGGAGAACACGCGGTGCCTTCCCCTCCAGCTACAAACCCTCACTGGTCTAGCTGTGAGGTGTTTACAGGGGGCACTGGTGAGCCAAACCCCTCTCACCATGTCATTCAGTCTCCGATTCACGTTCATGCTACTACAAGGCCCTACTTCTCACTCGCTGGTTGCACTAATTGATTTAGGTGAAGATGTAAATTTTCTGGATGCAGCTTTTGTTTCACAGATGGGAATCGCCACTATGTCCCTCCAGGTTCCTATGAACACCCGCGCTCTAGATGGCCGAGCCTTCAGTCGAGTTACTCATATCACCGAGCCACTGCTTCTCCTAGTTTCTGGTAACCACTGTGAAACAATTCAGTTCCATGTAATTCCTTCTCCCTAATTCTCCCATAGTGCTTGGACAGCCCTGGCTCCGCATGCATAACCCCCACATCGACTGGCCTAACGGAAACATTCTGAGTTGGAGCTCCCTCTGCCATTCCGCCTGCCTGAAGCCTGCTCCAGCACCGGCAGAGGTCGCTGTTACTCCACCGGCCGCCGAACCTTCTGATCTCGCCACCGTGCCTCCAGTGTACCACGACCTAGCAGAAGTGTTCAGTAAACACCGTGCTCTTGCTCTGCCCCCTCATCGCCCCTATGACTGCGCTATCGATCTACTTCCTGGAGCCCCCCTACCGGCTAGTCTTTTGTTTAACCTGTCTCGTCCCCAGAGAGAGGCGATGGAGACGTATATCCACGACTCCCTCGCAACAGGAATTATTAGACCCTCGTCCTCCCCACCGCGAAAAGCGTTAAAATGTGCATGACAAAACACAAAATGGAAAAGTAGTTAAAGAAACACAAAGTGCAATAGTTTTTTAATTATTATTCGGTCATTTAGCACATTTAGCACACCTCCCTTCTCCTTGGAGTGCACTTTCACAGCCTATGCATCGTCACTCTTCTCTTATCAGTTCCACAGAGGACACACAGCTTTGGTAGTTTGGGACCGCATGCACACAAATCAGTTATATTTCAAGCAGTTGTCATGTGGCAATTCTATTCAGTTTGTTCAAAGTCTCAGTGTCAGTGAAAATATATGTTCGTGACGTTATCTCCATGAAGTTCTAAGCTGATCATTTGTAAAACTACATTTTTTTTCTCATTTAAAAATTGCAGTTATTTTAATCCTAAATATTTAGAAAATTCGTGGAAGTAGGAGGATATAGCATTTATGACATTGGAGTAATTTTAATTTAGAAATAAACCATAACTTGTTTATTTATTTGTTATGGTACAGATTTTTTCAATAGTGCAATATAAGCTCATAGATCATATTTCAGTCCTGCCACACAAATATCATTTTTTCTCCCTCCAAAAGACAAACATATTTTCCAGTAGAAATATTTACCCTGCAATATAGCACATTTTTGGTTCAGTGTTTTAAAGGGGGAATTCACCCATTTCCACTTACCTGGAGCACTATTTATCCATCCAGATCATTTTGCTGAGATTTTACAAATTTTGTATATATCCGCTGCAGCTCACCCTGATACAACCAACTTCAATGGGGCCGATGTTTGTGGTGCTCAAAATGGCAAGAATTTACATTTGAAATACTGAACAGAAATGGCTCTTTCAGATTACAATAATATACAGTGGTTTAGTTTCATTTGATGCATGTGCCTCTACAGCAGAGTTTCTGCCTGCCAGAGGAAAATACTTGCAGGGTTCTAACAGTAAGGGGCAATAGAGTGTAAGTTTTCCTCATAAGAACAGCTTCTATCATTCTGCATTGAGAAATTGATGTTGACTTCCTGCCGCGTTGCATCTTTAGAGGAACACTTAGCTCTGTGATTTGGAAATATCATTTGTATTTGGGAGATATAAAGCCCCAGATAATATTGGGCTGTTATCGGTTGGCATAGGCCTACTTTAGGATAGTTGTCAGTAGTGTTGTAGTACTCGAGACTGGTCTTGGTCTCGAGACCGGTCTTGCGACCTTATTTTGATGGTCTTGGTCTCGACTGCATTTTTACTCGGTCTTGGTCTCGGAGAGGGAGGACTCAGAATTTTAGGTTGAGACCGGCCGAGACCACAACTACAGTGACACATCATTACCTGCCTGGGCTTTATAAAAATTTTTTTCTGTGATTGGATGTAAATCTTCCCTCTTCAGTTGCAACCAATAACTTGGCTTATTTTAAGTACCGCAGGCACCCGCCCCTCCTCCCTGCACACAGGAGACAGTGAGAGCTGTGAGTGTTACCATCCAAGGATGTTGCCCGAGCAACAGCCCATTTGCCCTCTTTGGCTGAGCTGCCCCTCTGGAGGAAAAAAAAAAAATATTTTATTTTTGCTGTTGTGGCTGTGTCATGCCAATTTTTATCTGGGGTGCAAAAATGGTCTGGGTGACGCAATGACATTCTAAAACAGCTGTTATATCCAATGTGACGTAGTTAACGTTTCATTACAGCATCCGTTTCTGTTGCGATAAAGATTCTAAGACAACTCAGCAATTTATCTCGTTTAATGGGTTATTCTCCAGCCTGAAATGCAATCGTATTAGTAAACGGCTACACATGTGATCTAACTTTCAAGTAGTTGGCTACCTCCCTGGATATGAAGTAAATGTTTTTACCAATAAATAATAATAATAAATGCAATTTTATCCACGAAAATCGCTATACAAAAAAGGCAAAATAAATGTTGTGGTCGCGATCGCCGTCGTGGACGTCAGAAGGAAATGTCACTGACTAAAAAAAAAAAAGTTGTCTCTCTCTCTTTTCCATCAGAATAAACACCCCGAAGTGAAGCACAACATTACCTACTGATCGTAGATAAGATCGCTGTGAGGTTGCTTTCCATAGAGAATTTCATATTTCATAAGTGCATATCGGCGTATGAGTGCTGTGTGCGTTGTGTTGATGGTAGCGTAGTGCTAATTGTTAAATAGTTTACTTGGCTACACCACTATATAAATACATATTATATGTATTGATGTAGTGGTGTAGATTTCTGGGGGGATGCAGGGGATACTTCCCCCTCAATATTTAGAACATGTGCATTTATCCCCCCCCCCCCCCCCCATTAAAAATATGAAAGAAGCATTTTTCAGTGGCCCACAAGGTCATTTATCAATATCACTTAACATTCCCACTGCCATATTTGATTTGAACTCTCTGAAGACGAGCATATCGCCATCTTCCGGAGGGTCTAACAAGCTCAGTTGTAACGCTAGAGCGAAGATATGGGTATCATATGAAACTAGAGACCTAGAGGAATCCATTTCATGCTAAAGTGAAAAAAATTAATCTAGTAAAATCTGTATTTTGGTTGATTAGAGACTCACCTCAACAGTGTTGAGGAAACTACTCGATTTTTAGTTGACCAGGGAATAACAATGATGTTGAAACGTCATCTATTTACAGTTGACCGGAAATGATGGCGTGATATTGAAAAGCCATCGATTTATAGTTGACCGGGAAATAGCCTTGATCGAAAAGTCATCAAATTACAGTTGACCGGGAGACCATCGTGTGATAGACCAACATACTGCACCCCACACATCTCATTTGTGAATCCATCAGGTAAGCATGTATTTATTTATCTAATGTTTGAATGTTGAATTGTACCAAATTGGATATTCGTAAATGTTTATAGTTTATTTACATTGTCTAACATTATATGCAGTCATACATAGCCTACATTCGTGCCTGTCACAGTCATTATTATAATTTAGACACCTCTAAAATGTTGAAACGTTAACATCTGTCGAAGTTGGCAAATTTAGACATCATAGACTAAACACCTGTACTAAGTTAATTTAGTCAGTTAGCTGAGATAGCTAACCTTTACTGTTGTGTTTTATTATATTTGTGGTAGCTATAAATTACATTAAATATTTGGGATGTTTTACTATTAAAATGTCAAGACTGAAAGATTAGGATGTTAGCTCGTTAACGTAACTGATAACTTTAAAGTTAGCGTTAGATGACATATAGGCTAACGTTAGCTAGGATCAGTTGAGAGGAAGAGAGAGGCAGGCATATATTTCATAGACAACCCAAAATCTGAACAAAGATAAAATACACGCTATTTTCATGAATTACAGTCCTCAACGCAGGATTATTTCTTCCGACGATAAAGTAGCATTTTGCTTTTATGCTAGCGAAATTATCCTATTACCAATGGAGCTTGGATATTGTGCAATAAAGTAAGTATAAAATGGTATCCAACACTTGCCTATATTATCACCACTATTGTATTATTTTGGTAATTAGGCTACACACTTTAGGCTACAGTAACTTATGTGCTCAGTGCGGTGTTGTGTAAGTTACCCCCGCTTCTTACCTAACGCACCTAAGGCCACTAAACACGTAGGCCTATTCCACTTCAAAGTGCAATTTCTGTTGAACTTTTTTTAAATCTGAAATTCATAACTTTATTTTTTTGCTTCTATGTTTTCTGTTTTAGATGTCCTGACTCAGCAAATGGGGGCAGGGGGAGCCTCTGAATTTGCCTTTGCCCAGGTAGTTCAAAAATGGCTCTGCTACGCTCCAGACCGGATGGGTGAGGCTGGACGCCAGACAGCACACGAGTGAATTCACAAAGAATAAAATTAAACTAAATAAACTTGTTTTAGTAAAATAAATAAACTTGTTTTTTTGTTGTTTTTTTTAAACTGATGTGAAGTTGTTCGTTGTCATTTATATAGCATATTAGAAATGAAGATAAGATAGGCTATTAGATAAAGCCTAATGTTTAATGGGGCTGAGATAAATTTCATAAAATTTATCCTGGTCATCGATAAAGCAGGACATATTTTTTTCACAGTATTTTGAAGTATTAATAATAATTTGCTGTGGTTGTAATACCATTTAAGTCCCGTTGATCTTTAGTTATGATTTCAACGTTGTTTCAATATTAACAGAGGGTGCAAAAGTGATGAAGAATCAACATCGGATTTCGACGTTGGTTCAGTTAAATTAACGTTGACAGCGGAATGTTGATTTAACATAGTTTCAATGTTTGTTTGCTATCTGGGTTCATAATTGAAAAATAGTTAAACTAAATCTCAACTTTTCACTTAGGCAAGCACCATTACAGACACTGTGCTAAAATATTTTTGTTAAATTGTTGTTATATTCTGTTCTATTGTTAAATTATTTTTTATTTTCTCTACTTTTTGTGAAAATTTAAATTTAAAATAAATATATATGTTTAATATAACTACTATAAACTAATGTTTCTGTTTATTAACAGCATACTCTCACATACAGATCCAGGGTTCCTCGCCCCCCCTTGGTCTTGGTCTTGGTCTCGGTCTCGCCCCCCCTCGGTCTTGGTCTTGGTCTCGGTCTCGCCCCCTCCTCGGTCTTGGTCTTGGTCTCGGTCGCACCCCCCCTCGGCCTTGGTCTTGACTCAGTCTCGGATTAGGTGGTCTCGACTACGACACTAGCTGTCAGTGTAGCCAGCATTTAAATATTTTCATGGACCCGGTAACTCTCCTGTCATATTATAACTGCAATGGAAAAACCCATGCAAGACCCCAATAGGGAGGTCAAACCCATTTTGCCAATTTTTCTGAAAACATATTTTGACAGTTTATTTTTCAAGTATAATGTCATAAATGCTGCAATATAATTGATTCCCTCTTCTGTGTAATCGCTCTCATTGGAGCAATATGTGTCTTCTGTAATCATGTAAAAACCTTGCTCATTTATCAGAGTAGCCTATACGAAATATGAATAAAGAGGCTAATAACCTATTAACTTCTAAAACATTTCAGTGAGGTTTGCTTGTGATAAAATGTGTAATAATGACTTCAATGCAATTATGTTCTTTTATAATGACCCCATATATATGGTACAGCATTCAGTGCAGGCACGAACGCTCATAAACAGTCAAATTAGGATAATATTTTCTGACTTCAAATGTGAAAAAGTAACATCAGTGAACTCAGTGCACTTTTGAAATGAGCTTTACCTACTTTTGTTTAAATTACCTGTTAAAGTGAGCCTAGATGCCAATTTTGTTTTATATTTGTGTGTGGAATGCCCATTGTGATTAGGTTGTGGGCAGAATGTTTGGTTAAAAACAGCAATACAGTTTGATGTCCTTAATAAAACCAAAAGGTTCAGAGAAACACCAAGACAGTCAAGCATAGGCCTACCATACACTACCCAGGCTATTTCAAAAGAGAAGTCGGTTGCAAGATTTAGTCAACAATGGAGCAGTGATGTGCTAACACTTGTTCTGCAGCAGCTAGAGTGATATTTGACTTTAAATGAAGCACAGCTAAACTTTTTTTTTTTTATCGTGCATGGCTAAAAGGTTTTATTTTGGTCTCGTGTCCACAGCAACTCATTCCAGTTCCAATGATGTTTGGCAGCTTGGTTGAGCTTAGTAAAGGTATTTGTCAGGTAATCCTTCCAAGGAGTCTGTTGGAATGGGCTGCAGTTTTTGAAGTGTGATTTTTGTGTTCATATCTTACTCTCTTCCTCACACGCATGTAACACTGGCAAATGGGTTCCCGGGAATCTCCACCCAAACTATTTCCTATTTCCCAATGTTAAAATGAGAAGATGGGAAAAGATTATTTTCATTATCTTACACTAGTTATGTAGTTTAATTCCATTGAGTCTACAACAGCTGTTTGACAGCTTTTCGCAATCCAGGCTAGATCTGTGGAGGCAGAGAATATTTTCTATCTGCGGACAATTCAATGCAAAGGTCAGAAATTACTTGAAAGTGCAGGGGTGCCCTCTCCTTCTTGGAAGTGCACTTCCAAAGGAAAAGGTCATGTGACTTGTTGTAGGCCTAGACCTATTTTATTTTATTTAGCTTGTCGGCCAACGTCTGTTTTGCTTTAACCAGTGTTGGGGAACTTTTAAAAGTAACTTGTTACAATATAACATTACTGCCACTGAATGTAATGTCTTGTGTTACAGCATTATGTGCTGAGTAATTTATTTATTAGATTACTTTGGTGTTGTCAAAAATGAAGACCCCTTAGCGATGCCTTGCACATGTTGGTTAGTCATATTCCCAGAGGACATATGTCCATCCATGTCTATAGCATAGCCTGGTCTATGGCCCATAATCTGTAACTCTGCAGGATATAACAGGAATAACAAATACAATATGTCCTTTACAGTTCTTTATTGAATTAATGATTTTGTTCAATTGTTTAATTAGAAGTAAACATACATTCTACAGGGTACAGGGGTAATGCATATAGCCTATGAAAATAAATTCATAAAGGCAACAGCTCTTAAAATAGCATTTAACAACCGCATGAAAAAGTTCAACTAAAAGTCGCTATTGTTAAAGTAAAAATAAAACCATCAAGAGGGTATCTACTAGGGGTGTGCAGAGACGTCATTATCTGTATCTGTATGTGTATCTGTTCAACCAACAAAATTATCTGTATCTGTATCTGTATTCGGATAGAAGACAGGAAGTGGGTGTGGTTTATACTGGAAGTCACCTTAAATCAGGCAAATGTATTTTCTAACCTAATATTCATTGGCAGTGCAATTGTTGTGTCTTCAAAGCATCAAATTGATTTAATATTGTCATATAATTAATAATGAAATATATTTCCACATCCTCGTACTGTACTTTTCATCTCTCTCTCTTTTTATTTTTCACTAAACTAAGTTTTATGAACTGTCTGAACCCCACCAACCTCCCCCCCTCTTTAATTGGGGTACATTGAACAATCAGAAATAGAAAAAAGTTTTATAAATCGAAAGATTCTGTTTTGCATTGGAAATATAAACTATTTACAGTAAAGATATAAACATATCCTTCAGTTGAAGGGAATAATCTTAAATTCCAATGATGTTGCGTTCGCGTTTCTTGATGTGTTAACGTTACTGTAGTTCGCTAGGGAAACATGAATTACTACTTTACAAGTAATTACATAACAGTAATAGCCTACATTAACTTTTTTGCCTGTTTTATTTTTCTTTTTTTTCTCCCACCGAACTAAGTTTTGATAGACTGCAAACCATCTGATGTTCTCATATTTTCCATTGGTGGCAACTGTTACCATGAATGGATTTTGTGTTCATTATAGCCAAGACCTATGACTGATACATACAGCATGTTACATCTTAAACGGATAAATATTGACTGAAATACAAGGTAAAATGTTGGTTTTTTCAATATTTCGACTGGGTTTTTTTTAAATGGAGGAAATTAACACATACAGCTAAAAGCTACAGGTTCTAAGATTCATTTTGATGTATAGGTTGCAGGGGTTTGAAAGAAATCCAGCTGCCACACCAGGCTTGTGTCTCGCTAGCTCCCGCACCTCCTCCTCGATGCGAGAGTTTCCCTGAGTGATAGCCGGGAACGGTCAGCTCTTCAGCCCGCTGCCTGCTGTGCGCTGACTCGGTGGGGGCGACTACAGAATATAGCAATCACTTTTCAATAATGTGTAGTAAATGAAACGACTAGTTAGTGAAATCAAAGTCCTATGTTGCAAACAGAATGGGCATTTTTATCTAGCCATCAACAATGATATGAATCAATTTGAAGAAACATAATGGCTGACGCACAGCACTTATTTATTAAACGTTTTGCAGCGCAGTGGCTCAAAGTTTGTTCGTCTCTCTCTCCTTCCCTCCCTCCCTCTCCCGTGTAACGTTAGATAGAGGCTATGAGAACTCGACTGACTTTTTTTTTTCCAAATCCGAATAATAACGAGCAACTTTGGGTAGAAGAAATGTCTGTTTCCATCGCATTATCCGTGCTTTCCCGAATACAGTATTCGGATTCGGATGCATCCCTAGTAGCTACTACTTGCTACGGATCTATGACATTGAATTGGGCACAGTCTCCAGGCACAATTTACATTTCACCAGTGGTCATGTTAGCCATGGAAAGCTGCATCGTGTGAAGTGCAGGATTTCAAAATCTGAATTTTACACTAATTCACTTGCGTTCTGAAAGAATAACTTTTTTGCTGTAATATGGCCACTCACTATGATAACACAATAAATGTGTGTCATAAATTTAGAGCTGCTGCTCACTGGATTTTCTTTGTTCATCGCACCATTCTCTGTAAACTCTAGTAAATGTAGTGCATTAAAAAAATCACTGGGAAGCTGTTTCTGAGATGCTGAATCACCACGACTGACACCCGACAATCATACCATGGGCAGTCGCTTAGATCACAAATCTTGCCAATTCTAATGTTAGGTTGAAGAACAATAACATCCTCTTCATCGTGTCTGAATGCTTTACAGTATATATTGATTTGCAGCCACATGATTTTCAGTTCTGTGGAGCAGGCTGTTTGTAACATCAGGACAATATTTTGGAGCCAGTGACCAGCATTTAGATTGATCGATGAACAAGCATTTTTCATGCAGAAATTACAGGATGTGTGTGGGTTTTTTTTCAGTGCCAAAATACAGGCCTTCTCAGATTGTGTTAAACTGATCTGTTACACTTGATCTCATCAGACTGGATAATTATATTTTAAATTAGGCCTGTTATTTTAGTTTATACAGAGAAAGGTGTAATCCTAAACACATCTGCATGATCTATCAGTTCCAAGATTTGTAAAAATCTTGAGGGTGCTCTAATCATTTTTCAGCACTGCCATGAATTCTGCCCTATTGTAATTCAGACAAGATTAATGGTTTCAAACATTCTGTGGTATTAAATCCAGATAAACCGTCACAATGCAAATCGAAAAGGCTGAACAGAAGACATTTTCAGTGCCGCTCAATGGACAAGAGCCATGGACGGGAGACCCGTGCAACCATTTGACATCACTACCCAGAGTGCATTGTGACGGTAATAACAATGGCGACCTACGAGTAGATTTTTATTTTATTTTATTTTAAATAACTAAAATCTTTTATACGGTTTTTATGATATGTTTATATAATTGAAGGCATTTAGACCATTTTAAGGCCTATGTGTCTTAACAGGCGGGGTTCCCTTGAATGATGCACCCACTGGACTAATTGTGCATAGAACATATAACAAGCAACACACATTAAAAAAAAACAATTTGCTAGTGCCCCCCCCCCACCCCCCCTTTTATTTTTATTAATTCTCATTATTTTTTGTACTTCGTTTGTCTAAAAATAAGAGGATGTTATCAGGCCATGAGTTTTGTGTTGATTCAGTTCAAGTGAGGCTGACTGTAACAAGTGAAGGGGCTTTTTCTTCACACTGTCTGTGCATTCATTATTCACATCTTCTAGTCTCAGAGATGCATATTGCGTGCGAGCAAACAGAAATTATTCTTTGATTTGATGTTCAGATATTTGGGGGGGGGGGGCTTTTATGACTCTTTCATAGTCCAGTTTAATGAAGACATCCATTGCAGTTAGTGTGACAGCTTATCAGAAAATATTAGTATTAAAATAGCACGGCTACATATTAGCTATTGAAGTGATGAAACGTACCTACCTCAAAGAGTAGTAGTATGTGCTTCATGAGCAAACAAACACAAAAGTTTAATTTAAATAAATAAACAGCAAATTTACCCCAAATTTATGTTGTAGAATGCATCTGTCACAATTGTATCTTACAATTATCCAAGACAAATCAGGAGGTACGAAAGCAGAGGCCAACACTAAAGAGGAATAACTGTATTTATAAGACAGCCAAACAGCAAATGTATTATCAATGAGCTTTTACTTGTGTAAGCAGTCACAGTTATTTCTCACTCAAAATGTACAACATTGCTTTCAATCATTATTAGCCAATAACATTATCTGGTCTTCTGGAGCTAATTGTCAACCAATTAAACAAATTCAATTCAAGTTTGTTGGGAACATTTCTTGCTGAACATTAGTGGAAGACATAGTGGAAGATTCAGCAGTCCTGAATGTCTAGTTAACCAGGCTGTAAGGTACAAGTCTGAAAGGCCACTTGTGCCTCCTGAGTTCTCACTATTTTGCTTACAGTCTCACAAGACGTACTACAACTAAAATGTATGCATTGCGCTGATGCACTCACCAACAAACCAATGACAACTTAATTCCCTTATTTCACACCCAAACAGTGTAGGGTGTGATGCAACACTTTATGTCTAGGCATACTGCTGCTTCTATCTATCTTCTCCCAACTGCAGTGAGACTTCAACCTGGTAAAGCTCATCTGTAATCCTTAGCTGAACTAGCCTTAGTGCTCTTTATTGTTTCCTGGCTTATTCACACAGCTGCATTTATTAGTTGACTGGGACAACAAACAAAAAAAATCACAGTTTCTATATAGCCTTGCTTTTGGGTTTGATGGTTGCATCTAATATACCACAGCAGAGACGACAGGAAAGTGGGATCGCTGCCCCTCTCACTTGATTCGATAGGAAGGGCCTTGAAATAAACTTGCACCTTCATTAAGTTCTGGAAAAAGGACTTTTTCAATGTGTCTCAAAATTCTTTTACCTGATTTTTAAATAGTTTATGGACAAAGGACATGAAAAACGTGACACTGAGGTGTATTTTAATGCTTAATTGCTTTTTCTAGCGGGTAACATTGAACCAAACCCTAGTCCATCTGATACGAAATGTTTACTCACCCAGTCATATTCTTTTTTACGAGATCTGGACTTGGTTTTCTGCATTTGCATTTGCATTTGAATGTACACTGTCTGGTTCCAACAATATACACTATACGAATCTGGGTTCAGATGTCTGATACAGATTTTACAGTCTCTGAAATTTGGTTAATGAAAACTATCACCAATAATATTTTTTGAGTTGATCAATGGAGCAAAGTAGAGCGAGTTTCAATTGATTGCACTGCATGTTGAAGGAAAGTCACCAGACTGTTGTAGGTTGATATGGATCACCATCATTTGTTCAAGAGTGTATTTCGCCTGTGCATAACCATGTGGCTGTGCAGGCCAATGCGTGATCCGCAAGTCTTGCCACATGAGGGGCAGGGGTATACGGCACAGGAAAGGGGGGGCCCTGCAGCACGTTGGTGCCTCTGTGCATGCCACTGCATTCTCCTCTCTGTAGCCTGCTCCTGAAGGTGAGTGATTCCCTGGTGGCAGGTGGAGCTCCAGGTGTGGCTATCAGCAGCCAAGGACTCTAGTGCTGGTGGTTTGATGTTGCACTTCTTCAGGAGGATTTTTAGGTGATCCTTGTAATACTTTTTTGGCCCCCAGTAGACCTATGACCATCCAAGAGCTGGCCAAAGCGAATCTGTCTAGGAAGGCGGTGGGCAGGTTTGAGAGGACAGACCTTACGGCGATGGAAAACCAATGATGTTGACCAAAAATTAAGATTCAAAAGGAGATTTATTGTCTTCTAGACAGGTGGAGAAAAGGATGCCAGTATTTACAGTGAACAAAAGTGAAATAATAATAAAAATACACAAACAAAAAGACTTGCAAAACAAAAATAAAGTAACATGTAACTATGTTTGAAAGGTTCAATAATAATAATAATAATAATAATAATAATAATAATAATAATAACAATAATAATGATAATAATAATAATAATAATAATACACCGCACTGACTTGGACCAGTCTGCACCCAACAACCAACCAATCAACCCCAAATGATGGTGGTAGCTGAGCTTAAATAGCTTCTCCTCCCTTGGACCCTACCAATTACCGAGAATTATATACAGTTTTACAACATCTTAAAATGACCCATAACAAATACAATCAATAATTAACACATTTAAATAATCATTTAAATACTTCAGGTACTACATCATAAACCACATTATTTACAGTGAACTACACAACCCCGGGAATAATAGATCGTCCCAATCAAACTGGCAACTAAAAACTACAAAAACTACAAAAGCCTGTAGGAAGTTGCGCTGCGTCCTTTTGCCCCAGCGTGATGACGCCACCATGCTACACCACACGGTAAGAACTCCTCTGATTAATTTCTAAAGTTTGTAACGTTAGCAACATTTTAAACATGATTTAAATTCCAGCATAAAGATAACACAAAATGCCAATATACATAAACATGGTTTCTATGAGCACACCGTATTAATGTTAAACAACACATAGCTATACATGATTCAAACGAGCCGCACAATGGTAGTGTGAAACGCACAAATACATAGCGGTGCATGCACTATTAGTTGGCCACCCCAATAGCAATGTAAACACTAATATGCTTTTGCTTGTGTTTTTCAAATGTATGACAACACATTGATTGCACTACTCGTTGGAAATGCCAGTACACAGGATCATCGCAATTCATAATAAAAACGGCATTAAAAAATAATTGTCGTGTGCTTCTTTCGTTTTTTAAAATGCTCTGAAATGCTTAGCCCCATCTATGTTGCTGTTAAAAGTTCGTAACAGAGACGTAGCTCCGTCACAGCAGGCATGCGGATCACATGCCCGACCCAACGCAGATGTCTTTGCGCAAGGAACACGGCAATGCTGGGTGTATGGGTCCGTGGATTGCCACATAGGGCACCATGTCTTCCCAGGACACACCCAGGATTCTTTGGAGGCAGCAAATATGGAAGCCCTCTAGAGTTCGTATGTGCCTCTGGTAGGGGGTCCAGGTTTCCAAACTATAAAGCAGTGTGGAGAGGCAAACTGCCTCGTACACAGCTGCTTTGGTGGAGATGGTTAGGTTTCTGTTCTGGAAGACCCTGGACTTGAGCCTGCCGAAGGCAGCAGAGGCCAGAGCAATGCAAAGCTGGGTGTCATCGTCGATGTTGCAGGAGGGGGACAGAATGCTACTGAGGTAGGTGAAATTTGGGACGATGGCAAGAGGATGACCATCAAGGGTGAAGGTAGGCGCATGTGGTTGGGAGATAGCCACTTGCATGACTATCTGCATATTCTTGATGTTGATCTGGAGACCAATGCCGCTGTATATGGAAGCAACCACATTTAGCGCCCACTGTAGGGATTCTGGTGAATGGACAAGGAGAGCACAGTCATCAGCGTACTGTAGCTCCAGGATGTGTTAGGTGGTGGTTTTGGTGAAGGCTTGAAGTTGCCGGATATTAAAAAGATTTCCATCCAGTCTGTACTGTGTCTGTACCCCATCTGTGGGATCCAGGGATTTGTGAGACAGAAGGGTGATGGTGGAGAGGAACATGTTAAAAATAGTTGGGACTAGAACACACCCTTGCTTGACCCCCACATCCACACTGAAGAATGGGGATTGTTGGCCACCGATGCTCACACAGGCTTGCATCCCATCATGGAGCTGAAGTTCTGGAACTTTGGTGGGACCCCCAGCTTCCCAAGTACTTCCCACAGCAGTTCCCAGTTTACTGTCTCAAAGGCGTTGGACAGATCAATGAACGCCAGGTACAAATCTTTGCGGTGTTCTCTGCATTTTTCCTGTACCTGTCTAGCAACAAAGATCATATTTGCAGTGCTTCGATCATGCCTAAAGACACACTGCCTTGCCTTGCCTAGGCTTATAATTGTCTGAACTTTTCTCTGATCTCGTATCGTGTTTTTCATCAGATGATAATCTGCACTAATGAGAACCACATCACAATGTACCAAATGAATTAGTGGCAAGCAAATTGTAAAGGCTCCATCTTCTCTACGGTATGAATGTTTCAGAAAGCACATACAAGTAATTGTGTTTAGCAAGGCTGTGTTTACTGTTTGAACACTGTATCAGAAATCAGTTCCCTCTTTATTACATTAAATCTATTTCTCACCTACTGCGAAGTCAGAATATTGCTGATAGTGTCCTGCCTGCTGACTGAAAGTTAAGGGTAAATATCTTGTCATGTACTGTCTGGGCACCAGATGCTATGGCAACCAAGATGTCATGTTCCGGTGTTCCTGTCTGTTCCGGTGTTCCTGTCTGTGTTTCCCCTGTTGGGCCGCCAGATGGCGGCACTTCTGTTTTGTGTCCTGCTCCCCCCCTGTTAATTGTATGATTGTTTCATTGTCTCGTTATCCCATCATTGTTCCCACCTGTGTCTTTTCCCCTCCTTCTGGTTTGATTGTTTTTTGAGTTCACCTGTGTCTTGTTACCCCTTGTCTATTTAAGTTCTCTGTTCCCTTGACTCGGGTGCTGGTTCCTTGTGTTTGTTTCCAATCTCTGTTTGCAAACCCATTGTATCTGCCTGCGTTTTTTTACCTGTTTGTGGTTCGTTCTGATTGTTTGTTCGTAATCCATGTGTTCGTGCCTATCCCCTGGTGTTCTGGTGTTTTTGGATTTTTTCATTTTCTCGTTCCTGTGTTTGTTTCCGATGTTTCAGACCCTTTGTACCTGCCTGTGTTTTTTACCTGTTTGTGTTTTGTTTCTGACTTGTATTTGTTTGACCTACCTGTTTGTTTGAATTACCCTTGTGCTCTGCCTGCCTGCGTTCTGCCCTGACCGTGTTCTGCCCTGCCTGTATTTGTGAGTCCCTCTTGTTTTCTGCTTTGTTTAGTTATTTTGAGTTTGTGGTTTTGCCCATTGTGGCCTTGTTTGTTCCCTGTTTGTTTACCCGTTAGTAAAGTCTTTGTTAATTTTCCCCTTTTTGAGTTTCGTGTTTTTTTTCCCACTCTGCGCCTGGGTCCCAGCACCCGAACCGTCACACAAGATGATCATCAGTCCATCAGATAGCAAGGACCACTGAGGAGTATGTGAGTCAGACAAAGACTCACTTTCTATAACGGTAAACCATACAGCCACATTTAATAACCACTTAATTTCCACTGATTTAATTTTACATGCATACTCTAGATAATATAGATAAAACAATCGCACTGTGACAGTCCCAGTTACATGCTGTTATCAGGAGTTGACTGTGTAGCATTTCATTCTCTTTCATTTACTCTTTTAAACACCCTTTAGACCACTGGAAAATCATTTAATCATGAGCTTCATCCCATCAGAGTGGATATCTGATCTCTTTGAAGAATTGGTTCATCATTGTAGTGAATGAGCATGTAACTGGGACAAAATGGTGGGGGGGAGGGGGGGGTGCAGGTGTCTGGATGTCCGGCAAGAACTACCTGAACCAGTAATTAACAATTTTTCTTGTGACTTGTCCTGTAAGAAATGAAAATATTACTAACTGCTAGCTGAAATGTCAAAAAGAAGTTTATGATTTTCAGTGGACCTTGCAATACGTGAGTTTCTGAAGGAGGGGCAGATTTATTGTGTTGTACTTTACATTTGCAACAAAGTTCATGTCAGAATTGACTTTTTGATGGGATTTTGGATCATGTCATCACTTCTGTAACAATGTCTCAGTACCTTTGCTCCATTAATTTCTGATAAGCATGTTCTGTGTATGGTGGCTGTGTGCTTATCTAAGGTCTCTTCCACTACAGTTCTCTTCTGCTGATTCTCTTCTGGATGCTAGGTGACCAAAAAAAACATGGCTTCCCCATCTGTATGAATGTAAACAGCTTTGCAGTTATGCTGCCTCTGAGTTGCTATAACAAACAACATGCAATTTTTGCTGTTACAGTATATGTTTACAGAAAGACGTCTAAAGAAAAAACAAGAGGGTTGGTACCCAGGGAGGTCATGGACAGAGCTTCAGATTTGGAAATTAGGGACACTAAATGGTATTGAAAACCATCTCCTTTTGCAGAGACATTTTTTGCCGAGGCATTTTAAATGGTGTTTAATATTTATTAATCAATCCTTGCCTACTTAGGGGGTACCCGATCTAAAGCTTTATAACTCCAGATGTGAACACCACAGAGACTTGAAAAAGAGCTTAAATAAAGGATTAGTTTATATTCGTAATTTTGGAAGAAATAAAGTGCCGCAAATGCAATTGTCTAGGCAAAAAATCAAAAATGAATTTGTTCTTTATTAGTTTGCAATGAAATACTGAGAGATTGCATATATACTGTAGGTTAAACTATACATGTCCTGGATCAAAAACACCTTGACCACAAGTTCATAAAATCTAAGGGTGGATATGTAGAATTACTAAAGTTCTATGAAGCAAAAACTAAGCAATGTACCCAGAGTCTCCAAATCTATCCAAAATGTCTCAAATATGCATTTCTGTAAATCACAACATATTCATGTATTTCTCTACAAATCAACTGTTTTGACTCACTGTTGCATCATTTTCAAGTGGGAATTACAATCTTTTCATCAGTACAGTGGTCTAAAATAGCTAGCGGTCCAGAAACATATCCAAAATCTCTCCAAAAATATATAAAAT
Organism: Anguilla rostrata; assembly: GCF_018555375.3. NCBI lineage: Eukaryota > Metazoa > Chordata > Actinopteri > Anguilliformes > Anguillidae > Anguilla > Anguilla rostrata. The sequence continues at coordinate 21,052,999 of NC_057942.1, read as the reverse complement.
GCTTTTTGTCCATTATAAAGCATACAAATGAGCCCCTTATGAAGTTTTAAGATGAAACATTGATATCAGATTAAAAAATAATGTAAATATATATCACACAATAGAGTACAGTACCTCAATGTGTAATAATTAACTCTCATATGTATTTCTGTACTCTACAGTATGTAATGTTTTCTTGTATGGGGATGGGACGACATAAAAACAACGTTTCTTTTGGCAATGTTCCAACTCTCACATCATCACTGTGGTATGAATCACAAAAACTACAAATCTATCAATGAACGCTTACATTACAGTGTGAAATATCCTCATTATAAAATACCACTAACCTATTTAAAGACACTCAATTTAAAAAATAACGTACATATCCGAAATATTTTGGGCAGTAATTCTTACATAGTGATGATGAAATGTTGTCTGTGTTCAGTGGATAGAGACAGAGACAGCAAATCAATGATACAGTTCTCTCCGCTTCTGTCTTACTCCAGAAACTGTCAGCTAGGTCTATCAGCAAACATATGGCTTAGCTATGCTCAGAAGTCCTCAATAATAATAGTATTTTCCTAGAAATTAAGAAAAATCGTCGATGACGTTTTGTCAGTTGCAGTGTCTTTTACTGCTACCACAGAGTGAATGTGTAAGTGAATGCTATGATAGGTTGCGCTTAGCTATAAAACGCTATTCCAAAAGCACGCTTAGACATACATCTTTAGAAAACTTATACTATCACCTACTGATTAAATGAATTGTCAATCAAGCCAGACTGTACTAAAAGAAGGTGACAACGCCGTAAACAACACGTGTGGTACGCACAGGTATTTTGGAAGGTAACCTGGTGTCACAAATGCACCTGTTTTCCACAAACGGATTGTCCAAGACAATATATGACCACTTTAGTCCCAGATATTGACTATAGAATGACGTGGTATAATTTTTGAAAACTTTGTCTTGTTTATTTCGTTATTCAGTGAGCAGCGTTTTCACTGCTGTAATGGCATATCTTCAGGCTATTGTTGGGTTTATCTTGTTGCTATGACAGTATACGATTTTTGTGTGATGGAAGAATATTTTTATGAATGCCCAGATAGACAATATTGTCCATTATGTCATGGGTGGGGGGTGTAGTTGCAGATAAGACTTCAGGGAGGGGGTGCTTGTTAAATGAACAACCAGAGTGACAATGGTGGCGCTGCGAAACTCCGTATTTGGCATAGTTGTTGTGTATCGTCCACTAATGAAAATAAAACAAAGCATTTCTGTTTTCAACTGATACTTTGGTTGCAGTAGCAATTAATGTCTGAGTTGAACAATCCAGGCATGACGGCTACCGCTAGAGGGTGTGCGCTAAGAGGCTAATGTGAAATGTGCTCAGCTAATTTGCTTGCTGTATTGACATAGCCTCATCTGGATACTCCAAATGATTAATGGAAAGAAACAGCCACCTGGCCACAGGTAACCACTCTAACACATTGTATTGTGAGCTATTTGCTTAGTAAAAGCTAACCTGGTTGTTAAGAAACAAACAGAAGCAGCTTTCCTCATTGATTTGGACGTTACCACAATGCACAAAAGAAAAAGAAAGTAATCCTCAGCTGGGATGCTGGAGGAGGTGGACCTGGCCGGGAAGGCGGGTCAGCTACAGGCGGCGCACTGGAAAGTGGTTGTGCCTATTTACTTTCTTTTGTTTTTGTCATTTTAGCTTGTTGTTTCGTGTTTGTGTGGGTACACTCTCTCTCTCCATGCGACAGTGCCGCATCTCTCCTCCCGGGTTTCAGCACCAACTGTCACACGCCAAGCGTGACACCCCTGGGATGAGAGATGCTGTAGTACCGGGGAGAGAGCGCACACACACAAACATTAAATAAAATAAACGGGCCACTTCACCCTTCCCCCTCACGGTTTCCAGGCAAAAAACAGTGAGGGGGAATTTGCAGGGTTTAAAATGTTCTTCAAAGAAATGGCCAAAACACCCCAAGTGTTACTAACCAAACATCTCAACTTCCCATGGCAGAAAATAAACCCTTACAAATTCCACATCTACATATTTTATTTGGATCTATCTTTACATTTGAATTTGTGTCTTATTTTCTTCTTATTTATCAATAAGTTATATGATGAAAAAATGGGTCACAGAGATTAAAATCTACAGGTAGATGGGGGAGGTTCAGCTACTCCAGTGATGCTAATGGCAGAATGAATTATAAAAAATGGCAGTTAAGTCCATAATTTTCAGCATTAACGTAGGGTTAGACCTCTTCTGATACTCATCCACTGTTTTTGTTTGCTTTGATGATCACATCTCTCGCTGAGATCCACAAATAATCAACTCGTCTGTCTCTAAAATGCAATTCGAAAGGAAACATAAGCGTTTGAACTGTCACATCAATTTCACTCTCATATTTATGAGCTGTGATTGGGCTTTGAACTGGAGCACCGCCCTTTTTCAGACAGACATCTGGACAATCATATTGGACATCGTCTCTGCACGCATGCAGTATACTTTCAGCATATGTTTTATGTATGACTTTCAGTAGACTAGGGGTACATTACAGTACATTACAATGTCACTGTTATAGAGCATGTTTTTCATGTGGATTTCTGTGGAAAAGACTGACATTCATTAAATATTACTGAGGGTTGCTTCATGCCTGCTGCACTGTAACTCTGTATCTGCTGTGCTATACCTGTGTCTGCTGTACCGACTGTGCTATACTTTTGTACCTGCTGCACTTGGCCTCTGTACATGTGCTGTAACTATCTACCTTCTTGGCTGTACCTCTATCTGCTCTATGGCACTGCACCCAGCAGACTACACATTCTGCACTTGCACCAATAATTTTTACATTTATACTTTAATGGTTGCAAACCTCTTGTAGTCAGGTTTAATAAGATGGAGCACGATAATGAGTGTTAATAACAGTGTGTAACAGTCTTTATAATTTTATCCCTTAGCTCATTAGTGTTAATCAGGAGCTATAACTCCTCCTGGGCAGACGCTATTGCCAAGGATGCTAATTTGTCTCCACCATGTGACCTGCAGGGATTCAAACTTGTAGTTCAATGGTTATCCTCTAGGGCTATCCATAGGCACGCCTGAGTTTCGAATTGAGACATTTATGAAAACAATTAGTTAATCTAATATGGAGAGAGTCAGGAAGGAAAGTAGACATGGATAGAAGTTTACATGCTGTGAAAAGCATGTCTTTGAGCCATAGTCCTCACTCTTATGCACAAATTTGATCTTAAATTGTGTGACGGTAAGAATCCATGCCAAAGCTCAGATTTACAAACAGTGAACTTGACGTGAAAAAGTACTTGGCTCTATGCTAGCTCCTGACCAGACGTACAAACTATTAATCGTGGCAATGTGTCAGTATTGCAGACAAAGTGACACTCATGGGCCTAGTGTGTGTGCATGCAGTATTATTTAATATGAAACAGCATTTCTCTGAATGCCATTCTAGTTTAATATGCTGGATCCCCAGGTCTCAGTCCTCGGTCCCCTTCTCTTCTCCTTATACACCAGATCCCTTGGCCCTGTAATATCTGCCCATGGATTGTCCTATCACTCCTATGCCAATGACACGCAACTCTTTCTCTCCTTCTCCCCATCGGACACACAGGTCCCTGCCCGCATCTCCGCTTGCCTGAGGGACATCCAGAGCTGGATGGACAATCACCACCTGAAGCTCACCCCGGGAAAGACGGAGCTAATCTTTTTTTCCTGCTCTATCCTCTCCCCTCCTCGACTTTTCCATTTCCCTAGGGGACACCTTAGTGACATCATCACCCTGTGCCAAGAATCTCGGAGTGGTGATGGACAACAGGCTGTCCCTCTCCAAGAACATCACAGCAGTAAGCCGGGCATGCAGATTTTTCCTGTATAACATCCGGAGAATCTGCCCCTTTCTCACCACCCACTCAACCCAGCTCCTGGTCCAAGCAATGGTTCTATCCCGCCTGGACTACTGCAACTCTCTTCTGGCTGGACTACCGGCATCTGCCACCAGACCCCTGCAACTCATTCAGAATGCTGCGGCTCGTCTGGCCTTCAACCGCCCCAGACACTCCACATGTCACTCCCCTGCTCACTACCCTCCACTGGCTGCCTGTTATAGCTCGCATCAAATTTAAAACATTGGTCCTAGCATACCAGGCAGTCAAGGGATCAGCCCCAGCATACCTCCACAAGATATTCAAACCCTACATACCAGCCAGATCCCTCCGTTCTGCTACCTCAGGACGCCTGGCACCTCCCCCTCTTCGCACCTGCACTTCCAGAACACGTCTCCTGTCTGTTCTGGCCCCACGATGGTGGAATGACCTCCCCGTGGAGGTCAGAACAGCTGAGACACTGACCCATTTCAAACGACGACTGAAGACTCACCTCTTCAGGCTGCATCTCTCCCCATCCCTCCCTACCCCCCTGTAAATGACTGTAAGCTTAGGGTTGTAACTAGGCAGCTGTTTCGTAGGTGACTCAGGTGCATTAACTATCTTAACTACTGCCTGTATTTTTTCCATAGACTGCGTTGTTGCCGTTCTCGTTGTGTTAGTGTTAATCCGTTTAACCTTCAGGGTCCAAGTTGAACTATGCGGTTGTTCCCTGCACTTGGACCGGTACTTCTCTCTAGGGTTTTCGTCATACTTGTTCCTGGTTATGGTTATACACTTTGTTGTACGTCGCTCTGGATAAGAGCGTCTGCCAAATGCCTATAATGGATAGTTATAATACAATAACAAAAAAGCAAACCTAAATGAAAATATGACCAAAACTATATTCTACTAAAGTACTAGCCTAAATACTACATTCATAAATAATAATATCATCCAAGTCTATTAAAATAATGCACAGATAGCAATATCATTCAGGTCCATTAAAAGTCAGTTAAAACATTTCAGGGAACTCAGAAGACAATTTCAAAATCATATGTTCCTAAAATCGATATAAGTCAGGCTACCCTATACGAATTAATAAGATACTTGTAATTTGAGTAAATGTGATAAATAATAGAACTCTATGTTCTCAGAGGTGTAACACATTAAGGGAATTCTATAAATACAATGTACATTTAGATCTAGAACTAGGCTACGAACAATGGCTGTGCTTGCTCTCCTTGAAGACGTGGCAAACCGCGCATTACGCAGAGAACGAGTGTTTAGGGACCGGGCAGAGTTGTTTGCCCAAGTGGATGAGTGGCACATAAGTCAATATCGTTTTCCCAGAGTTATTCTCTTAGACCTGTGTGACCACTTAAGCCCAAATCTGGAGAGATGGATGCAGTTCAACTATGCCATAGCCATCTCTGTCCAAGTGTTGTCCGTCCTTGGGTTTCTGGCAACAGGAACCATTCAAAGAAAGCTCAGTGGCCGGTCAGGTATATCACAACCATATTCAGTCGTATAATGCCTGCTGTACTTAGAGGCATCATTTGTTTGTCCCCGCGGCTCCCCTACACAGCTGCAGACCAGGTGCGCGCAAAGGGGCATTTTGAGCACTCCACTGGCTTCCCCAGTGTTATAGGTGCCATCGAATGCACCGTCCATCAATGAGCAGTGTATGCAAATCGTAAAAATTACCATTCCTAAATGTGAAGATCTTTCCCGATGCCTATATGGTACTCCTCAATGCCGTTGTCAGATGGCCGGCGTCAACCCACAACTCCTTTATTGTGTGCAGCAGCAGCATGGGAAATCTCCATGAGGCTGGAGCGGGGAGAGACAGGTGGCTTCTTGGTGAGTTTTGTTTGGGAGGTTTGAAAAGTCTTAATGAAAATAGGCTTATCATAATATGTGAAACGTTTTGGATGTGTGTACAAACCTTTCCTTTCATTAATCTTAATATGTATATACCATCAGGCGACAGGGGCTATCCCCTGAGGACATGGCTCCTCACCCCAATTGCCAACCCTCAGACAGCGGAGGAAATGCGTTATAACATAGCCCATGACCACGCATGGTCAGTCGTGGAGCACACAGTAGGCGTGATAAAGGGTAGGTGGTTTTCCTGGATGCAGCAGGAGGGAGGCTCCTGTATCAACCAGAAAAGGTATGGCAAATAATTTTAGCCTACCGTGTGCTCCACGATATCGCTATGAGCCATGGACTTGGGCTGCTTCCTGCAGACATGAACCCGATGAGCCCGCAGACCTCCCTCCACCACCAGCTGGGGAAAATGCCATTGCGCTCAGGAGAAGATGCCAGCTGATACACTGACTATTCAACAAGTGACATACCGCATGTGTAATCAAAAAATAATGACAATGGTTTCACAAACATCCATTTTATTTAGGCCCAATGGCTAGTTTTGAAAAACAGTTGACAAGAGCTGTGAATGTTTCATTAATATGTACCAGCATCTGCTTCAGTACAGCGAGTAGTTCACCAACCGGCTGATTTAGATCTTTTTGTGACTGCAGGATGGTTTTGGACAGCACCTTGCCATAACCCGAGACAGAAGTGGACTTCGGAGTGGGCATAGGGGATTCCTCCTGAGTGGTAGTGACGTCCTTCTCCTTTACTGCGATCCAGTGCGGACATGGTGGACTCTTGATCTGCCGTTTCATCTATATAAATAAAAATATCACGATTAAAATGTTGCATGTCTTATTTGATAACATTGTTGTAGATAATGTATAGCCAATCATTTGGTTACATGGTTCTAGATAATTGATAGCCTTTTTTATCAGTTTAGTGTGAAGACAACCCACCTTCTGAATTTGCAGTCAACATGTCACTGTCCCCCAATGAACATATGCCGCTGATGGTACACTCCCTGATTATTGCGGCAATTTTGTTGTCTTCGGGGAAAGCCGTGGCACATCCGCCGGTGGGCTTCACACTTCTCCTGTGTTCACCAATACGTTTTATGGTGTGTAGTTTTAAATACGCCCATTTTGTTTTGACCTCCTTAAGTGACCTTTGCTGGTTCCCTGCTTCATTCACCGCTCCTGTTATACACTGCTATGAGGCTTATTTAGTATTAGTAGTGATGCCACTGGAAAGGCCAAATAGTGTCTCCAATCGCACTTCCATCTCTGAGAGGAGGGTCTCAATTTCAGCCTCAGTAAAATTACTTTTTCTGTTCTATTTTGTATGGTGACATTGAGCCTGGTTCCAAACTATTTATAGGAAAATTAGCATTAATTGAGGCACACAGGGCGGAGCATTGAGCTCGTTCACGTGTGGATAATTTTACAATAATTCATGATTTATACATGACCTGAGCCTAAATTTGACATATGCCCATTTTTATGAATCACACGTGCACACATTTTTGAGAACTAATCTTAGATAAAATTTTGGATGAAATCTAAGCAACTTTTTTATAAATGAGGCCCCTGGTCCTGTAGCATGGCAGGGTCTGGCTTTCATTGTTACTCTGCATTTTTGGAGCACAGCAGTTGATCAGTTAAAGCAGTTGATTACATGGTTAATTCAGGTCACCTGGTTTCTTGGTTCTGTATCGGAGACTGATCTCAAGGAAAAAAACAAAAACCGGCACACTGTGGTTCCCCAGGACCAGGTTTGAGTATCACTGACCAGGGTTGAATATCACTGCCGTAAAACGAAAATTACACCCATATAAAGCAGGTTGTTGTTCCAGCCCAGCACTGAGCCTATGTTTAGTTTGTTATTACTGATGTATTTTGTGCTTTTAACATGCTTTTATCTTCTAGCCCACCTCCCCTTCCCTTAAGTGGCTTTTGTCGCTTGTCAGGCCGCCATTGTAAATAAGAATTTGTTCTTAATGACTTGCCTGGTGAAATAAAGGTGAAAAAAAAAGCGGAGACACCTGATTCTACTTATGATCTTGACTGAAGACCTTGATTAGTTAATTTGTTGAATGATTAATTTTTTGTATTTTTGTTTTTACTTTTATGTGCAAATTAGATTTTGTATAACTGCCTTCATTTTAATTTCGGCATTGTTAGAAACAGTGGGAAATCCCCTCTCTTAAAAAACAAACTCCCTAGCATCACCTTTCAGAATATTAGTAACCTTTATATTTTGGATATGTCATTTTCAGGTTTGTGTTAAAAAAAATTTTTTTTTTTAAACGGTGCTACAGAAGGGATTCATGCTTACATTCCCATTGATGTCCCACAAGCATCAGTGAAATTTGTACTGGGTGATTCTTGTTCACTGAGTGGCGTCACTCCCAGCGCATGTGGATGAAGGGAGGAAACCACGCTCAGGTATACCTCTGTGACCACAAAGGTGCAGGACTGCATTAAACGTGTCTGTTTTACATTTGTGCCAAGAGCATGTCCTGGGACAGGTCGGAAATGTAAATGAGGTGAAAAATAGCATCATTAGGTGAACAGTGAAAAGCCATTTTGGGATGGGACTCTAGCAAATCCATCATGTCAGCGCCAATCCTGGCCCTCAATATCATTGGCCACTGGGGGATGGAGGTAACTGCATGGTACCCTTGTTCTGTGGGCTTGTCATTGTGTGCTAACATTGGATCTGTGTGTGCTCAATAACCTGTTGATACACGTAAGGAATAAACCACGACGGGCTGTCCCGTTGTTGGAAAATAATGTACGACGGGGGTCGTGATGCGGCCGAGGTGAAGCTAAATCAACTGAAAGTTAAATATTCTTCTGCGGCCTATTACTTTACCGTTGTCAAGCAAAATTCTGGTTGGTAGTTCTATTTGCACCGTTGATAAGCAAAAATCTCTGGTCATTAATTCTATGAAAACAATGATTCTATCAATGTCGTTCCTTGTCGTTTTATACCATACAATTAGCACCAATTTTGGTCATTTTTGTCATTACATTATTTAAGAAAACTGCATAAAACCATAACTCAATCAAATTTATCTCCCTAGCACTGTCTTGCTTTTTAAAATGGTGTGGTCGCGCAGTGTAGACATAGTGTCTGAAACCCTCTGAAACCGGGTTTGAATGCCAGCTAGCTTTATCATAGGTTCGCTGTCACTTGTCACCTAGCCAATATAAAAATTTTGGGTTTTAGGTCAGAATGGCCTCACGGCATGCTTGTTATCCTGGCTAGCTAGCTAGCTGACTATTGCATTGTATTAAAAACAGTGGTTACTATATGCAATCGTTCACAAAGACACGGATGAAAATGTGTCCCGTAGCCATGAGTTAAATACGGAACGCCTATTCACAGTGGCGATTTTAGCATGGCATTTCTGGTGGGGCAGTTTTGTATGACGTCACCATCACAAAAAATAAAGGTAGCCAATTAGTCTAGGGTAGGCCTATGCTATTATATGGGCTGTGCTGTAAGTGCCAGGGAGCAGAAAGATTTCCAAACTGAATACAATGTATCGCTTCAGTTCTCAGCGGGACACAGAACGCTACATTGAGGTTGCCTATACTGCAACAAAGTAAAAAGATGAGACAGTCACATGTCTTCAATAACTTGCTTTATCATGCTTTATCAAAATCGTAAATACAAGCATGTGGCACATTGTTAACTTGTAGGAAACTGAAATTGTAAAACAAGAACAAGTTTTATCAATTGTATTTCTTTAAATGTCAAATGAATATGCAAACATTTTATACAAACATTTGGTATTGTAATGTTTCTTAAGACACGTGATGTATAGGCCAGCCTGGGCGCTGTAAAAACCAAGTAGCCTAGCCTAGCCTACATCAGGGAGAGAAGAGAGAATGCAAGAGCAAGAGAGGGAGCGTTATTATGCAGGCATGCAGAATGGTCAGCATCAGAGCAGAGGCTATAACGTACTACAAAAGCCACATTAACACACACAAAGTAGGCTAATTAACGGAGCTACATGAATATTTGAGAGCCATAGGCCGAGCCCTATCCAGGGTTCTAAAAGCGACAAGTGTGTTTGCCCATCAAAGGTCCAGCCATTACACACAACATTTAGTCCTCCACTTTATATCAGTCTAAAATGTTTAAAATTACTACAAATTCAAAACCAAATAGTCTACAGTGAACGGCGCACTGTCCATTTGTCATACATGCCCAAACAAACATATCAGCTCCAAAAAAATATGACTCAAAAGATGACCAATGCAGCTCACTTGAATAGGAAGGTAGTGTCAAATAAACTTCTGGCCGATACAGCTTATTTGTACTCAGAACGAGCACGTTTATTAACTTCACAATAACATCATAGCATGTACAGTACACAAGGTGCAGTCCACCAACCCTGCTGTCCCACTTCCTTTTTATCACAGCCTAGCTGCTTATTCTAGTTCTCTGATTGGTTACACGGTATGTCGGTCTATTTGTATTACCCAATACCTTGACATCTCCCCCTCAAATTATCCCCCCCTCTGGATCACAGGGTTACAAACAAGCAATAACTCATTTTACTCTGGACTTGTGACATACTGAACCTTAATGTGTTACCTTAGCACTCACGCATTAAGGCATCATACACATCATAAACATAAACATAAACATAAACATTTGCTAACTTAAACTGACAGTCCAGTAGTGAACAGCTTAACTCTCTTTTTTCAGGATAAACAATAACAATTCTAATTCCTCTTAACTTTTCATTCTATTTAGGACAATGTATATTAGAGTTTCCCCTTTACCTCTTTAGCAGAATATCACATTGCGCTTACATATCCGGTCTTACTACAGGTTTACACACTCTACCAGACCTCGTCACTAACCAACCTTCTGGTGTGTTTCTATTAAGTCCATTACTTTCACACTGTCTCTGACAAGAGCCCTGGTGTTGTGTTTCTGTTCCTATTGGCTCTGTGCTCACTTTCATAGTCTCTGTGTTCACTGTTGCTGCTCCTGGTGGCACGAGTTGTAGATGTCACCTGTTCCTTCTCACCTCTCCTCCCCTCAGAGAATTCACTTGGTATGAGCGCTGGGTACAGCTCTCCCGGATGACAGAAGCTGGTCCTTTCCATGTCTTGTCCTCATCCAACTTTAACAGAACTTGATCTCTCGGTTGTAACGGTGGCAAGTCCTTTACTCCATGTCTCCTGTTGAAGTAAAATGCCTGTTGTTGCTTAGCCTCTGCATCTCTGCATCTGATGAGGGCTTTATCAGGCCACTTAGGGACCAGATTCTTTTTGAGTGAAGGGATGGTGGTTCTGATTTTCCATCCCATGAGCAGTTCAGCTGGGCTTATACCAGTAGAGGTCGTTGGTGTAGCTCTGTAGCACATTCATGCTAGTAGTGGGTCTTCTTGTTTAAGGATGCGTTTTGCAGTTTGAACAGCACGCTCCGCATGTCCGTTACCCTGAGGGTTGTGGGGACTGGATGTGACATGCACAATGTCATACTGTCTGCAAAAGGCATTCCAGGTCTCACTTGTGTATTGTGGACCGTTATCACTGACTATCTGGTCAGGAATGCCAAATCTTGTAAATGTGGATTTCAGTAACTTACCAACCTGGTCTGTTATGGTAGTTGGCAAGTGCAAGATTTCCAAGTAACATAAGTAATAGTCGGATATCACAATGTAGTGTTTGCCTTTATACTCACATATGTCCGTGGCTATCTTTTGCCATGGTCGTTCAGGCAGAGATGTGGGTTGTAGTGGCTCTTTGTGCTGTGTATGCTTGTTTTCTGGCAGAAGTGGCATGTTTCCACACAGTTTTTAATATCAGCAGATATTTTAGGCCACCACACAGTTTCCTTTGCACGTTCTCTACATTTTGACAGGCTTTGATATCCGTCATATATGCGCTCCAGTATTTCCTGCCTCATTGACTGTAGAATTACAATGTGACAGCCTAGTGTGATAAGGCCCTCACATGTTGACAATGAATCTTTCACTGTGTAATAGCCTTTTCCACTGTTTGTGATGCTACTTACTTGTTCAGGCCATCCATCTTTGATCAGCTTCCGTACACTTTGCAGCTGCTCATCCTTCTGTGTAGCAGACCTTATTATGTCCAGTTTGTGCTGTGATATTGGCTAACTGTGAGTGACAGCATTAACATGGCAATCATCTCTGTGGTGTTGTCTCTGTCCTTTACAGGGCTGCGTGCTAAGGCATCAGCAATTACCACTGTTTTCTCTGGTGCGTATTCTGCCTTGGCATTGAACCGCATTAGCCGCATCAGGAGTCTTTGACATTGCACTGGTACCATATCCAAATCCTTACCGTTTATCAGTGGCACCAGAGGCGTATGATCTTTGATAAGTCTGAATCTGTCCATGCCTACCAGGTACTTTTGGAGCCTCTCACAGGCCCATACTCCCACCAAACATTCCTTCTCAATTTGCGCATACCTGGTTTCCGCGTCTGTCAGTCTCCTGGAACAATGTGCAACAGGCTTCCAGCTTTCGTCGTGCAACTGTAGAAGGACGCCCCCTATCCCGTAACTGCTTGCGTCTGCTGAAACAGCTGTCTGTCTTTGTGGGTCATAGTGAGCCAAGACAGGTGAGGTGATAAGGGCTTCTTTGAAGTCGTTGAAATGCTTGTCGCTGTGGCTGATCCCATGTCCAGGCGGTTTCTCCCTTCTGCAGATCATACAGGGGACCTGCTGCTGTTGCTAAGTCTGCTATATATTGATCATGTAATTAATTATGCCCAGTGCTTGCTTTAGCTTGTGAACATTTGTGGGCTCCTGCAGCTCGCTGATGGCGTTCACTTTACCTGGGTCTGCTCTCACTCCACTGGTGTGAGGTGAGGTGGAAAAAAAGGTGGCAAAAGCAGCTAAATCTACGGTGGCCGACATGGGCAAACGCGCTACAACGGCCTGAAACATTTTCATTAGGAGAAACGTGCTGCAGCTTCAGAAACGATGCCAATTCAAAAACACATACGGAAATCCAAAACAAATACAACAACGGAAACGTGCTGCAAATGAAAAAAGGTGCTGCAGAAGGCCAAAACAAATACATCAACAGCAAACATGCTGCAAATACAGAAACGATGCAAAATCAAAAACACACAAACTCCAAAAACAAATGCAACAGAAAAACGCTGCATATCCAGTCAACACAACGGAAGTTCTCCAGAAGAGAAAAAAGAAAACAAATGCAACAGAAAAACGCTGCATATCCAGTCAACACAACGGACGTTCTCCAGAAGTGAAAAAAAAGAGATTAAAAAAAATTAAAGAGGCGACATAAAAAGGTACATATTCTTTTTTACATTTAGCCTTAGTCTTTTACAAAAGAGCAACAGATTTACGTAGCTAGTGTTAGTGTGCTAGATTCTTTGGCTTCTACAAGAGCTTGCTAGTGACAACATTGTGTGCCAGATCTAGCATATAACTCTAGCTAACGTTATCCGTAGTGGTAGCTAACTACTTGCCGGGAGACCCGAGTGTTTTGATTTCATTTAGTTTTCTCTCCTCTACATCGTCTCCACATATGATAGGATCAGCGAGGGGACATTGCATAAGAAGAAGGTGTAGAGAGGTCAACTGGAAGTGAAGAGAGGTGAAAAGGAGAGCAGAACACATAAAACACTAGTTAAACACCCATATAAGCAGGGGTTAAATTGGGGGTGGACGCGGGTGGACGCACCCACCTTTGGTAAATAAATAAATAAATAATTTTGACCGGCAGTTTTACAAATATCTATGACAATCCAATCCATTTTTTGTGTGCTCCAGTCCATGTGTTCCCTCTAGCCAGTTACTCGCTCAACCAATCAAAAATCCGAAGAAAAAAAAAACTCAGGAGGAACAGTAGTTTATATAGACAGAAAGAAAAATATCATTGATTGTCTTGATTATTTGGGAGCGGACACGGTAGGTAATTTCATTAATATGTAATTTCATCTGTGCAACATTTTAAAGAGCGATGAATAAACAACCCCCACGAACGCCAGCTATTAATAACGGCAACTTTGATTGCTTGAGCAAAATCAGCAGGTTGCTGGTCAGCAGCTAAACTAGGATTGAATATTTCCCACATACATAGGCCTAACGGTTTATTCAGCGGCGACTGGTGAGCTGAAAATTGGTGGGGCGCAAAACTTTCCTTTAAACTAATCATTGATCTCAACCTGTTTTCATTAGTAATTTTCCTTCGTTATCAAGCGTGCCAACGATCAGACTAATCAAATGGCAAGTAGCCTAACACATTGCGTCTTCATACCGTGTTAGGGGGATTAAATCATAAATTCAATATATCCATTAAAAATCCGTTTTAATCACCAAGTTGTCTACACTTAACAAACAAGACACACCAGTCTGTTATCTACCGTGTTAGCTTTCAGAATAACCAGCAAAAATAAAACCTGCACTTCAATTTTGTTTACAATCTACGCATTGCAGATAATTGCCATGAATACGAGTGCGAAGAAAGAAGTGCATGTATCCGCAAATAACGTTGATTAAAAATGTGCTCAATTTCATACTGCAAATGAAAATAAATGTAGGCTATAAGGCCTAGGCTACTCGCTAAAACTGCCTATTTGGGGAGAGCTGGCTATATATGATAGTATTGAGTAGCCTATTTTGTGGATTAATTGTATTGATACTCAAGGAAAATCAGGAAGATTCCGCTACTGCTTAATGATTAAAACTGATTTTTCTAAATCGCATTTATCATTTAATCTCCCTAACACAATGCGAAGGAGCTGTGTGTCCCTTTCCAATTGATTAGTCAGATGTTTGCATGATGTTTCAAAGGAAAGTTTTGCGCCTCACCAGTTTAAGACAGGTGGATAAAGGAGGAAGAAAGGAAGGACAAAAGAGGAGGATGACCGATTATTTTCGTGGGTAAAAAAATTCTCAGCATTAATGACACTCAATAAACTTAAAATATTTCTTGTAAAAGCTTGCATCAATAGTATACATTCTTTTTAAAACATTGTTTTCCTTAATTACAATTATGTGCACAATACATTAAAGATACAACTTTTTTGAGCTGAGACATTCATTGGTTTGTACCTTTTTTCACCCACCGGATCTCAGGGTCCACCCACCTCCCAAATCCCAAATTATATAACCCCTTCATATAAGTTACTGAAAAGCAGAACAATTTTTTTTAAATTATTTAAATAGTTAGGAATAAAAAATATCCACTCTCTCTGACGTAACCTCGCCGACCTTGCAAACTCTCCTCTTTTTTACTTTTTTTTCACAGATGTTTTGTCCATTCTGTGGATCCGCCGTGACAGCTTCCCCTGGCTTTTGTTGTGTGTGTGGCAAAAATATTAGATTTCTAAAAGATGTGGCAAACAAAGACCCTGAGGAGATGCCCACCACCAGTGCACATCCTAATGCACAGCCTAGCACTAGTGCAGACTAGTACAGTAGTTAGAAGACTTGGTTTAAAAGTTCAAATTGTGTTCTGGTATTCAAATACATCTCTGCACTATGTGGCTTGTCTAGTTCAATAACTAGCAAATTAAATGTATTCTAAAATGCCCTGCAGGAAAGATTAATGATGAGACTCCTAGTGAGCTTAATAATAAAATAGTAATTAATGTCTCATTCCTGTATTTTTTGGTAGCAGGAAGCTCAGTCCTTCATGAAATTTAGGGCAATAAAAGAGAGGGAGAGAAGGGCATTCTTTTCAAAGACACGTCAGAACTCTAAGAAGGAACAGAAACAGAAAATAGTGAAGGTATGCTCTTTATAACATTGTTTCTATTGTAAATAAATATGTTGCTCACATCTAGTGACCAATGCAGACTCATCCATTATCAAATGACAGGTTGTATCAATTTGTTTCATTTTATTCATTTCCATTTTCTTCTCTTTCTGCAGATTTATGTTATGAGTTATGAGGATGACTGGTGACTCCTTTAAACCTGTGCGAGGGAAGTCACTTCCCCATGATATTCAACCACAATGGTCATCTGAACAACTGTTGGCTGCTGCTGTAAAGAAGCAGAAAGATTTTAACCAGGATATGGTAGATGGTGCCCATTTTTTGTTGTACCCTGATGCTAAAGAAGTTACAAACATCCCAGGAACAGACACCCCTTTCACAGTGCAGAAATACAAGGAGGCAATTGGAAAGGCCTACCAAAGAGTAACATTGTACATTTGCACTGCTGAAGACTTTGCAAACAGTTGTAAGTGCTTCTGACATATTTTACACCTTGTTTTAAGCTCCACTCTGTATTATATTTTAGATTTAAATATCACAGAAGTGACACAATTTAAATATCAGGAAGAGCATCCAAACAGTTCCGTCCCTTCAAACTAAATAGGAATTCCCTCTTTAGGCTTGTATTTCCAATACAACCTTGTTTCTCACCACTATGTTGGTTTGTTGCGCCACAATGCCAAGTTCTAAAGCGAGAGGGGAAATGACAGTGAACACTGTAATGTGCAGTTACCACTTGATTCTACCATTTCACCAAATTTATGTAGTGAGTTTCAATTTAAACATTTTTGATTGATAGAAATGGAAGATTTAATGATTCAAAACATTTAATCATAGGTAAAACTGAGGAGATTAATGAAATTCATCTTTATACCCATATCAATCATGACAATTATTGTTTTTCAAAGGTTACAGTGGACAGTTTTCAAGTGAAGATGACAGTGTGGTCCATGTTAATTTGCCATCTGGAGACAGTCCACTTTCTGACACCGTGGTCAGTTTGCATCTATCATGGCATTTCTCCTTAAGTCAAGTGAATTGATAATATTTTCATTCGATCTAATCTGTCATTTGTGTGTTGTATGCAGGTGTGGGACGGTC
The DNA here is from genome assembly GCF_018555375.3 of Anguilla rostrata. Lineage (NCBI taxonomy): Eukaryota > Metazoa > Chordata > Actinopteri > Anguilliformes > Anguillidae > Anguilla > Anguilla rostrata. The sequence continues at coordinate 21,036,397 of NC_057942.1, read as the reverse complement.
CAGATGAAGTGAGCACTCCAAGAATGGAGAACATTTTGCATGGGTAAAATACAACATTGTCAGCATGATATTTTGTTGCACAAGCAGTACAATGTATCCACAGTACAGCAGTTTAAATGATTAATATGAAGGTGCTCTTTGGAAAAAATCAGGGGACAGATCCGATAAACTAATGAAAAAACAAATCCAAGGCACTCTTCTTCAAATTAAAAAGCACAGTGATGTGTACTGTTTTAGTTGGTAAGCCAATGGCACTGTCATTGGATTAACTGCAGTAATTTCTTGGGTAAAACTAGGATGGAGGACAAACCGCAGTCCAGGAACAGGTCAAATCCGCCCAGGGTCAGAACAGTTTCTATGGGTAAGCTGTGTTAACAGTTGCAACCTTTACAGATTTGCTTGATAGTTTGCTGGAAATTGTAGATAAAAAGATGTGGTTCGGGAAACATTATGACGATTGACCATTTTTTGTGATACAGTGTCTTGAATCAGGACAATAACTAAATATTGAAAATTTAGCCCTATATGTCTGAAATTAAAGCACTATACTTGCATTGGAATTTTTGCGCCCCTTTCCTATTTTATTTTACCATTGTTTTTTGGGTGTCCACCTTAATTTTCACATTTATGTTTATTTGTATAGCCCCCAATCACCATGGGTAACAGTGTCAAGAAGCTGAAAAAGCACATTTTTATACATTTCCAAATGACACCCCCAACTTACACCTCAGTGAAGACAAGGAAAAACTCCCACAAACATTTTAGGATGTTCAATCATTATTTTTTGCATCGTTGTCAAATGTTTACGAGCAGTGTGCAGGAATATGCCAAACGTGCTGGTATTGTCTGTTTTAAACCTAATGTTTTTCAAAGAAACAGGACGAAGATTGACATCCTTTCATAGATATGAATTTGAACCATATATTATGTATTTAAAAGTATTTACTCAACGTCCTCTCACTGCAGCAAGTACACAAATGTGTATGTACCAATCGTTATTAACAGCGAATCTCAGCCAGAAGAACACATAGAGCACACTGCAGAGGAAAGGTATCAATTACTACTAATTAGTGTTTCTCTAAATCTTATTTGTGGCTTTATTATTTGAAATCTTAGTACACCACATCATCTTTTACAGCACAGAGGACTTGACTGCTGCAGACATTGTTTCAGAACTCTCAGCGAAGATCTCAAAAACATCTTTCAGCAAGTTCAATATTAATAGAACCAATTTGTGGGATGGAGCAGTCCGCGGCTTCAAACGTGCTTCATTTGACCCGTCTCATGAGATATTAGTGAAATTCACTGATGATGAGGGGCGAGCCGACGACGGAGTGGACACTGGTGGTCCCAAGCGCGAGTTCCTGACCCTCCTAATGAACTGCCTGAGAACGCGAAGAATCTTTGATGGCCCAGAGGACAGGAAATGTCTCACATTTGACAGTGCAGGTAATGATGTTATTTAGAGGGATGTTTCAGAATTTTTAACACCTATTCTTGTTTCTACTCAACAATTAATAAGTACATTACATTTCCACAAGTCCATCCATACTGGAAGTGCAGGAGCTGCTTCTCGCTACTGCATCTGGATTCAAGTGAAAATGAAATCATCTTCTTACACATCTTCATGGGAATGTGGTAACTATTGATTAATGTGGTACTAATTGGACAAAAAATATCAACAGCTGTGAGAGATGATGAATACTTTCATGCTGGGAAGATGATTGCAACTTCTATAGTTCATGGTGGTCCAGGCCCTCGCTTCCTGTCAGAGATGCTCTACCAGCACCTCACAGGAAGAACAAACACTGACATTGAAGCCATACTCGAAGATAAAAGTGATGACATCATGAGAGCTTCCCTGCTTGAGGTAGGTTGGCATATTAACAAAGCTCATTTAGTTTCACTATCACAGTATAACTTATAACATGCCGCTAACTTATCATGTTATATTGATAAACAACCGTAACCAGTGTTTTGATGGACAGGAAGGTAAGTAGATCATGACAACATTTTTAGGTTAACTATTCCTTTAACTGATATTATTACCAAACACTGCTGTAACCCCAGGGTCCTGTTTGCTACCATTAACATTATTATTAGCATTATCATCTGCCCTTCACACAGTACCTTGTCGATGTCTCCCCTATAACCTGTGAAGAATTTCTGGCTTTTTTTGTCAGTAAAGTTCTGACTATTAGATCACTCATCTCACCCTGCCTGCACTAGGCATCTCTTTCACACCGGTTAACTCCACTGTGCTAAATCACAACAAACCCATTTCTCTCTCCCACCAAATAGACACTGTTTCTCATATGAAAACTACAACCTGCTCCCTCAATATCATGCCCTCTCAGCTTCTGAAACAAGTTTTGGACTCTGTAGGTCCATGTATTCTCCTTATTATTAACAACTATCTGTCCTCAGGTACTGTTTCATCCTGTCTCAAACATGCAGTAGTTAATCCTCTCCTTAAAAAACCCAACCATGACCCCACAGTTCCAAACAATTTTCAACCTATTTCTAAACCTTCCTCTCCTTTTCATGACATGGCGAAAGTTATTCACGCTTTTATTTCCTGCCATCTTAATTATTGCAACTCCTTATATTCAGGTATCAGTCCCTCTCTATCCCGTCTGCAACTGGTCCAAAATTCTTACTGGCACCAGAAAGAGAGAACATATTTCCCCCCGTCTTGGCCTCTCTTCAGTGGCTTCTGGTACAACAGCAAATTGAGTTTAAGGTTGTACTGTTTGTTTTCAAGATCCTTAACGGGTTAGCCCCCTCATATATCTCTGATCTCCTGCACCCCCAAGTGTCCTGCAGGTCTCTCAGGTCAGCTGGCCAAAAGCTACTGGCTATTCCACGGCCCAGGCTGAAGTGTAAAGGTGATAGTGCTTTTGCGATTGCAGCCCCAACACTCTGGAACAGCCTCCCCCATAGCTCTTTACTACTACTACTTACTACTTTTTTGCCTTTGATTCTATATGAAACTTGTTGTAGGTGTTTTGATCATGTATCTACTTTCTTATTTTATTTTTATTTGTGTCCCTGTGCTATGTTGATGTTTGTTTTTGATGGTTTTGTTGCTCCTTTGATCTTTGATCGCAACTTCAGGTTGGCTCAATTCAACCATGGAATAATGAAATTTTTTATATTTTCTAATGAGCTTTTTTAAAGTTGGTGTTGTCTAAGCATGTTTTGTTACTATAAAAAGTGTCTTTATAAATGACAATTCTATTTTTATGGATATAAAATCTGATAACCAAGCATTAAGTATTTTTTTTAGATAAATTACTTCCTCCTTCATATGTGAGTTTGCCAGCATATTGCTTTATGTTTATGATTGTTGTCTACCCTAGATATCCAATGCAGCTACATTGGATGAACTACACGCGTCAATTGGCAGACATTCCAGGTTGTTGCACACTGCCGGTTGCTTTCAGTACCCTGATGGTGTGGATGACAAAAAGAATCATAAAGGATTTCATGCAATGGTAAATGGTGTTTGTCTAAGGGTTCAGAAAATAAGGACAACCTCATAGAAAGCATAATTGGCAGGTCTACAAAAAAGGTTAATAAAGCAATTGAGGAACTGAATTTTCATTTTTGGGTGAAGTATTCCTTTAAAGCAGTTTGACATGTGCATTGAAGCTCTCCTCCATCTCATTAAACTTAGATGCTTACAACTTAAAGCCTGCAGGTGGCTAACTCCGCCACCTGCAGTATGTAAGTGAATTAATATTGAAAAGCTTAAAAGCATGTGTACTATGACCAATTGTGATACCAAGGTGATTGAGGGTTTACAAGAGAGCAGTTGCATCTGAGAGGTGGATTCTTCACTGGACAATCCTGTACTTTTGAGAGATTTTAATTTTCAGTACTCAAGTTACTCGGACATCATTTAATATATCGTCTTGGTCTTTGTCAAAGGGGTGAATATGCAAGATTATTCGATATAAAATAAGATTGGTAATAATAATAAAAAGATTGAAATTGTTTGAATGTTAGTTATTTGACTGCATGTAAATGTTGACAGATTTTACATTGAGTGGATTAACAAATTAGGTTCATGTATGATTGGTGGGACTGCTCCTTTAAGATGCTGCCATTGTTGTTAGCATCTTAGAGGTGATGATTGCTCTAAATGTTTTCTAGATTCAAGGATGGGCTTTCAACACTAGATGTCATTCATGCTTTGGAGCAGCATGCATCCGTATTCAGGGCCTTTATGTGCTCAAGTGTGGAACAGCTGACATCTGCGACATTGGAGGAAATCTTTGAGGTTCAGCTCAGTAAAAAGGCAGCACAAGACGACAGGAAGAAACCAGAGTACTAGGATTCTGGAGAGACTATCTTCTTGAGACAGAAGGTTTATTTTAATTAGAACAATTGTTCCCATTTTGATATCATCTTCTATTGATGGCAGTTCTATTGAAATATGATATTTTAAAATTAAACTCAATACTTCTACTTTTTTCAGATAAACAAACAGTAATCTTCCTCCAGGACACCCTGATGTTTGCCACAGGATTAATTCCTCCCTCTGGAATTCAGCCATGACCCAAACTGATTTTTCAGTGGACGTCTCGCTTCCCAGTCAGCAGAACCTGTGCAAACACAATCAAAATAGCGATGTCCAAGACTTATGACCAGTTTCAAAATGACATGGACTTTGGAATAGAAAACTCACCTGGTTTTGGACTCCACTAATTTCAAAGATAGTATCAGAAAACACAAATCGTGATGTTGACTTTTTAAGGTGTACTAATGGCCAGCAGTTACTACCTCCATTTTCAAACTGGTTCTGTGAAAGTTGGACTCACATTTCATTACATATCAGCCATGTTCTTCAATCTGATATAGTTTTCCACACAGGACTCCCAGGTCAATGGCTGCATCAGACCACTCCGTCTCTGTAGGTCCTCAAAGTGTGCCTGGAGATGGTCATCTCCACATGGACTGTAGGTTGACTCAACCACAAACTGGCCCAATTCCTCCTGTGAGACTGGGAACCCACAGTCAGTTCCACCAAACCTGGGAGTAAAATATGCACATCAGTTTTTTTAGTTTGTTTTCAGTCAACTGGCACGCTGTAATTCTGGGCATGTGGGCAGCAAATGTATATTGTGGTTCATCTATAAGCAGGAAGTTGTGACGAAGTTAAGTTCATCTTGTATAATGTACTTGTGAGAAATGTTAGCAGTATCAACATGCTCTAATGATGTATTGAATTGTACTTGAAATTTTGTTTTGCAATTTTTGTAACTTAAGTTAGTAAATAAAATAATTTTCTGTCACACTTAAGATTAGTGGAGATTATTAGAGTAATGGCTGACATGAGGTGAATAGATTATGACAGAATCTTTTAATTTTTAGAAAAACTGTATTTTGATTGAAAGCTACTCAACAGGCAACTGAATTTAATTGCATTTTTAGACAGTAATAAAAATCTGATAAAAAAATGTTTAAAATTATTTTAATTGATAGAAACAAACCTGTGAAGCAGGTTGTACATGACATCTAGTTTACCAGATGGACATTGAGACTGGTTAACAGGTCTGACTGTATGCGTGTTCCACTTTTCCCTGCATTCATCAAGGTCCCTCTGTAGCACACCCATGAACACAAACCGCACTAGGCATGTGTGCTCCTGACTGCCACTGAAGAGATGTCTCTCCCTCATGTCATTCATGAGGTCCATCCAGAATTGAGACCTGAACACACAGACTCAAATTAGAGCTGTAGTTTGTTTTAGGTGATGTATTTCCATGTAATGGATTAAAATTAACATTACAATGATCATCATCAAACAACAGTAAACCTGAAGTGCCACAATAAGTATTTACTGAATAAAAGGGGTCCATCTGTGTTTTAACTGGTGATTCTGATCATTTAAGTGGAAAGGAAATCAATGCTCCAGCAACCACACTAGATGTACCACCGTAAATGCACATTTCAGAGAAGGAAAAGGCTACAATCTCAATATCCAAAAATGGGTCAAGCGACCAAGGATAAGATAACTTGTAATGGTATTTATTGAGATCACCTGTGGAGTTTATTTATTCCCAGCTCTGTATGGGTTGGCATGCTCTATTGTCCATCGGATGGTCATTTACACAGAAATGTCATGTTAACCAGCAGAGTTAACATGACATTATGTCATGTAGGGGGCACAATTAGAACGGGGGGCATGGGGGTCCTTCCCCAGAAAAAAGAAAATAATGACGCAATTTTCTGCAATTTGGCATATATATTCAAAGACGTTGGGGGGGGGATTATTTTAAAACATCGCTAAATCAGTTTTTGTAGCTCAGTAATCTCCCACTTTATATTATTATTATTGGAGATTTTCATGTCAGTTACTTGTGTTGTTATCGTTATTGAAAATGACACTCACTTACTCACTCACTTCTACACTAGCTTCTACGCTGCTGTCACTTTTCTTGAAAAAGAGCTAAATCTAGTCTGCTTCACCCAAAAATTTTAAGGGGCATAAATCCATATAAAAAGACTATATCCACAATGCAAATTAATTTAGAGAACATAGATAATAAAGCCACAGATGAAAGGAACCTGCCAAAATGGTAATAGTTGTATTTTTAAACAATGCATAGGAAGCAGCATGAGTACAGATGAGACTGTGCTGACATCACATAGCAGTGTCTGCTCCATTGCCAATAAAAGCTCAGACTGAGCAGTAGTAACCTATTTTCCAAACTGCTCAGCCTCCTTGAAAGATCCATCATCACCACTAGCCTAAGTACATATAACTTGTAACTACACCTACACGCAATTAAATCTGCATACATTTCCATGAAGGAAAAATAGCCTATCCCTTTAAATCTCACCTAAGATAACCTACCTCCTGATTGAGGACAGGGCTGGGGCTTTCTGTTGTTTTTTTTGCATGAAACTCGTGAAAAATACATCTGAAGATGCTTCTACTTCTCTCACCTAAACAGATTAACTGTATGGTGACTGCAGCTTTGGCCAGGAGGTGATGTCGTCAGATGGTGTCCAACGTTCATCGGGTGTTTCAACCCTAAACTGTAACACCCTCTCGTTGGCGGGTCGGCAGTGGTGGCCAAATCACTGCCCATCTCCTGGCTTCCAGCTCAACTCTTCCCTCCTGTTCCATAACCAGCAAGAGGCTCTTTCTGCTGCCTCCCCTAACCTGCGGGCTGCTGTTTTCCTCCCCTTTTGTGTCATTCCAACGGCTGTAAGCATTCTCCACACTGACTGTGCAGGGAATCCTCTGCAGCCGACCTCGACTGGGAATAACCATGCCTGCTATCGTTTCTCCCTACAATCTTGCTGCAGGTCTTAATATTTTAATTTCTTCCTTTCGAAGGCTTGGTCGCAGGCCTCTCCCCATGGGACTGTCAGTTCGATTAGGATGAGCTTTTTAACCTCTTCAGACCACAAGACCGCATCTGGCCTCAAGGTTGTTTGGACGACCTGGGGGAACTGCAGTCTTCTTCCCAGGTCCACCCTCATCTCCCATGATTGTGCTGTTTGCAGTAAGTTGTTCTTTGTTCTCTTTGTGGCTGTTGGCTTCTCTCCCTCCCTCACAAATTTGATTGATGGTATCAGTCTCACATTGGTTGGGCGCTTTTTTCCGTCTCTCCTGCTCCAAGGTGTCCGCGAGCATCGCGAGGACTTCGTCATGCCTCCACCTGTATCTCCCTTGGGTGAGTGCCATTTTACACCCTGCCAGGATATGTGCCATGGTGCCCCTCTCCCAGCAAAGCTTGCACAGCGGATCGTCCCTCATGCCCCACTTGTGCAGGTTTGTTGGAGTTGGGAGTGTGTCGTACACTGACCGCAGTAGGAAGGAGATGCAGAAGGGTTCCAGCTTCCATAGCTCCGCCCATGTAATTTTCCTCTTGGGGAGGTCCCATTTTGTCCAGGCTCCTTGGGATGCAGGCTCCACAGCCTTTTATCTCCGTTGCTCCTCCTCCAAATCCCGCACTTCAGCCTGGATCATGGCTCTCCTCTCCTTTGTGTCTGCTTTTCCCCACTGCTGGAAATGTTTGGTTCCGAGGCCTTGTCTTCCAGTGCATGGATTTCCGATTATGTCCCGAAGCTTTAACATGCTCTCTGCTTGGGCCACTGATGCATTGTCTGCCCACTTGCGCCCTGATCTTGTTGTGACGCCTGTGTCTCTGACTTGATCGTCCTGAGAGTCTCTGAAGGTCAACATGACCCTGCACTTTGCCACCTTGAACTCCTCCACCACAGATGATAGTGGCAGTTGTAACTGGCCGGACCTTATGTGCAGTCCTACTGATGTGAAGCATGTCTTGAATTTCCCTGGTAGTCCTGATTTTTCGATCCTCCTTGAGGATCGAAAAAATCAGACTGTCTGATTTTCAGTGCTGGTGACGTTGTTTTTGTCAGACAGGGAATCGTCAAAACACTTCCCAAGGCATTTGATTGGATTCTCCTCTATTGATGGAATGACCTCCCCCTGGACATGCAGCTTGAACTTTTTGGTTATCTTCCCTTCCTTGATCACCATGCTCCTTGATTTCCTGGCCCATGTTGCCATGTCGCCAAGCGTTGTTAGGACCCACCTTGTCTCCACATGGGTTGTAGTTATAGTGAGGTCGTCCATGTAGCCTCTTATTGGGGGCTGTCTGACACTCGATTCCATTCTTGGCGCTCGGGCTTCTTTCCTGGCAGCTGTTATGAGGAAGTTCATTCCCATGATGAAGAGGATGGGGGAGATTGCACAGCCCATCATAATTCCTTTTTCCAGGTCTTGCCACTGAGTTGTGAACTGGCCTGATTTGAAACGTAACTTGACTCCACAGAAGTAGCTGGCAACTTACTAATGGACTACCAGATGGTGAAGGCAGTCGTAAACTGTCCTCTGTGAAGCAGGTACAGTGGTCCTTGGGTTTTGCTAACTTTTTCCACCGATTCATTCAGAACTTTAGTTCACTCGCCAGAGGTCCTTGTACCTGCTTCGTTTGGACTCCAGAGGCAGAAGCTGCCTTCTCTGAGATAAAGCGACAATTCAACACCACTCCAGTTCTGACTCACCCTGATGCTACCCTGCCTTTCTTGATGGAGATGGATGCCTCTGATGTGGTGGTGGTTGCAGTGTTGTCACAGTGGTATCCCAAGGACCAAAAACTGCATGCGTGTGCATTCTCTTTGTGCCTGAGCTCCGCTGAGAAGAGTTATGACACTGGTAACTGTAAGGTGTTAGTGGTCAAGCTGGAATTGGAGGAGTCGAGACATTAGCTTGAGGGGGCTGAGCATCCATTCATTTTGCTTACCAATCACAAGAATATTGAGTACATCCTGGTGGCTAAACAGCTAAACTCCCACCAGGTAGACTCTGTTTTTATCTGCTTGAGAGGCGCCCGGATATCAACATCATTGCCCCCCCCCCCAAATTTGTTCTCTGTCCCCCAAATTCTTTCCTCTGCCCCCCCCCCCCAAAAAAAAAACTTAGTATGTTCACGCCCCGGCACTTGCATTTAAGACACTTATTATATCATTTTATAAACAAAATCATCTTGATCAGGGTTAATGCAATTTTTTGTGCAATAGTCTGTGATCATGTCAAACGTAGCCTTTTTGCCCATTCTGTAGAAAAGGTATCTTTTAAACCATTCATTAGGCTGTATGCATGTTGCAACGTCACAAAAGCAGCAGTGTTGCTTTTTCACTAATCACTCAGCTAGCTTTGTAGTAACATAAATCATTGCAGGGCTGCCAACTTTGAGAGGTGACAGAGAGAGGCTTTTCCCCTTGCTATTCAGCAACTCATTGACCGACGCTTCGATACGAGTTGCTGAGTCAAGTGCTATCAAAACTAATTTTGCACACATAATCACATGAAATTAATTCACTGCAAATGCTGATGAAAATGATTTGCTTTGATTATTGACTTTGGCTTGGGGATCAATAATAGTGGGCATTGTAGTCGTAGAAATGATGGGTTTGTAACTCTGTGGAGATACCGCCTCCAACATACTTTCAGTTTTTCACTGAAACGGTGACTTCGGATAAACTCTGAATAAACTACAGGATGCCAAAATCATGCAAGTGAATGGTAGCAGAGGAAGCACTGGAACTATGAATGACTTCGTCATGGACCTGGCATGCAAGCAGCGTGAAAATACACAAAGACAGAAGGAGCAGCCGCTGAAGCAGCCACAGTCACAGCATCACCTTGCACACCCATCACACTTGGGAAGAAAGGGAAGAAAACTTTAGCAAATTTGAACAAGAGAGATTCATTCAAACTCATTTAGAAAAAAAGCAACAGCCCAACTCTGCGTTTCCTGCAAAAGAATGTCTTGTGAGATACAATTGATTAGTATATCATTGGTCTCATCTACCATTGCAGCGGTGGACTACGAAAATTGGCAGCACACCTGCACAGCTCATAAAAGGGAATGAAAAGAGGTAATTTGATTGGCTATTAACAAATGCAGCTGCACCACACCTACTGATTCATTTTAATCCAACCCAGTCTCTTGGTGTGCCACTGCTTTCCGCTGTGTGCTGCTCACCTCTGGTCCTGAAAATAACAACAACCACAAGCTGCATCCAGTACGCCACATGCCACACTATTAACTGGACCCATATGCCGTGCGACATTGATTCCGACTTGGCTCCACACATCTTTCATTGCATGGGAGATGAAAGAGGTAAGATGTCTGATGAAATAATAAAACTTTCAATGGGAACCAGCAGTTGATGAGTGGGGCAGGAATTTAGTGCATTTGGGAATATTGCACGTGCATTTCACAGTGTCTCATGTCTGCAATAATGGCTCTCACCAGGTCGCTGTAACTGCTGTTGGATAAAAATGGAGCATCGCGTAGTTCTGGCAGGCCACGAGAGTCAAGCGCTCCGGCTGAATCAGCTGATGGCTCAGCTGAGTGATGTTCGCCTATCACAGTACATTCACTAACAGGGCGGTCTACTTAAACAGCCTCCCTCTACTCATTCGGCTGCTCCTCCTGCATGCAAGCTGCTGCACGTTGCTTTGTAAATCCCCTCCACCACCCCAGCTCCATCCCTATGCGTCAAGAATTTGCATTGCTCCATCCCTATGTGTTAAGAAATTGCATTTCTCCATTCTTATGTGTTAAGAATTTGTTTTGCTCCATTCCTATGTGTTAAGAATTTGTATTGCTCCATCCCTATGTGTTAAGAAATTGCATTGCTGCTGGATCTGTGTGTCTGTGTGTACCCCTCTAGGGGGGTTTGGCTGCTGGCCTCCCGGCCTTATCCACGCGGGCTGCGTGGTTGGCGGGAGAGCTCCAGAACAGAGCCATACTGCCAGACATAACTGTATTGCCTTTATTGTCAATAAAGTTCTACTTTGATGACAGTGGACCTGACAGAAGGTATATATTTACAACTTAGTTACACTGGTTTTCATGACTGAATTGCCATATTTCATTTGCAGGTACTTGATATTACATAAACTGATGGTTGTTATGGTAATAGATTGTTCCCTTGGGCAATTTTCTGGGATTCTGAATCAAGAATCAGGAATTATGATCCTTAAGACCTGACTGTGGATATGTTTATGCTTTTTCACCTTGTAGTTGGCAGCTGGGATTAGGTTTGGTGAAATGGATCTCACATCAGTGATTTTTGTAATGGATGTTTGTTACTGAACCCAGGACAGTTGAAATGAACATCTTCCCATCTGCCCAAATATTCAGGAGAGCATACTGACACAGAGAATGCTTGCATTAAAGTCATGATGAACTCCCTATGTAAATCGAACACAACAGCACCATCTGGTGAGCATGTAAAATAAAGATTGTCGATACATATTTTCATAATCCATGTCCTAGCTTGTAACATATTAGCTTGTGTATGCCAGTGTTGGCTCACCGCAGTGTCACAAAAATGTTTTACTCATGAAAAGTAAATTGTACATACTTCGTACCTGGCAGACTAAAAATCACGATGATGAGCTATTGAAAAAAAAAGAATAATAATTTAGCAACAGAGACTGCAAACATTGGACTACCTAGTTTCTGATCTTTTCATCTTTTTATGAGTTAAGTCTATGGTTCCTTTTCTTCAAAGTTAGTCTGTTGTTGAAAAGCCTCCAGGGTGTCTTTCTAGAGTTGCTGTAAATGTGCTGATAATTACTTTCATTGCTAAAGTGAAACTGTTCCATGCTGAGCCCTGTAGGCAATCCTCAGAGACACTGTTTCCATTACCCCACAGTTCTGATTTCAGGTAGGGGGTTTGTTTTGTTTGTTTTGTTTTTTTTTTTCTTAATTATTTACAAGCAAACTCTATTTTGGTACATTTGTATAATTGCTTGCTCAATCTCCTGTTCATCTGTTCCAGCTCTGCCTCCAAAGGCAACTCAGAAGAGTTTTTGTGGGTTTGTTTTTTTGTTCTTTGTATGTTTTGAGATTGTAATGGGACTGATTAGGTGGGGGAGGGAGGTGGGTTGGTGGGTAGGGTCTATTTTTACTTATTCATGTACTTAATTATTTATTTTCTTTTTAATTGAGTGGTTTGGTTTCTTCATTTTTAATTTTTCTTTTTGTTTTGTTTTTTTGGTTTCTTTTTTCTTTCAGTGGATGTTTTGGTTTTCTTGTTGGTGCCTGGGGTTTTGTGCAGGTCATGGGGTTGTGGTTCTTTGTCTTCTCTGGGAAAAATGGCTTTTGGGGTCTTGTGAAGGTTGGTGGAATGGTGAATAAAGCAGACCTTAAAAGTCTCTCTCTCTCTCTCTCTCTCTCTATTTTCAATTTCAAAATGCTTTATTGGCATGACAAATATAGTTGCCAAAGCAGTGGTTACAACATGCAACTATATAAAATGAATGCTAGACTGTGAATTTGTTATTAAAAAAAAAAAGGAAGGGCCAAGCCTATGGCAAAAAATATCAGTAAGCGAGGTTAGGTGTGTGTGTGTGTGTCTGTCTGACTATCTGTGTGTTGTGTGCATGAGTCTGCTTGTACGCGTGTATGCTGTGTGTAAATGTGTGCATGAGGTGGTCACACATTGTCCCTCAAAGTATGGCAAGAGAACACAAATTTTGCTGCTAGTATGCAGCAACCTTTTTTCTCCTAATAGGAAGGGTAATCGATCTTCATTGGGTGTATCATTGAATTGGGGACATTTCAGGATCATTTTTTGGTAGAATTTTTGGCGAATTTGGTCAAATTTGGTGCATTCCATCAGGAAGTGTTTTTCTGTTTCAATTTGGTTGCCTTTGAATTGTTGACACAATCTTTTTTCTTCTGGCAACCATGATTTTCTGTGCCTACCAGTTTCTATGGCTAAATGGTGCTCGCTGAGTCTGTACCTCGTCAAGGTGGTTCTCAGTTTTTTTGTCAGTAACTGTGGTCAGGTAGTTTGCTACAGCATACTGTCTTTTTAGGGCCAAATAACATTTCATTTTACTTTGTGATTTTGTTTTAGTTTCCCAGTAGATTATATAATTCTGTTTCAGCTGTGTTGCAATTTGGTTTATTCTAATTAGTTTTTGTAGTTTTTTTTCTGATCCTGAGCGGGTGAGGTGTTAGTGTGTGTTAGTGTATGTGGAGAACTAAGGCTCAGGACCAGCTTAGGGCCTTGTACATTGTCACTTTGTTTTAGGTGCTTCCAAAATTTGATTGACCTTTTTTTGTATTTTTATAAGTAATGGGTATTGGCCTAATTCTGCCCTGCATGCATTGTTTGTTGTGTTTCTATGTAATTTCAGGATATGTGTACAGAATTCTGCATGCAGGGTTTAAATTGGATGTTTGTCCCATTTGCCAAATTCTTGACTGATGAGTGGACCCCACACTTCACTGCCGTAAAGAGCACTTGGTTCAATTACGGCTCCAAAGATTTTAAGCCAAATTCTAATCGGAATCTCTACAGAAATTTGTCGTTTTATAGCGTAGATGGCCCTGCGTGCTTTATCCCTTAGTTCATTCACTGCAATGTTGAAGTTTCCTGTAGAACTAATTTTTAATCCTAAATAATTATAACTTGAGGAATGAGATGTGGATCATCTTTGGAATGTCATAATGTTAGTTTTGTTAAGGTTTACTGCCACGGCCCAGGTCTGGCAGTATTGTTCTAGCAGATCTAGGCTTCTCTGTAACCCCTGTTCACTGGGGGAAAGGAGAACCAGGTCATCTGCATAGAACAGGCACTTGATTTCTGAGTGAGACCAGGCATTGCAGCTTTTTATAGTATGATTGCCAATTCATTAATATAAATATTGAAAAGAGCTGGGCTAAAGCTGCAGCCCTGTCTCACTCCACGCTCCTGAGAGAAGAAATTTTTTTCTTTTGTTGACAATTTTTATGCCGCATTTATTCCCTGTATACATTGATTTTATTAGATCATAGGTTTTACCCCCTACACCACTCTCAATAATTTTGTAGAATAACCCTTGATGCCAAAGAGAATCAAATGCTTTTCTAAAATCAATAAAGCAAGCAAATATTAGTTTTTTGTTTTGGGTTACATATTTCTCAATTAGGGTGTGTAGGGTGTAAATGTGATCAGTTGTGCGGTGATTTGGTAAAAAAAAGGTCTAGGATTTATGACACTGCAAAGAACCTTCCCAAGATTACTGTTCACACTATGCCTCAGTAATTGTTTGGGTCAAATTTATCTCCATTTTTGAATATTGGTGTTATAAGCCCACGGTTCCAGATGTCAGGGAAATAACCTACACTCAGAACCAAATTGAATAATTTAAGGATGGCCAGTTGAAATTTTGTGCTTGTGCATTGTAACATCTCATTTAAAATACTGACAGGTTCAGATGCTTTTTTAGGTTTAAATCTTTTTATTTTATCTTTAAGCTCTTGTTCAGTAATCAAGAAGTCCAATGGATTTTGATTATCTTTAATAACCAATTCAAGTTCCTGCAATTTTTTATTTATATGTTTTTGTCAGGATTTGCACCTAATTCCACTTTTTTAAAAAGTGTTTGAAAATGGTTTGTCCAGATATCCCCATCTTGTATTGATAATTGTTCTTGTTGTGATTTTTTCAGATTTTTTCATCGGTCCCAGAATTGATTCGTATTGATTGACTCCTCAATTTCTGCCAGTTGCTTATGAGTGTATTGTGCCTTTTTGTTTCTCAGTGTACTTTTAATATTGCTTTAGGACTTCACAGTAATCAAGGCATATATTTGAGTTATTTGGGTCTCTGTGTTTTTGATTTGACAATTTTCTAAGTTCTTTTTGGGTGTTTTAACAGGCTTGGTCAAACCAGTTGTCCTCTTTTTTGAGTTGAGGTTTCAGTTTATTTTTCATTTTTAGTTGTGATTTTTCTGCTGTTTTTTCAAAGATAGTATTGACATTTTTACTTCCAGATTGACTCCTTCTGATTTCTGGAATTCTTCTGTACTGTTTTGAGCCCATCTGTATTATTTTCTTATATTTAACAGCTTACTGGGCTTTGTGTGTGTACTACTGTTAATTTCTGTCCTTTTGAAAATCACAGTAATTTGACTGTGGTCAGACAGAGGGGTTACAGGCTTAACAGTGAATGCTCTGAGAGAGAAAGTGTCTAAATCTATTATCATATAATCCACTGTACTATTCCCAAGAGGTGAGCAAAATGTGTATCTTCCTAATGAATCCCCTCGTAACCTACCGTTGACGATGTACAGACCCAGACTTCGACAGAGGTGTAAGAGTTCTCTTCCATTTTTGTTGACTACACGATCGTGGTTGTTTCTGTGGGAACAGGAAGAATCGTTAATAAAGGGCATTTTATTAGTTATATAGTAATCGCCCCATGTGCTGGTATAATCAAGTTGTGTTCCTGTTCTTGCATTCAGGTCCCCGCATATGAGCACATTTCCCTGGGCCTGGAAATAGTTTGCCTCTCTTTCTAATTCAGGGAACATATCTTCTGTGTAGTATGGGGACTCTGAAGGAGGGATGTATATAGCACAGAGAAATACATCTTTTTCTGAAAGAACAAGGCCTTTCTTTATTTTAATCCATAAATGATATAGCCAATTTTTAAGGGATCTATAAAATTGTGTAATTGTGATTTGTACCAGATTATTATTCCCCCTGAGTCCCTTCCCTGATGTATAGTGCTAATCTTTTGGGAGGGTATGATGATCTCTCTGTAGTCTGGGGGACAGTGGGTAACCATGGCTGCCTTACACTATGTTTCCTTTAAGATGGCAATATCCTTTTCTTTTATGCTGTTTTGGAAATCATGGTGTAAGGTCTTTAGTCCGAAGGCTGATGATTTCAGACCTTGGATGTTCCACATACTGATTGTAAATGAAGTCATATTAAATAAATGAACATTTTTTGTTTAAAATGAGATAAACCAGTAAGTACATTTGTAACTATAATAGTGATATTTCAAAAACTTCTAGGGTGTATTTTTACATCTCTTCGCCTCTTTATGGAGACGTGTGAGTATGTATAATATACATACATATACATACGCATTTAAGCATACTTACATATAACTATATATGTATATATATATATATTTGTTTTTTTTTTAAACTTAATCTGTTTAAATCAATTTATTGCAGATGTATTGCAGCAATTGTTTGATTTCACCAATCTCCAGTGTATCCTGTTGTCCTCTGAGGGCTTCAGCATAGCTGTGTTGCTGCTGCTGCTGTGGGGCGGGGCCCTGATGCAGTAGGGATGCTCTGGGCATTCTGGCTGGGGTTAGGTTGTGGACCAACCAGGAGGTGGGCGGTGAGCCGGTCCAGGTGGAGGTAGGCGGTGAGCTGGTGGGGTCCTGATGGGTGTGTGGTAGCTTGGGGGCTCTCCTCTGTATTCTCTCGATGAGTGAACGTGCCTGCCTAATGCTACATCTTTCAGTGTTCTGGCAAACTGGCCGATTGCATGCTTATTTAGGTGTATGTGATCATATAGGTCCTGGGGTGAGATGGTGGAGTGGTGAGCCAGGTGCACATTAGGTAGGAGAGCACAACCTCTGGAGATGTCAGTGTTTACTCTCAGAATGGTGGCCTGGTGGATGTCCTTACGAGGCAGTAGAGTAGAAATTATATTTCGGGAAGGCCTCAGTGGCCCGCTTTTCTACTTTGCACACCACCCCTCAAACTCTCTCTTGCTCTGATCTTAGGTCGTTGGTCCTGGTGTGAATTATTATGTGCGTAGGTGTACCAAATTCTGGATCAGAAACAATTTGGAATGCGTCCTGCGTTTTCGGACACCAAAATTTTGTTGCTCTCCACCCTGGAAAGAGTTTTTGCTCTTGCAGAAATTTCCCATTAGAGTCAATAGCTATGTCTGTGTGTGTGTGTGATGCTGTAGGATTAGGTGCAGGGCTCTATTGGCTGGGTGGTTCAGCAGCCTGTACGCAGGGGGCTGCAGGGGTGCTGGGGCAGTATTGCTCTCTGCAACAGTTCAGACATTTGGCTCAGGGGGGCTGGGAGTGGACTGGAGCTGCTCAGTGTGAGGGAGATTTAGGGGGCCAGGGAGAGAATGTATCTCTGCTCTTAGAGTCTCTATCATATCTCTCTGGTG
Source organism: Anguilla rostrata (assembly GCF_018555375.3). Taxonomy (NCBI): domain Eukaryota; kingdom Metazoa; phylum Chordata; class Actinopteri; order Anguilliformes; family Anguillidae; genus Anguilla; species Anguilla rostrata. The sequence continues at coordinate 21,018,905 of NC_057942.1, read as the reverse complement.
TATCTGTTGTCCGAGCCCCACCAGCTCTCTCCTCATCTCGTCTTTTACCTCTGCTAATTCTCTTTTTAGTGCCTGTCTGTCCTGGAACAAGAGCTAATTTTCCCCTTTCAGCTCCTGTACTGATGCCTTCAGCTGGTTTTTAACTTGGCTGAGCTGGTCTTTAAGGAACTCAGAGCTTGTGTTAGAGGTGATGTAAGCCTGTACGTGTTCTCTCAGCTCCACAAGCTCCACCTCCATTAGGGAGAGGCTGTCTCTCATCTGAGCTACCTTGGTGTTGATGTGCGGGGTTGGGGGAGGGGTATCAGTGTGCGGGGCTTTGCTCTCTATAGTGGCAGTGAGGCTTTGCAGAAGCTCTGTTTCTTCCTCTGTTTTGTGTGCCCCAGTAGTCAGATTACTGCGTTCGGCTCTCTCACACTCTGCCTGTCTTTTGAGGGAGTCAAAGGCGTTTTCAAAGGCCACGAGGCCAGCCTCACTTCCTTGCACCATTACTGTGCCATTCTGATATATATTAGCAGTCAATTGTCTGTTTTATGTGGTCTTTCCAATATCCTCAAACATGTATATCTGGCGTCCTTTCCAAATTCCCCTTTTTGTGACATATTTATAATGTTTGCAGAGAGCTATGCTGATGTGTACACTGTATAGAACAGCAAGTTAGTAATGACACCTTTTCCCTTAATTTGACTGCAGTCATTAAACAGGGTCTCTGGATTCTCCCTCTGGATCTTTTGCTTGTATTTCATTCTGACACTCTCTGTATGGATCTCTGGTGGAAACTGAAAGGGGTGGCTGGCTACTGCTGCTGCTGCTCCTGCCATTTTGTTACAATTTATCAGTTTTTATTTTTAAATTTTTTTTTTTTTTAAACAATACGGGCAGCTCAACTATCCAATCAGAGGAAGGGCCAACTGTCAAAACTCACTCAACTGTCAATTTTCTCAACTGTCAATGTTCTTCGCCGGTTAGCTAGCTGTCGTAGGTACAATCTGTGTTTTAATTGGCTATAAATTTACGGATGTATTAATTCATATTTTGGTTGCCTACCTCCAGTGTGGGGGTGGGGGGGGTTACACAGATCTGTCTTGGATTATCCCCAAAAACAATCCCTGCTATCCTTTTTTGTTGGTGAATGTCCTTGTTTTTTATTTTTTGTAATTAAGAATAATAATAATTTTCTTCCTTCAAAACATTATCTCCCTTGTTGTCCACATGTCCTGCAAATGGTTGTTTTACTTGTATTGTCATTTACTTATCAATTACTCTGTTTGGTCCTCTTTGCTCTGTCTAAATTGATTGAAGTTTGTATCTGGTGCAAGGCTAGGCTAGCTGTTTGCTCATTCTTCTTTCTGTGTAAAATTATTAGGGTTTCCTTGTTTAATTACAGAACATATGTTCTATGATATGTTTTATATTATGTTTAAATTAAAGCTTTTGTTTGTTTTTCTTTGGTTTATCTCTCTCTCTCTCTCTCTCTCTCTCTCTCTTTGTTTTATAAAACATTTTGGGGGACTGTGGGGCCGGATTTCTTTGAGGTCTTTCAGGACTGGTTGCGGGACAAGGTACTTCCTAGGAGTTGTCGGCGAGCAGTGCTGTCACTCCTTCCAAGGAAGGGTGATCTCTGCCTGTTAAAAAAACTGGAGACCGGTGGCCATTTTGTGTGCAGACTACAAGATTTTATCAAAATGTCTGGCGAACAGACTGAGGAACTATATGGGGTCAATTATACAGGCTGACCAGACGTATTGTGTACCAGACAGGTCCACCAGGGACAATTTGTTTATAATGAGGGATGTGATTGATGGGCTTAACCTTGGTGAGGAGGGGGTAGGGTTGGTGTCACTGGACCAGGAGAAGGTGTTTGATAGGGTTGATCACGGGTACCTTTTTCATGCACTTCAGGCTTTTGGTGTGGGGGAGGGGTTTGTATCATGGGTGCAATTATTGTATAAGGAGGCTGTGTGTATGGTAAAGGTGGGGTGGGGGGGTTGAGTGTCCCAATTACAGTGGGGAGGGGGATTATGCAAGGCTGCCCCCTGTCAGGTCTGCTCTATTCGGTGGCGATAGAGCCGCTGCTATGCCACCTAAGGGGTGGGTTGAAGGGGTGGGTTGCCAATGGGGGAATAGGGGATCCGGCAATTAAACTGTCAGCATATGCCGATGACATCACTGTGCTAGTGAGGGACGCTGGGGATGTGGACACGGTGTACAGGGGCCTGACCCTGTATGGAAAAGCATCCTCTGCAAAGGTGAACTGGGCCAAGTGTGAGGCGTTATGGTGTGGGCCGGGAGGGGGAGACACGGTGTCGGGTTTGCCACGGCTCCCAGGGGAGGTGCGGTGGGACAAGGAGGGTTTTAAGTTTTTCGGGGTCTTTCTGGGTACAGAGGGGTTTAAAAGGAAGAATTGGTAGGGTTTAGAGGAGACAATGTGCGCCAGGTTGTCCTCATGGAAATGGTTGCTACCGCAGCTATTGTATAGGGGAAGGGTCCTGATCATCAACAACTTAATTGCCTCGGCCCTGTGGCATCGGATGGCAGTGCTGGACCCACCTCGACAGCTGGTTAGGGACATCCAGTGGAAGCTGGTGGACTTTGTGTGGTCAGGGCAACACTGAATTAAGGCAGCAGCCCTGTACTTACCTCTAGTGGAGGGCAGACAAGCCCTGGTGGACATAGAGAGCAGGGCTTTTCGGCTCTGTGTAGCCCAGAAGCTGCTCTATACCAGAGAGCTGAGCTGGGCAGGAGCAGCGCACAATATTTTACAGAGAGCTGGCAGGATGGGCCTTGACCGGCACCTATTTCTAATGGACCTCAGGGGTGTCGATGTAGCTGGGTTGACCCCCTTCTATAAGTCCGCGATGCGAGCGTGGGAAGTTTTTACTTTCTCTCGGGTTTCGGGAGGCGGAGTGTCTCACTGGGGGGCTGAAGAGCCGCTGTTTCATAATCGGTACATGAGGGTGGACAGCACCAGCGCCGCCTCACCAAGGAATACCTTTGTGGCGGCAGGGTTCACAAAAGTGAAGCATTTGAGGTCTGCCAGAGATTGGAGGACAGCGGAGGACACTGCGGTTGGAGCCGAGGTCAGGTCAGTCCGGCTGGTCCAGAGGTTCATGGGGGAGGGCTGCTCTGCCGGCTGCATTGGAAGCTGGGCTGGGAAGTCAGGATGGCCGGAATGGAGGAGAAGAGGCGGAGGCCTTTCCCGACCTGGAAATCATGGTAGCGGTGGATGAGTGGCGGGAAGGTGTGGGGCTGCTCCTAACTGTCCGGACGTCGCAGCTGAAAACCTTCCAGACTACATCGAAGAAGGCCCTGTACCTGGTGTGCGTGAAGGTGCTGCATCTCCGAACACTGGGGGAGGTGATGGGGTCGAGGGCAATAGACAAAGTAGGGTCGGACCTTTCCCTGAAAGGTAGTTGGCGGGCCCTGTACAAGAGACCCATTGAGAAGCACGTGGGCGACCTTCAGTGGAGGATTGTGCATGGGGCAATAGTCACGTACAGGTACATGGCGCACCTGGATCCGACAGTGGAGGAGGGCTGTCCTTTTTGTGGGATTACGGAGAGTGTGTTTCACATTTTTGTTAAGTGTTCACGGTTGGGGGGGTTGTTTAGGCTAGTAAGGAAGTGGTGTGGGAGGTTGGGGGAGGAATACTCAGATGAGGTTTTCTTGCACGGGCCAATATACAGAGTGGTGAATAAGCGGAGGATCACGTTGGTGAATTTTTTGTTTGGGCAGGCGAAAATGGCTATTTGGCTGACACAACGGGACAAAATTGAAGGGATTGGCGGAGGGGACCCAGTGCAGGTGTTTAAGGGGTTAGTGGCGAGGCGGTTGTTGATCGAGCACGCTTATTACAGGGTGGTGGGGGACTTGGAGGGTTTTTTTGGGTTTTGGGGGTTGGAGGGGTGCTGTTGCACGGCAGGGGAGGGTGGAGGGGTACAGTTGGAGTTTTGAGAGGTGATGGGGTGGAGGGGAGTTTTTGTTCTTTGTATGTTTCGAGATTGTAATGGGACTGATTAGGCGGGGGAGGGAGGTGGGTTGGTGGGTAGGGTCTATTTTTACTTATTCATGTACTTAATTATTTATTTTCTTCCTTTTAATTGAGTGGTTTGGTTTCTTCATTTTCAATTTTTCTTTTTGTTTTGTTTTTTTGGTTATCTTTTTTGGTTTCTTTTTTCTTTCAGTGAATGTTTTGGTTTTCTTGTTGGTGCCTGGGGTTTTGTGCAGGTCATGGGGTTGTGGTTCTTTGTCTTCTCTGGAAAAAATGGCTTTTGAGGTCTTGTGAAGGTTTTTTTTTTTTTGCCCCACAGGGAGTTTTTTTGATACATTGCAAATGATAAACAAATTTAACAGGGAATGTTTGACACGTCCATTCTGTGGCAGAGTGACTTATGACTGTTCTCAGCTGAGGCCAGTATTTAGCTGAATTTAGCCGTTGATTGTGTCTCTTGATGTTTTATTAGACCAGCTGCTTTTTGGGGGGAGAAAAAAAGAAGTCTAAGTGCTTATTCATTTAATTTTATTAGGAAATTTAGGTCATTTTAGGTCATGCAAGAGAAAACAGTCAGGGAAGTTATGCGATGACTTATTGAAAGCAACATGGATACAGTTTGTGTTTGGTTTTTACCAGTAAACACACAATGATAGCTTCCTTATTGGTTGAGGTTGATTTCTCTAGCAGCAATATTGATCATATTTTAACCACTTCTTGTCGACAATTTGCCTTCAAAATGTGTTTTGATATGTTGTTCATTATTACCATGTTGGACAAAATTACCGATCACTAACTATGCAGTCTTCTTTCGCCACAATGCGCTATTGCTGGATTATCTGATAAGACAATTAAACAATCAATGTGCTCCTATTGCTAAACCCCCAAGAAAAACATGCCGCTTTGTTTGGGGGTGTTTGAATGACACTCTGGGATTTGTATTATGAAAATGAACTGTTGTGACCACCGGTCACCTAATACACCACAACCGAAACTTTTTAGATTAGCAATTTAAGGAAGATGCATTGAATCCACATGTTGTTGCATGCTGTTAGAAAGACTATGTAGGAATGTTTATTTTTTGTTTATAGTATAAGACCTGTAAATAATCTTGCTCTTCATAATTTTAATAAAAGGCCTTTATTAGTCGGTCTCATTTTTTTCTCTTTTTTTTTTTTGTTTTACAATTCTATTAAAATTGAGCTTTAATTGGTATGGAAAATTGTACTATCATTGCATAGTAAGCAAGTACATAAAATAACTATACCAGGTAAATAACAATAATGATGTAAACAGTTACTGGTGTACATACAGTATTTTTTCCATTGGTGTGTTCATTATTCACTATAGCAGAATACATACATTTAGCTGTGAGGTACTGATTTTTTTCATCCTGAAGAAAGAGATTTACAAATAATTTTTGGAAGTGGCCATTATTCCATCGAATTGTGTGAAATATTGACATGTATTGTTTCATATTTTGATTAATATAACAGGGAAACTCTCTTTTTATGCCTTCTATAACTCACAACAACTGCACAACAAGCAAAATGTTTTCTCCTTTATTGTAAGCCTGTGGTCACTAAGTCTATGAACTTGTTTTTCCAAGGGGTCTGTCTGGTTAACAGTAAGTATCACCATCATAATGTTGTTATTATTGTTGTTGTTGTTGGTGTTCTTCTTCTTCTCAATCTTCATCATTTTATTAATCTTCTTCATTTTAAAATGTGCAGAGGGAAGATTCCAGCTGTTCTTGCTTTCAAGATTTTCAAAAATGTTTTAATTTAATTTATAAATCATTCAATTTCATGATTTATACATCATAGGTGTACTCACTTTCATATAACAATACTGGTGTTATGATTATTTTATAGATCTGGAACAACATTTTAAAATATATTAGTTTTTCTGAGTCTAGCTTTTATTTCATAGAAAGCCTTTTTGAGTTATTTTGTCCATGCATTTATTTCCAGGCTGAAGCTCCCTGCTGCCCAGATTATCAATCCACGGCAAGTATAAATAGAATAGTGTTCTAACACACTGCTACCAAGGGCAAAGTGGTGCCTGTTTTCTTGAGATCTGACTTTTTATTGAATACTATCTTTGACTGTACGTTTTTCCCTTATTATCTTATGAAAGAAACAAAATGTGTTTTGTCTCGAATAAATCTAACAAACAACATAATTTTCATTTTCTGAGGTAGTGCTGTATTCAGATTCATGTCCTCTCCCATTTCATGTAAATGCTTACACAGAACATTCCCCACCCTATTTGTGTTGAATGTGATCACAGATTCACATATAGACTGATTAATTTCATCAGCCTGTTCGTGGGAGTGTTCGTGTTCTCAGAATCCCATTAATGTTCTCTGTTGTGTTATTGTGATTCCAGAATTGCCTTGCAGTTGTTACCCTGTCTGTGGGAATATAATGACAGAATCTATGATTAATCTCACAGAATTCTATTAGAAGAAACATTCCTCCACTGTTACAAAAATCTGACAGTGCTGTCAAATTTTTGTTCATAAGATCAAGTCGACCTAATCAATTAAAAAGACCAGGCAAAATAGGCTGGTCAGTTGCCAATAGAAAGCCTACCCTTTATGAAAACTCAAACATTCAGTTCAATTTAATAGAATGTTATTTGTATAGCACTTTTTACAAAGGGTATTGTCACAAAGCATTGTCACAAGGCAGACTCACAATTTGGACATAGGCCTTTTGGTTTCCTTCACAAAAGCACACTGGTGTAATTCTGTGGATAAAAAGGTTTAGGTGTTGATCAAATCAGAGCAAATCTATTTATTTGTGTAGTGCATTTTACAAATATTTGCCACAATATACTTTACAACGGACCCCCACAAACCAAGCCTAGGATGACTCCCTGGATGGGACTGTTGGGAAAAAACATTCCCTAGCAGGGGGGGCTTGAAATAAACAGATTGTTTTGTGGCATTTTCATATTTATGTGTAAGTTTTAATTGAATGGATTTGGAGGAGGGAGAGACATATGCTGAGTTTTCTTTCATCTTACTTTTCATCTGCAGATCTGCCAATGATACGGGAGACATTCTGCTGCTGTCACGCAAGGGCGCCCCCAAGGGGTGGCCAGGGGGGCTGTGGCCACCATGCTAAAATTACTGGCCACCCCACTGGCCCCCCAAACTGACAAGCCCCAGTCATTCTAATCTGTTTTCAACTGCAAGCCCTTAAAGAGCATATTGCAGGTTGGAGACCCCAGTGAATCGATGTGTAGGAAAATGATGTAGGAACTAGATTTTCATAAAAACATATTTATATATACACTACAGTGACTTCTGGAGTTGTTTTTGTGAGAGAATTTTACTTCCACATCTAAAAACGCCAAACCAGAAGTGACGTAACAGAAGGGAGAGCGGTCAAGTTGAACAATAAGAAGAATGGATCTCAACGCTAGTTTTGACGCTGAAGAGGTTGTAAATGTTTATGCAAATATGACGGACCACAGCCTGCTAGGCACCCAAGGGACCAGGAACAGACCAGGGTTAGAAGGAATAATGGTCAGAGGAGAGAAATTGAATTGTGGTGTGAGGAGAATCAGTGGACAACTGGGCACGTGTCTTGGTGAGTGACCAGCATTAGCTTATAGATATATCCACACTATTTTATTTCAAATTTCAAAAACAACGTATATAACCGAAATATTTTGAGCAGTAATATTTACATAGCAATGATAAAATCTTATGTTTTTGGTAGATAGAGGCAGAGACAGTAAATCAATGATACAGCTCTATCTGCTTCTGTCTTCCTCCAGAAAACGATGTCAGCTAGATCTATCAGCAAACAAATGGCTTAGCTATGCCCAGAAGTCCTCAATAATGATAGTATTTTCCAAGAAATTACTAAAAATCTTTGACGTTTCGTTAGGTGCAGCGGCTTTTACTGCTACCACAGAGTGTGCGTAACTGAATGTGATGATGAAAAAAATTTTGGTTATGCTGACCTATAAAACGCTATTCCAAAAGCAAAAATAGACATGTTATACATCGTTAGAAAGCTTATACTCTCACCTACTGAATAAATGAATTGTCAATCAAGCCAGACTGTATTAAAAAGGGTGAGAACCACCTAAACGACAGGTGTGGTATTACATACAGCTATTTTGGAAGGTACCCAGTCATCACAAATGCGAATATGTTTCACAAACAGATTGTCCAAGACAATATATGACCACTCAGTCTCAAAAGGGACATCTCTATTCGTAAAACCAATGGTAAGGTTGTGTATTTATTCAATATTTAGTCCCAGATATTGGCTGTAGAATGACATGGTATCATTTTTTTTAAACTTTGTCTCATTTATTTCGTTATTCAGTGAGCAGCGTTTTCACTGCTGTATTGGCATATCTTATGGTTATTGTCTGGTTTATCTTGTTGCTATGATGGAATACGATTTTTGAGTGGTGAAAGAATATTTATGATTAATTTATGATTTATTTATGAATGCCCAGATAGACAATATTGTCCATTATGTCATGGGTGGGCGGTGCAGTTGCAGATGAGACTGCAGGGAGGGGGTGCGTGTTAAATGAATGACCAGAGCGACAATGGTGGCACTGCAAAATTCCGTATTCGGCATAGTTATCATGTATGGTCTACTAATGAAACTAAAACAAAGAGTTTCTGTTTTTAACTCATACTTTGGTTGCAGTAGCACTGAATGTCTGAGTACAGTAATCTCAGCACGCAGGCGTGCCGACCACTAGGGGCTTTGCGCTAAGAGGTTAAAATACAAACTTCCGGTTTAAGCCCCGCCCATTCTGAGTACGGATACAGATACAGATAATTTAGTTGGTTGAACAGATACAGATGCAGATAATGGTGTACTCGCTCATCCCTAGTGCTTATGTGTGAATGTCCAGTAAATGTGTGTTTAGCTATGGTGAGAATAATGTGTTGATCCGAATCTGAGAATTGCAAACTTCATTTTATTGAGAATATATGACAATCAATAATAGATTGCTGTGGACAGAGTGGCTGTGACGATGGCAAGATTGTGTCGTGTGATGCAGCAACAGTGAACTTTGTATAGGCTCTGTGTAGAGAGGAGCTCTGTGTGTGGCTGGCATATCACGAGTACGGATATTGACACATTTTACTTGGATGGTACTCGTGCTTGTAAAAAGTACATTATCCGTACCGGATACTCGTTTCATCTGAGTATTCGGCTCAATCCTAACTATTATCATTAGAAATGTAATGAGAAGTGTTCATACTCTGTGATTTCCTTGTAGAAATACATTCATATGGTGTATTTTATAGACATGAATGCATGAACTCTAAGATTATATTACTTGCATAAGGTACAGGACAATACATTCTGTGGCTTCAGACAAAAAATCCATATGCCCGCATCTATGTCAGAAAAATCCCCTGAGTTTGTAAGCTCCATTCCATATCACTATATGTAGCCTATCCTGCATTAGAGGATCCCCCACCGCCACACACACAAAGCACTATGTGTTCTTCCCATACCAGGACTCCCCCTTGTTGGGGCACTATAAAATCAAATTGCAGGTGAAAGGGTAAAGACAGTAAAGTCCTGAAACCAGTTGACGAGCAACTGTGTTAACACAGAAGTCTATTTTTTTTGTTTGTTTTTTGCCTGGTGTCATAGGTCAGAAAGGTGATTGAGGTTGATGAACTGCAGTTGAAACTGGTTGGATATGCACACACCATCCAAAGGGTACAGTGAAAAATCCATGGACATGTCACTACATGTTTGCTCTTCTTATATGTGCCTGCCCATCAATTCAATATTTGCTCAGAACATTTAGTGGTAAATAGCTTTTTTCTTCAGTTTTTACTACTTGTTATATATTTTAATATGACAGTTTACAACAACATTATTGCCACCGTAGCATATTATTGTTATTTTATAATAATTGTACAGTTTTAATCCACGCTTCGGTAAACCACAGTAGTGTAAGGTTGTCATGCTGAAAACCCATTTGAATTTGATCTTTGAATAGGGAAGACATTTGAGGAATGTAATTACATCCAAAACATTTTGAAATATTTTACTGTTATATGTGCTATTCATGAGTTAAGGACCACACCATTAAATTAATGCAAGCAGTAAATTCATTTACCAGGGGTCGGTTCCCCAATAATATTGGATTTTAGAATTAACAAGCGTGTTTACAAAGTTCTTAAGCAACGAGCATTCACTTGTTAAGTGGGTCTCTAACAATTATTAGAAGAACTGTTAAGAGGAACTTAACAAATTGCTTCTTTGCAAAGCGCATTCTTGCTACAGCACAGTAGTTGAACATTTTTCTGCACCTTTGGTTCAGGCGAAGGAGTGCAGCCATGACAATTTAGCCTATTCTCCACAATGCAGGGGTGGCAATGTTTTGGCCTGCAATTTGTTTATTAATGAAACATAATTAGATTATTATTTACTTCTTTAATGCATTTAATTTGATTAAAAATAATCAAATTATCAATGTGACATTGTCATGTTCAATTTAATTTAATTTAATACATATGCAAATACATTTTTATGTTATGGGTATGTATTTAATATTTTACAATATTTACTCTGGGTATATTATTTTAATGAAAAAGAATAGACTATGAGGCTGCTACACTTTTTATGCTATTGTAGGCTCTGATTGTAAGCATGCATCGAAAGTGTGTGCGTATTGTGTGTGCTGCCAGTGGACAACTGCAAGCGGGATCTCAAAAAGGTTCTTTGCTGCGAACAAGCAATCTAGACGTTTTGTAACTTAAGAGTGAACTAAAGAGACACTTCTGTTACGAATGTGTTTGGGGAACCCACATTATTTTATCGTAAGAAGCATTTAAAGAGGTTCATAGCTTTATGAAGCTTTTGGGGAAAGCACTGCAAGTGTTCACAATTTAAAGCAAGAAATAGTCTTATGAGCAATGAGTCTGCAGTGTGGGGAAATCTTAGTGAATGATTCATTGTTGCTTCTGCGGTCGGTGAACCCCCACGGTACCCTGTAGTAGAAATAGAGAGGGAGAAAACAGGTAGAGGAACAGAGAGGGGGGGGGAGGGGTGGGAGGTTGCGACATGTAAAATGAGAATGAAAGAACAGGCAGGATGGTTTCTTGTAGGGAATAAGTAGAATGGCTCGGCTTCTGGGAGAGGTTCAGGGCAATAGAAAGACGACGCCCATTGGTTAAATGGGCACACGCATTACCAATTAGTCCGGGTATTTAAAGTGTGTTCTTTTCCCAGTAGGTGGTTGTGACTGGGGAAATCGCAGATTGAGAGAGAGAGCTGCACCAACTGAGGAGCTGGAAATCTGCTGTGGGGCCGAAATGATCATTAAATGGGTAAGAAGCTTAGCTCGCTGGCTTGGAGACGGGCCGCAGTTTTATCAAGTAAAGCTAATCTCATAAAAAACACGTTTTCAACGTACAAAAATGCCAAGTTACTCACACATACAAGACATACACCGTCTATAACTCATTCATTCAGACTGCCAAAATCCAGGCCTGCCATTAAAAGTATTGATATCAAAATGACGCCAAGTTATGGTACTACAAACAATATAGGCTATCTTGCCTCACCAAATTAAATAAGATGTATTCCAAAGCATTGCTACCCAATATTTACTCAATTCTTTCAAGTCACTTGGCCCTGTGTGTATATAAGCGTGCAGTACATGGACAGGCCAAACATATGTGTGGATGGCTTTCTCACAGTCAAGATTGATTGAATAGGCATCTATATGTCCAATTTGTATTGGTATGTATGTATTTTGGTGCCCAGCCTTTCTGTTGCATGAATAATTGTATGTTTCTTGGTATAAATGTCTGTTCGTAAATGTGAATGTAACATGCTGCGAGGGAAATGATAAAGAAGTTCTCTATGTATGTATGTACAATATGTTTTTTACATGTATTTATTGTACATTGCAAATATACAATCACTTGTACATTTACTCAAATTCAGTTCAGAAGCAAGTATAAACATATGTTTTCTGGAGAAATATGCTTCCTGTAGTGACTGACCAGCAGTCTTCTACATGAATTTCAATGTGTTCCATGAGGCAATCCGAAATATTTGACACTTTGATCTGACACAAAGTTTGCATGACATTGCAATATGGTAAGATTACAAAACACAGGGCCAAGTGACTTGAAAGAATTGAGGAAATATTGGGTAGCATTGCCTTGGAATACATGTTATTAAATTTTGGTGAGGCAAGATAGCCTATATTGTTTGTAGTACCGTAACTTGGCGTCATTTTGATATCAATACTTTTAATGGCAGGCCTGGATTTTGGCAGTCTGAATGAATGAGTTATAGACGGTGTACGTCTTGTATGTGTGAGTAACTTGGCATTTTTGTACGTTGAAAACGTGTTTTTTATGAGATATCATTTCTTTTTGCAAAGCGTTTTATTACGAGAGTGAGAAATGCGTAGTGACCCTGTAAGAAACGGTTGTGGATTATGGCTATCCTTGTGTGAATTTGTACAGTCTGATGAGCCTGTACGTTTAGCAGTTTTGGTTTGCTATATATGTAAAACAGTGGCTGTGACAAATGGTGCGGTGGCGTAAGTGTAAACGCATGAGAAAAGGTGAAATATGGCCAGTGTATGTAGGCTACTCATGGATTTGACGGGCATCCACGAGCCTTGATTGACAAAAGAATCAGCAAGCCCGTAGAATTAGAGCTGCCTAGGTCGCAACTTGTGTACCCTTCTGTCCTGCTCCGTTGTCTGTTATTTCGTGAAGATGCACTTTTAGTGTTTGTAAGGTTTATAAGGCATTTTGATAGGCTTATCTGCAGGTAGGAATCCTCTTTGCTGTTTTGTTAAGCTAGAACCGGAAAAGTTGATAGTGGAGAATAGGAGCAGATGCATATGTCCCAGCAGGCTTTGCATATGGGAAAATAACAAGTGTGAGATTATGTTTTTAGCAGAATGGGCATGTAGGTGAAGGTTGACATGATCACAGACTTATAGTGCGAAGTAAATGAAGTAACCATGAGCGAGCTTAGTTTCCTTATCAAACGGTATATATAACAGTCTGTATTAACCTCTTAGCGCACAGCCCCTAGTGGTGGGCACGCCCGCGTGCCTAAATTACTAAACTCAAACATTCGGTGCTACTGCAACCAAAGTGTGAGATGAAAACAGAAACGCGTTGTTTCCGTTTCATTAGTAGACGATACATGACAACTATGCCGAAAACGGAGTTTCGCAGCCCCACCATTGTCGCTCCCGTCGTTCATTTAACACACACCCCCTTCCTGCAGTCTCATCGAAAAAACACCCCCCCACCCTTGACATAATGGACAATATTGTCTATCTTGGCATTCATAAAAATATTCTTTCACCACTAAAAAATCGTATTCCGTCATAGCAACAAGATAAACCCGACAATAGCCCTAAGATATGCATATACAGCAGTGAAAACGCTGCTCACTGAATAACGAAATAAACGAGAAAAAGTTTTTAAAAATGATACCATGTCATTCTACAGTCAATATCTGGGACTAAATATTGAATAAATATAAAACCTTACTGTTGGTTTTACGTGTAGAGATGTCCATTTTGAGACTGCGTGGTCATATATTGTCTTGGACAATCCGTTTGGGAAATATAGGCGCATCTGTGACGCCTGGGTATCTTCCAAAATAGCTGTGCGTAACACCACACCTGTTGTTTACGGCGTCGTCGCCCTTTCTAGTACAGTCTGACTAGATTTACAATTCATTTATTCGGTAGGCGAGAGTATAAGCTTTCTAACGATGTATAACATGTCTAATTCTGCTTTCGGAATAGCGTTTTATAGGTCAGCGTAACAGAAAATATTCTTAGCATAGCATTCACTTACGCAATCACACTCTGTTAGCAGACAAATACGATGCACCTAACGAAACATGTTCAAGGATATTTCGTAATTTCTTGGAAAATACTATTATTATTGAGGACTTCTGAACATAGCTAAGCCATATGTTTGCTGATAGACCTAGCTGACATCGTTTTCTGGAGCAAAACAGAAGCGAATAGAACAATATAATTGATACTGTCTCTCTGTCTCTATCTACTGAACATAGAGGAGATTTCACCATTGCTATGTAAGTATTATCGTTTATTGTTTTCATGTTGTCTCATCCCCATACAATAAAACATACGAGAGTACAGAGTATAGAAATACACACGAGTTAATTATTACACATTTAGGTACTGTACCGCATTGTGTGACAATGTTTTTGCATTATTTTTTTAATCTGATAGCAATGTTTCATCTTAAACCCTCATAAGGGGCTAATTTATATGCTTTATAATGGACAAAAAACATTTTATTCAATTTTGGAGAGATTTTGGATATGTTTCTGGACACCTAGCTATTTTAGACCACTGTACTGACTGAAAGCTTGTAATTCCCATTTGAAAATTATGCAACAGTGATTTTCTTGAGTCAAAACAGTTGATTTGTAGTGAAATACATGGATATGTTATGATTTAGAGCAATGCATAATTTAGACATTTTGGATAGATTTGGAGATGCTGGGTACACTGCTTAGTTTTTGCTTCATACATCTATAGTAGTTCTACATATCCACCCTTAGATTTTATGAACTTGTGGTCAAGAAGTTTTTGACCTAGCACATGTATAGTTTAACCTCCTGCATATATTCAATCTCGCAGTATTTCATTGCGAACTTAAAAAGTGCAAATTTATTTTGGATTTTTTGTCAAAACAATTGCATTTGTGGCACTTTATTTCTTCCAAAATTATGAATATAAACTAATCTGTGTTAGTATTGTAAATTGTACAAATGTCTTGCTTCATTTAAGCCATTTTTCAAGTCTCTGTGGTGTTCACGTCTGGAGTTATAAAGCTTTAAATAGGGTACCCCCTAAATGGGCAAGGATTGGCAAAATTTGGCTTGTGCCTTAAGAGGTTAAATGGTAGTTGTTGAAGTGGAGGGTTAAATAACGTGTGAAATCTATTGCACTAATGTGTTTTTCTCATGTTCAGTGCTAGTAGTTATATTGAATCATGATTTTAAATGTAATGTTTTAATGCGGAGTTGCAGAACGTACATACGTAGTAATTGTTTGTATGTGGCTAGATAGAGAACAGGGTGAGGTAACATGTGAATGTAGAAACGTGGCGTTTGCTGATAAGAAGGTTTTGTACGGTAGCCAAGTGAAGAAATATAGTTAGTAGAAATGGCACAGTGGTGAACTGGTGTAACTTTTTAATAAAAGGAATACATTTGCCGTCATGAAATGCATATGGGTGGCTGTGAGTGAGTTTTGGTAAAGCAAATATAAGCGTAAGAAAACGTTGTAAGTGTAAAAGAGGAAATGATCTGCCTGAGGGCGAGGCGGGATTCAAGCCTTAAACCGGAGGTTTATCAGTCTGTGACTTCGTTAGTGCAGCACCATGCCATAGCTATGCAATGCGTGAAATATCATTAGCAAACCTGTCCGTGGTTTTAAAGAAGAACACAGGCCAGTAAGCACAGAAGAGCTCCCGTTGAATCCATATGGCTTTGCAATATTGTAGCCGGTTAATAACTGAACGGTGAACGGTGGGTAGCTATGGTGCAAAAGCAATAATTGATAAGTAGTAGACAATTATTAGTGAGGGTCGAAGCAGGTTAAAGAAACGTGTTCCTACCTGGGCTTGAACCTATGACCCCGTGTTCCCAAGACTGTAACCTTGCCCACTAGGCCACAGGTGGACTAGCTGTTTAACCTGGAAATGTTTCAGAGTAAAAAGGTATGGGTATTTTGCGTGTGTATGCGCGTTTTTGATTGGGTCGTGTAGGTGAAGATTTGGCTGGTGTCAGTGAAATGTCCAATGGGGAGACATGTTGTTAGTGGGATAGGCGGCAGGAAAAATAAGAATGAGAAGAAGAAGAAGAAGAAGAAGGAGAAAACGCAAAATCCCCTTAATTTGGGGCTTTATTGTGTGGACATGTGAAGTTGTTTATGAATTCTGTCTGTTGAAATGGGGTCAGAATGTTCAGAATTTAATGTTTTTAAGGGCTGAGTGTCTGTGGCTGTTATGGTTATTTCTGTGGGGAACCCTGAAAAGTGCCAAACTCTCGGTGCTGTATAGGTATGGGACATGCCCCCGCCAAGGCGTAACTTGGTGGGATGGCATACCTGCCATCCCAATGATTAGAGGTCTTGGGGCCGAGACATCCGGACTAATTGGTAATGCGCTCCAGGTGCATGTGCCCACTTAACCAGGTCCTTCGATTGCCCTGAACCTCTCCCACAAACCAAGCCATGCCACAGGAGTGTTTGAGGCATGCTTCTCCTGAACCTCAGCAATTCTAACTCCATTTAATAGTTTGGTGTTTTGGAAACAGATTGCCGTCTGCCAAGTTTCGGTGTGGTGAGACATGCCCCATACCTATGCAGCACTGAGAGTTTGGCACTCTTCTGGGTTTCCTACAGAAATGACTACAATGACCACAGACTCTCTGCCCTTAGGAACATTAACTTCTGTACCTTCTGACGTATGCAAACATACAGAATTCAGATACAGCTTCACACATCCACACAATAAATCCCCAAACTTGGTTTATTTTGTGTTTTCTCCTTTTTGTTTTTCCAGCCGATCACAAATTCTCCAGACCCGCATTCAATAATTCTCCTCACTGGACATTTAGGTACATCCTCTGCCAGTAACAACATCTGATCAAAGTAGCCTGATCAAAGTAACCAATTGCAGGATACTCAGATACACAGGAAAAAAGGATATATAGGGAGGTGCACATGTGGTGCTATTTCAGACAATAGAACAAGTTTTTAAAAACTTTGTGGATCTTTGTTTTGTGTGGAACATATCTTGCTTGCTAACAAATAATAACAATAACATAGTGATGAGAACAGGCCATTCAGCCCAACAATACTCTCCAATTCCATAACTAAATTGTATCTAGTGCTCTGATTACCTACAGGCTACATAGCACCAAACACTGTATAAAAGCTAGTCTTGAGTTTCTGCCTCCACTACATGACCTGGCTGGCCATTCCACACATTGACCGCTATCTGCATGAAAAGATTAATTTACCTTTGCTAATTTCCATTTATGTCCACTCCTTCTAAGAGAACTGAAGAATCTCTTGGAGTTCACTTTGTTGTTGGCTTTAATTAATTTTAATGCCTTAATTAATTTTAATTTTAATTAAACCAAATCACCCCTGAGTCTGCTTTTACTAACATTAAAGAGATTAAGCATTTTGAGTTTTTTCTCATAGCTTTTATCTTTCATACCAGGAATCAATTTGGTTGCTGTTCTTTGAACCTACCAGAGCCTCTATTATCTTTCTTGATGTATGGTTCCCAGAACTGCACACTATACTAAGTATAGGTCTGTGGTGTGGGGCCCAGGAACCCTCGTGGCTGTGGTGGCCGCCAGTCGGCTCTGCTGGCAGGCGGCTGCAGGCTTATCCCCTCATGGGCTCCGGGCAAACCAACCAGGCCAAAACAAAGAACGAAAAACAACCAAACGGACGAGAAAGGAAGCAAAACGGCGCGGCCACCGCTCGTGCGCCGCCCGTGGCTGACCCGCCTTCCCGGCCAAGTCCAGCTCACGGCGCGACCACCTCTCGTGCACCGCCCGTCGCTGACCTGCCTCCTCGGCCAGGTGCAGCTCCTCAGCATCCCAGCTGAGGATTGCCTCCTTCCCCTCCTGGTCATCTTCCGCTCCCCATTCTTGGCCCGGAGGATCCGCCCGAAGCCCTGTCGGGAACACCTCAGCCGCCCCTCGTCCAGTGTGCTTCCTGGCTGGCCCTCCTGTGCCTCTTTGCTGTGCCGGAGGAGCCCCACGTTGGGCGCCACTGTGGCAAACACGCCTGCCACAGGCCACCGAAGTGGCTTTCTTTGGGGCCCTCCAGCACAGAGACACAGGGAGAAGATGTTAAAACAGTCCACATTTATTCCACGAGGGTTTGGCAAGATGTTACAGCCAAGTGAGCAGATCTCAAACACTGTCATGACAGAGAAGCTCCCTGGTGTGGGTGGGGATGGCAGATTTAACCTGTGCGCAGTGATTACCTCACTACGCACAGGTGCAGCCACTCCTGTTCCTGGGTCCAATTAGCCTGGCCAATTATCTAATTCTTCACCAATTATCCAATTGGCCAGGTCTAATTAGCTTGACCCAGGGCAGGTGTGGCTGCTTAAACCAGCCATCCCCACACCACATACCCCCAACGCCAAACTGAGGCCAGGGAGAATCACGGGCCGAAGCCTACCCCCCCACCCCCCACCCCCGCACTCCCAACAAAGCAAAAGACAACAAATAAAAAATAAAAACCACTCTAAACACGCTACAAAAATTTAAAAAAAAGTCAGGGTGGGTGGCCCCGGAACAGTCCAGTACATGCGGTGACCCTCCTTCGGACGACAAGGCAGCCCTTCTTCCTCCTCCCTCCTGGAGCACGGGAAGTCCTGGGCTGCTCTGCTGGCTGGTGGGGGCGTCACCGGCTTGGGCTGTTCCAGGGGCTGTGGTGGGGTGGCTGGGCTGGTGGGCTGGTGGACTGGCCTTGTGGTGCTGGGGATCAGGAACCCTCGTGGCTGTGGTGGCCGCCAGTCGGCTCTGCTGGCGGGCGGCTGCAGGCTTATCCCCTCATGGGCTCCGGGCAAACCAACCAGGCCAAAACAAAGAACTGAAAACGACCAAACGGACGAGAAAGGAAGCAAAACGGCGCGGCCACCGCTCGTGCGCCGCCCGTGGCTGACCCGCCTTCCCGGCCAAGTCCAGCTCACGGCGCGACCACCTCTCGTGCACCGCCCGTCGCTGACCTGCCTCCTCGGCCAGGTGCAGCTCCTCAGCATCCCAGCTGAGGATTGCCTCCTTCCCCTCCCTGGTCATCTTCCGCTCCCCATTCTTGGCCCGGAGGATCCGCCCGAAGCCCTGTCGGGAACACCTCAGCCGCCCCTCGTCCAGTGTGCTTCCTGGCTGGCCCTCCTGTGCCTCTTTGCTGTGCCGGAGGAGCCCCACGTTGGGCGCCACTGTGGCAAACACGCCTGCCACAGGCCACCGAAGTGGCTTTCTTTGGGGCCCTCCAGCACAGAGACACAGGGAGAAGATGTTAAAACAGTCCACATTTATTCCACGAGGGTTTGGCAAGATGTTACAGCCAAGTGAGCAGATCTCAAACACTGTCATGACAGAGAAGCTCCCTGGTGTGGGTGGGGATGGCAGATTTAACCTGTGCGCAGTGATTACCTCACTACGCACAGGTGCAGCCACTCCTGTTCCTGGGTCCAATTAGCCTGGCCAATTATCTAATTCTTCACCAATTATCCAATTGGCCAGGTCTAATTAGCTTGACCCAGGGCAGGTGTGGCTGCTTAAACCAGCCATCCCCACACCACAAGGTCTAACAAATGTATTGTATAAAATGAGTATAACTTCCTTGGACTTTTGGCTTTATATCCCAGCATCCTGTAGACCTCTTCACTGCTACAGTACAGTGCCTAGAACCTATAAGGCTTTGATTACTCCCAACCAGTACTCCCAAGTTTTTTTTCAAATTGAGCACATTCCAGTTTTGTTCCTCCCATAAAGTAATTCTGCCTTGCTTTTATTTACCACGTGATACTTTACATTTAGCTATATTGAATTTAATTTGCCAGTTTATGCCCACTTAGAATATTTTGCCATAGGCTACATATTTTTAATTTGTAAAGGCCTACACCGACTGTGTCATATCCCTAACATAGATAGTTATTTTCAAATTGTTTGCAATTAACGGGGTTAACAGTTTTTTGGTGTAGGCTATGCGATTAATTTCTCTTTCATTTTGAGATAGCCTACTTGTTAGGCTACGCTACTGGTGACATAATTACAAGCAATTAGTTTAGATGCTTATTCAGTCACCTATTTAAACAAGAGCTTTGACAGTCATCAAATCTCGGCAATGGCAGATCTGGCTCTGTTAGAAGACCTCTATGCGCCCGTAAGACGAGAACAAAATGAACGAAACGAAAGCATATAACATCATTAAAGCATCATTAAAATGAAGAAATAAATTAACCCTGCAACCGTGTAATTATTTAAATACTAGTAGCCTAGGCTATTAAATTTTTACCATTATCTGGCTCGGACACAAGTGGTGCGTCTGTGTCTCCTCCGCCACCTGTTATGCCCGAAATGGAAGCAGACCCGATAAGCGCGGACACTCGCTCCTCAGTTTGCGTCAATGCAAGGCTGGAATCCAGCTGGCCTCCTCCAGTCAGCTGGGTGCTGCGCCTACGGGTTGCAACACGCTTTTTGGTGGCGAGTTTGAGGTCGCCTAATATATATATTAGAGCCCGACCGATATATCGGTATGGCCGATATATCGGCCATTGTTTGACTTTTTTGACGACATCGGGATCGGCAGTTATGCTGCCGATGTGCCCCAATTTTTTAATAAGTATAATAAACAATAAAAACAATGATTATTATCTGTACTTGTCTGTTCAACCGTTGTAATTGCTATTTACTAGAATTATCCAGTAGAGGGAGCTCTAATACAAGTGTGAACTGCAGCAGCTGACGCGATACTTCTCTAATAAGACGTTTGTCACTCGTGCCTCATCCAATATTCTCCACTGCAAGACTTGTCTGCACAGATTGGATTGCCGCAATAAAGGTATGTATATTTAGTGAAAGTTTTTAATTAAATGCGTTTATACGACCACTATGTTTATCAAGCGAGCGAGCTAGCTAACATATTTGGTTCACTTTAGCAAGCTAGCTGGCTAGCAAGCCTTTATGAAGTGGCAGTGAGCACATAAGCAGCGTAGGATCTACATTTCCAGAGGACATCGCTGTATTCTCAAATAAATAACCAGCCAAAATAAAATGGTGATTGAATGTATCACACATTTGTTTTTTTTATCTGAGATAATGATATTAGCTACTATATGATGCTGTGTAAATAGCCAACGCGTGATTGCAAGCGAGTGTGTCATCTAGTCACGCGTCATCGTAGCAAGCTAACCAGACAGTAAAAACGCAGATAAAACACTTCTAACATGGATCATTTTAAGCCATGTTATCTAGCTTTGTCGTGATAACATGAGAGAAGGATTGCTGTTGGAGAAGTGAATCAACCAACAGTTAGCGCGGGTAACCTGCACGAAAGCGCATTGTAGTTTTTTTCACGTATTTCATCCAGTCAATTTAATTTCATCTAACGTTACACTTGATTCACTCTTTAGCTGCGCTGTGTCAATAGCTAATGCCTTATTGCAAGCGAGTGTGTCATCTAGTCACGCGTCAGAGCGCATTGTAGTTATTTTCACCGCCTAATTCTTATGGACAGGGAAGCTCGCTAGATAGTCTTACTCTTTGAGATCATGTAGTAGGAATGAAATAAGAAAATATAATTAATGTACTAAGAATAGATACTAAGAAATAATAACAACAACAACAATAATAATAATATTCATAAAAATACATGTTTGAAACTGGAAAACTGATTTTTAGGGGTCCAAGCAGCGAAGCTGGTGGAACCCTATTGTATCTGTTAGGATTATTATTATTATTATCATCATTATTATTATTCTTATTATTTTTCTCCGCTAAAAGTGTCTGAGGCTCAGCAACCATAAGTCCTAGAGCAACCAAATTTGGCAGGTGGGTTCCTATGGCCCCCCACTACTCAGGCACTACAAATCACATATGTCGGCCAGATGGTGGCGCTATAACAAAGGGTCATGTTTAATAGGTCATAACTCCCACACCGTAAGTCAGATCAACACAAAACTTCATCGACCGATGCATCTGAATGTGCTATTGGGACCACCTATGTCCACCATATTGTTTGCCCGCCATTTGGACTTTTTTATTAGTTGGGGTGCGGAAGAGCTGTAGCTGCAAATTCTAAGTGTTATGACATCTAGTAAACTTCTTTACGGCAAGTGACATCCATGGCGACACAAGTAATCCGACACCGTAGGGTCTAGTTTTTATCAGTGAGGGGAGGGTCTGAACGTCGGGGAAGCAATGGAAGACAGTGCCAGCCAGAGTGCATGCTAGGCTATTAAAAGTTTGTTAGTAAAAGATTTTTGAGAGGATGAATAATTACTTTTCTTTGGCATGGATCCATTTGAAGACAGTATCGGGTGAGTTCGTTTAGTCTTTGCATCTGTCATTATGCTGAGACATAGCTAAACCATTTTATTGATAGTATTAGAGTTTCTGTGCAAACGCGCGAAAACACACTGGTATAATAAAACAACGACGGTAATACATATATAGTCCACTTCGTTCCGTTGCTACCATTACATAACAGACTATCTTGTGTCTACAGCTGCTGCAATTACTAATATTGAATATAAACAAACGACGTAATTTATGCTGTACTCTGCCAATGTCTAAATAAATAATACGGTACTCTGAGTGTAGGAAGCAGTTAGCATGGATGGCGAGTTGAAATTTGTTTTTTGCTACTAAAAGTTAGTAAAAGCTTTGAGAGGATGAATCATTACTTTTCTTTGGCATGGATCCATTTGAAGACAATATCGGGTGAGCTTGTTTCGTCTTTGAATCCGTCATTATGCTGAGAGTAATCGTATTCTCAATTTAATCTCTAAATTCACTGTAAGCTTAGTGTTGTAACTAGGTAGCTGTTTCGTAGGTGACTTAATGCACTCGTCTTAACTATTGCTTGAATTTTTGCATAGACTGCGTTGTTGCTGTTCTTGTTTGTGTTAGCGTTAATCAGTTTAACCTACTGGGTCCAAGTTGAACTATGCGGTTGTTCCCTGCACTTGGAACGGTATTTCTCTCTAGGGTTTTCGACACACTTATTCCTGGTTATGGTTATACACTTTGTTGTACGTCGCTCTGGATAAGAGTGTCTGCCAAATGCCTGTAATGTAATGTCATATTCCGTAGCAACAACATAAACCCGACGTTAGCCCTAAAATATGCCAATACAGCAGTGAAAACGGTGCTCACTGAATAGCGAAATAAACAAGACAAAGTTTTTTTAAATTATGTCATTCTACATTCAATATCTGGGACTAAACATTGAATAAATATACAATCTTACCACTGGTTTTACACGTAGAGATGTCCCTTTTGCGAATGAGTGGTCGTATATTGTCTTGGACAATCCCTTTGTGAAATATAGGCTACGCGCATTTGTGACGCCTGGGCTATCTTCAAAAATAGCTGTACGTAATACCACACCTGTTGCTTACGGCGTTGTCGCCCTTTTTAGTGCAATTTGGCTTGATTGACAATTAATTCATTCAGTAGGTGAGAGTATAAGCTTTCTAACGATGTATAACATGTCTGTTTTTGCTTTTGGAATAGCGTTTTATAGGTCAGCGTAACCGACAAGTTTCTTATATGCCAGTGTCTACATAAATAAAACGGTAGGCTGCTCTGCGCGTAGGTCGCGACTTGATATCTCGTCTTTTGTTTCGTTTTTTTCTCTATGTCGTATTTATTATTTGAAATGTGTATTCACCGAAACTTCAGAACTTTTTCTGATTGAGAGGAAAAGTGTAATTTGTCAGAATCTTCGCTAGATGGCAGTAGCAACTAAGGTTGGCAAGTGAGGTGACCTGCGCTTGTGCATTCTTTGTGGTTGATACAGCGCAAGCTTAGACTCAGTTGACTTCAGTAGCAATAGGTGTTCTAATTTGTACATATTTTATTATAGGAAGATGCTGTATTGTTATTGAAATATGCTGTTTTTAGATTTATTTAAATGTGAAAGACCTGTTTAAAGATAATTTACTTTGCAATTGTTTAATTTTTGAAATATTTTTAATATAGTTTTCTATGGTTTAGTGTTGTAACACTATAGGCCTATGCTTATTGATATGCTGAACAGGCTTCAACTTAAAGGTTGTTAATAAACCAGGTTTTTAATAAACCGAAAATGAGGTCAACCCTTGTGGACATTACGTTTCTGATCAATTAAGGTAATTTCAGTATCGTTAGGTACCGAGTATTGAATCAGTATTGTTTCAGTATCAATTATCATGATACTAAACCTGGCATCGGTATCAAAGTCAAAATTTTTGGTATCGTGACAACACTAGTGTGACGCCTAGTTGCGGCATGGAAGTGCTGCAGCTGTAAACACACACCGGGCCATCTAAGTGTTACGACATGCCATCTAAGTGTTACGACATAGTAACGGCCTTTACGGGAAGCGGCCAGGACACATTCATGGCGACGCAACTAAGTCATCCGACCGCGTCTCTTAGCACAAAATTGGCCATAAGTCATCAATATTTTATACAATCATCATGATATTCAGTAGATATGTTGGGTGAAGGTATATGATCATGAGGACAAAGCCATTTTAAAATTGCTCCATAGGGCCGCGATAGTGCCAATGCTTGGACTCCTCCCAACGCCGCTTGCGGCTTTAATTTTAAATACATTTTTTATAGATGGCTGGAAAATAAAGGAGTAAAAGCAAGGTGTGGAGTTATTTTGATTTCACACACTTAAAGATGGTGTTAATATATATCAATTATATCATCTTTTACTTTTTCTATCTAAAAAGTTCTTGTGTGTTTATTTTTATTTTTATTTGTTTGCTTATAAGTTAAATGTTCTTAAATATAGAAACTTTAACAAAATATAAGTTTTTCAAATTGATTTGAAAATGTTGCACTTTTTGACAAAACATCATTACATTACATTACATTATAGGCATTTAGCAGACGCTCTTATCCAGAGCGACGTACAACAAGTGCATAGGTTTCATGATGTAGAGGCGCAAAAGAAACACTAGAGTAAGGTAAGGATCGTAGTGCCAGAAGTGACCACATCGATCAGGACTCCAACCCTGTAGAGTAAGCTTGTTCAGCAAGCAAGAATCCTACCAAGTACAAACTAGCACTGGAATCACACCTAATCATACAAAAACAATCCTGCCAGATACACTAACATAATCAAATTATCCTAGCTAGATACAGTGAGCTGAACTATAGGCTAGAGAGGGGTGGGGAGAGGTGCAGCCTGAAGAGATGAGTCTTCAGTCTGCGTTTGAAAGTGGTGAGATTCTCTGCTGTTCTGACCGTCACGGGAGGTCATTCCACCAGCGAGGGGCCAGGACAGACAGCAGACGGGAGCGGGAAGTGCAGACGCGGAGAGGGGGAGGTGCCAAGCGTCCAGAGGTGGCCGAACGGAGAGGTCTGGCTGGTGTGTAGGGTCTGATGATCCTCTGAATGTACCCTGGTGCTGACCCCTTAGCTGCCTGGTATGCAAGCACCAAGGACTTAAATTTGATGCGAGCCATAACAGGCAGCCAGTGGAGGTCAGTGAGCAGGGGGGTGACATGGGAATGTCTGGGGAGGTTGTAGACCAGACGCGCTGCAGCATTCTGGATGAGCTGCAGGGGTCTGATGGCGGATGCTGGCAGACCAGCCAGTAGCGAGTTGCAGTAGTCCAAGCGGGACAGGACCATCGCTTGAACCAGGAGCTGGGTTGCGTAGGTGGTGAGGAAGGGGCGGATTCTCCGGATGTTGTACAGGAAGAACCTGCACGTTCGACTCACCGCCGTGATGTTCTGGGAGAGGGACAGTCTGTTGTCCATCACCACTCCAAGGTTTTTTGCGGTGGGTGATGATGACACCACAGTGTCCCCCAGGGAAATGGAAAAGTCGAGAAGGTTAGAGGATGGAGCAGGGATGAAGATCATCTCCGTCTTGCCTGGGTTCAGCTTAAGATGGTGGTTATCCATCCAGCTCTGGATGTCCCTCAGGCAAGCAGAGATGCGAGCAGAGACCCGAGTGTCAGAAGGCGGGAAGGAGAGAAAGAGTTGGGTGTCATCGGCATAACAATGATAGGACAACCCATGGGCAGAGATTACAGGACCAAGAGATTGGGTGTACAGGGAGAATAGGAGGGGACCAAGGACAGAGCCCTGGGGAACTCCTGTGGCGAGGGGGCGAGGTGCTGATACTGCACCAGCCCAGGCGACTTGGAAGGAGCGACCGGAGAGGTAGGACTCAATCCAGTCAAGTGCTGTGCCACAGATCCCCATAGCTGCCAGGGAGGACAGGAGGATGGGATGGTTGACGGTGTCAAAGGCAGCAGAAAGGTCTAGGAGGATCAGGACAGATGAATGGGAGGCTGCTTGTGCGGCGTGAAGCGACTCATTGACCGAGAGGAGTGCGGTCTCCGTCGAGTGGCCAGGTCTGAAGCCAGACTGGTAGGGGTCTAGGAGGTTGTTCAGGGAGAGAAAAGAGGAGAGTTGATTAGAAGCAGCTCGTTCAATTGTTTTGGATAGGAAAGGGAGAAGGGAGACAGGACGGTAGTTCTGGATGACAGAGGGATCCAGAGTGGGCTTTTTCAGCAGTGGGGTGACGTGAGCCAGCTTGAAAGAAGAGGGGAAACATCCAGAAGACAAGGAGGAGTTCACGAGGGAGGTGACATATGGGAGGATGTCAGGTGTGATGGTCTGGAGGAGAGAGGAAGGGATGGGGTCAAGAGCACAGGTGGTAGGGCGGTGGGAGAGTAGGAGCTGGGAAACATCAGAGTCAGTGAGGGGAGAGAAAGTGGAGAAACAAGGGGAGGGAACAGAGCTGGGGGAGTGGGGAAGGGTGGTGGTGGACGTGAAGGAGCTGCGGATGTCTGCAATTTTCTCATCTAAGAAAACTGCAAAATCATCTGCAGCGAGGGAGGACTGAGGTGGGGACATCGGTCAAAACATCGGTAATCGGTGGGCTAGGACTCTCCAAAATCGGGATCGGCATCGGACCCAAAAATCTGGCATCGGTCGGGCTCTAATACAGATTGCAAAGGCAAACAAGCCAATGGATATTAGAACAGTGTTTGTTAGGCCTGGCAGCGATTCACAGAAGGCCACGGAGGCCTCTTTTAAATGTTCACTATTAATAGCAAAGGCTAAGAAACCACACAACGTCGGCGAGCAGCTCATTAAGCCAGCTTGCATTAAAATGGTAGAGAAACTGTGCAGTCTGCAGGTGGCGGACAAGCTAAAGACTGTCCCACTATCAAATAATACAGTGAAAGACAGAATTGGTAAGATGGCAGGTGACTGCGAGCAGCAGCTGCTCATAAAGCTTGGAAAAGGGCCATTTGCCATAAAACTGGATGAAACTACAACTGTGGCAGACGAGGCTGTGCTCATCGTTATGTGCAGTATATTGATGGTGAAGATTTGAAGTAGGACATTCTTATGTCAGTCAACCATACCACCACAACTAGGGGTGAGGATATTTTTACCGCAGTGGATTCTTACCTCTCGTCCCACAATCTTTCCTATGAGAATTTAGTTGCATGCTGTACAGACGGAGCTGCATCAATGATGGGGGAAAATAAGGGATTTAACAGTCGCTTGAAAGAAAGGGCTCCACTGTGCGCAATATTTCACTGTATGAAACATCGCCAAGCCCTGGCCAGCAAAAAACTGTCCGATGACCTTAGGGAAACACTCGCAACTGTAGTTAAAATTGTAAATTTCATCAAAGGTCTCCCTACCAACAAGCGTTTATTCGCAGACTTATGCGAGGATGAAGCACACCAAACCCTCCTCCTGCACACAGAGGTGCGCTGGCTGTCACGTGGCTGAGTGCTGGTGCGCTTTGTGGAACTGAATAGAAGAGTTCCTGCAAACTCATAACTCCGCATTGTCAGAGCAAGTGAATGAGTCATTTTGGATTAAAACAGCATACCTGGCCGAAATCTTCAGTCTCTACAATGAAACGAACAAGCTTCTGCAAAGTGCGGAGTCCAACATAATGCAATGTAAAGAGGCGCTTGATGTGTTTGTGCGCAAGCTGGAGTACAGGGCGGGGAAAATGGAGAGAGGGGAGCTGCAACAGTTTCCACTACTGCTGAAACAGTCCAAGGGCACTGTGCCTGTGTCTTTACGTCATGAGTTCACCTGCCATATGAACTTGCTGCAAGAGGAGTTAAAATCACGGTTCGCAGACACAGACCAGTATGTAGGAATCCCTTTATCCCAAAATCGAGGATGTGGAGTACCTGAACTGCGAAGATGAGCTCACTGACATCCAGGCTGATTCACTGTCAAATAAATACTTCCAGGAACAAGGATTTAAGAAGTTTTGGATTGTCAAGGGACCGAGCATCGCTCCAAGCCTCACACTGCATGCCACGACCAGGATAATACTCTCGTTTAGTACGACATATCTCTCAGAAACAGCCTTCAGTGCACTTGTTGCCATCAAAACAAAAGCATGCAACAGACTGGACGTTCACAACGACTTTAGACTGGATGTCACTCACTTTACACCTGACATTCCATCCCTGGTTGGTTCCCATTAAAGAAGAACAGAAAAGCACAGGACACTTGTGTATGGTAGCTAGGCTATCCCCTCTCGAAATAATAAGCTAATAAAAAATGGTAATGTGGTAGGTTGGCATATTAAGCAGGTAAAATAATTGAGACTATCTGACATGGAGCAGGCAGCAGAGAGACAAGGAGGGATTCAAGTTCAAGAACAGGTTCATTAATCAAATTCACCACAGGGTCCCAATACACTGTCTGTTGAAGGCCTACACTTAGGCTACCTTCTAAGAAAGAAGAAAATAAAATGATGAATGTAAATATGAAATACATATGATAAATGCATAGCATTGCAAGTTATATCAGCTAATAAAGGCATAAAAAGACAGAAATGTATCATTTTTTCTTTAATAGCCTATGGGGAAGGGGGGGCACAAATTCCATCAGGTGTAAGTTAGGGGGGCTCTGGTGAAGAAAGGTTGGAAACCCCTGCCTTAAAGGATATGCGACTCAGTTCCTGGAACTCTACCAATTGCAAACAGTGGAGTCCAGCATGCTGGCCCTCGAGATCAAAGATCTTGCACTTGAGGTGCTTAACCAGCCGGCAATAGTGGTAAATGGATTCCCCCAGGAAATCTCTTTCCAGAGATCATCCTGCAACCCTCACACAGCTTTGGCCACATTTTACCCCCTAATTATCACCCTCTCTCTCTAAGGCTGGATTCACACCAGATTAGGCAATGCGGCACAGGGTTGTCCGAAGGTGTGGGCGTGTCACTACATGGCCCATTTGTGCGACGTCACGTTGTGAACTTTAACCCATTTCCTGTCTGCTAACTCAAACAAATGGCCACAAACACAAACCGAAGGAAGCTTCTTGCTATCATTATTTTGCAGTGTAGACTGCAAGCCAGACGCAGACGTTGAAGCTGGGTACACAAAATAAACCAAGCGAGGACAACTGGGAGAGTATCATCATTTAGTCCATGAACTCCATAGTTGCTAGGTACAATAAACTAGCATGCAAGAACTGCTAAATAGCGAATCTTTTTTATACAGCTTAATTCCAACGTTCGGAATTGATATTTAGCTAGTAACTATTGTTTCAGTACTCGTCCCACTACCCGGTAATTCATCTGACAGTTGCTCGGTAAACAGCGGAATGCTACATGGTAATTTAAACTTACGCGATTGGCCACCGCAGCGTGACTTGGGTTGCGTTACAGTAAAAGTTGATTCTGGTTCTACTTTCTTCCCGCTGCGTTTTTTTCCCTGAACCCCATGCGGTCCCCACTCCCGCAGCCTAAACGCACTACCGCCATTCAAATGAATGGGAAGACTGTTTTTGCCGCATTGCCTGATCTGGTGTGAATCCAGCCTAAGTCTAGATGAAGTTACTGCCAAGATGGAAACACCAAGACCACAACTTAAAAACTCTCGAGGCGGCTCTGGACAACTAGCAGCAGAAATCAGGGAGAGGAAAGGCACTTTTAACTATCTAACATTAAGCATTTAATTAATAACATGAAAAATAACTACCAGGTATGGTATAAATAGCAAAAATTGAAGGAACCCTTGTACTAGGTAATATTTCATTTATATCTCATTATAAAATACAACCAAAATTTATCTGGAAACAGATTGTAATAAACTACAGCTAATATTTGCATGTAACAATAAAGGCAAACTATATCACGACAGTTATATTTTTCTCCTGGGAGAATGAAAAATCACGAACTCCCATCAGCAAGAAGGGTGTGAATTAGCTAACCGGCTAGTTTGCCATTCGATTGCTTAACGGAGGAAAGAAAGTGGAAAATTCCCTCCCTGTCCCCTAACGGCAACAAAGATTTTCACCTTAAGAGCAAAACCGCGAGAGAACCATACAATCCTGTAACAAACTTTTCCAAACTCCACCAGACTCCTTCCACTCTCTCTCTCCAATACAAACAGGAAGTGTTTGTCAGACACAAGCAATCAAGCAAGAGCCGCCAAGCAGCTTGTACATGTGTGACTGTTTCTTTCATAAATTCTCTATCATTTCACATGAAACCCCCCCCCCCATAATATTGTTCCATTACTATGGAGGAGTATCATTTACATTTTGAAGATACAGGTGCTACATCAATACTTTTAAAGTGGTACAGCGCCTAAACTGTGTCTGCCCTGAACCGGTAGTCAACCTTCTTTCAAATAAAGAGCAGAACATGACATTAAAATGACTGTAAAATACATCTGTGAATGGCTTCAGACCACATTGTATGGGGTTATTATGATATGTATTAAGCATCAGTGCAATGCAATGAAATGGAAATGATTTGGGATTTGGATTCTGTGCAAATACCTGAATTATATGATAATCCATTGCACAATTAAGTGGATTCTACTATATAAAATTAACTTCGTAAAATGTAACTTCTTTAACTTTATTTTGTACACAATAGGTATCAAACAAGCTCTTTTCCAAGTAGCATCAGGGAAATAAGAGATCTAAAAGAATTGGCTCTAGGAGAGGTTTTAATCTTATCATGCAGAAAATCTGCGATGTGTTCGTTACATTTTTTAAATCCCGAAACTGAATTCCCCCCAGTAAAAGCAACAGATGTTTTCCTGATATCTTCTCCAAAACTTCAGTGAGTTTTCATTAACTAAACTAAGGCAGAGCAGAGAGCCTTGATAACAGGAATTGAACTCTCAAAAAGGCAGTGGAAAACTGTGTACGACCACAAACTGTTCATAGAAAAGAAGTCAGGAAATTACAATTTTTGTCAAAAAAGTAAAGAACAAAATTAATGTTTCTACTGTACTATTTGTCAAGCAACTAAGATTTATTACAAACAATTATATCTAAATTGTTCCACAGCAGTGCTTTATGAGGAGAACAGTTGCGCACAAAAGACAATTCTCATGCAAGATGAGCTTATTGGGAAATCCACAGAGGTAATATAGAATGCAGAAAGTTACATCTGAATAAAATTCAAGACCTCCCAATTTAGAAAATATATATTATTGGGGATAGCATACCTAATGGAATCAATGTTATTCAGCGCACACTTTTGTTTGAGTTATTTGAGTTTGATTTATTAATTTGAGTCAAGTACTGTAAACATCAGCACTTTTTAAGTTTATTTTTTAAACAATTGAGGTTATTGCAATTTCTTGTTTTTGCTGTGCACTTTTATTCCTATAACATTTATCTGCACCTTTATTCCTGTTTACAATCATTTACATAATGTGTTATGAAATTACCAATGTGTATGGGAACTGACAAAAAAGGTAACGCTTAAAATGTATTAGTGCGGCGCCAAAAGGTGCGGTGAAAAATTTTTGGTGCACCTAAATTATGTGCTGGTGCACCTAAATGAAAAAGTTAGGCGCACCAGTGCAACCAATGTAAAAAGTTAGTCTGGACCCCTTATATATATATATATATATATAATTTGTTATTTTCTGCTTGTGTTGAAAGTGCTGCGAGGGGTAACAGCGATAGATTCGTTTGCAGTCACATTTGTCCAGAATATAAACAAGTCAGGGTTTCTTCACTGTAAGAAGACAATTTACCACGTTCAACCAATACTGACATGATGTGGTAACGTTAGGTTGACAGTGCAAACAAAAGCACCCGAGTCAGGGAAGCAGAGAACTTAAATAGGCACAGAGATAAGACACAGCAAAGCACAATCAAACCAGAGCAGGGAGGGATAACGAGACAAACAATGATTGAATAATAGAAAACAATGTTAGTGGGAGCGAACAGAAAATACAAACTGAAGTGCCGCCATCTGGCGGCCCAAAAAGGAAAACAGAAAAAGAGCTGAATCCTGACAAGCCATTGTGTTCTGGAAGCAGATGGGGTGATCCCAATCATGCCCAATCCTTGGGTTTTATCAGTTCAGATTTTATGCCTGATTTGAAATGTGTATTATTGCTGGAGGGGAAATCACTCTATAGCCTTACACAAGGCACAACTTATGTAGGGAATATACTTCTAGATTCTCACTCTGCACACCACTTATGTCAGCGTAACACCCGTTTCTGACATAAAGCGACGCGAGCGAGTGAGAAAAAGTGATTAAAAGGCATTTGTTTCAATCAGACTATCCTGACCTGCCACAAGCGACAGCGAACTGAGCAGCAATGTCGTTCACCCCTCAAATATTCGTTCACTGTGTCTCTAGTTGAGTGAGTTTTCGTGGCCGTATCCCACCCCCAAACACTTTTTATTGATCAAGATCCGCACGCTACTTTGCACCCGTTAGCATTGCTATATGTAGTAGTTTTGAGACATCATAGCAGCTAACATGCTACAATGCTGTGATCATAGGATGTTATTTGCATTATGTATGTAGTTGCTAGCTAACATTTATTTGAAATGAGAAGGATTAGCTACTCACTCATCATGCAGCGCAAATGGAAAATGTCCAAAAATAGCGTTGTTTTCTGCCTGAGGAGTTGTTTACGCCCCTAGTTAATTTGAATGGTTCGGGCTAGTCTTGCTACGACAGGCGACGCTACATATCAGAACAGTTTCACGCACGATTTTGTCTCCAGTTCGCTTGCTCGCTGGCTGTCAGGAACCGGTATATCGGTGTAACCACACAATTAGAAATCAGTCTCATAAAATTATTTATCTAAAATATCCAACTGTAAATTCGGATCTTAGATTACCTGAAGGATATAGTTCTTAGACTATTTTGACTCTGATTCTCACATTCCTGCAACATCAAAACAAACATGGGTTTAATAAAATAATTGGGATGAATTAGGCTTAATTTCCGCAAGGCAGCAAGGTCGGTAAAACAGTTACTGTGTACAGCAACTTTATCTGCACGTTTTTGATAACTGAGTGACAGCAGCTATCACTCATTGTTAGTTGTTATAACTCATAAGTGTCCTGCCACTGTTAGATTTGGAGTTCTCTGGTGTTGGGGAAATGACAATATAGCTTTACATGGGGCACCACTTATGTTGGGATTATATTTCTATATTCTCACATTGGGCACCACTTATGTAGGTGAAGCGGTATAACCGCACAATTAAAAATCAGTCTCATAAAATTACAGTTATCTAGACTATTTGACCATAAATTTGGAACTTCAATTAATCATCAAAATTACAAATATTAAGGATCCAATAATTAAATAAAAGATTTACGATAACCTGATATAGTTCTGGATAACCTATTTTGATTCAAATTCTCACGTTCCAGCAACATCAAGACAGACACGGGTTTAATACAATGATTTATTAAACAACCGTACAAATAGACCATACACGAACTAATCTAAATGGGGAAACTGCTAAATACGGGAAGGTAGGGGTGCGTATGCGTGTGTGCGATTGCGTGTGCACACGTGTCCCTTTGTCTCTGGACAAAAGGGGAAAGGGTAAACGGCAGGTTGGTTGCGTATGTGTGGGGTACAATGTAACCGACGTGGCTAAATAACTGAGCTCAGCTAGGAAGGAGTATTGCTTCTGGTAGTGCTCGAGAGTGAAGCATAACTTCAGCTGTTAAGCAATACATGCAACCAAGCTAGTTATTTGCTGTACAAGAGTGTGGTGTCGTTAGGGTTGTAAAGTTAGTTGGGGAGAAAGAGAGAGAAAGACCATGCATATGATTGTTTTCCAAAGATTACATCGCCAGCGCAAATTACTGTAAAAAACTAAATGGAAACACACAATTTTACATTAAACTCAATGCAGACTAAGCTAAACTATTGCCTGGAATGTTTGCTCAGTCTTAAGGTTAATTTATGCTTTGGACATGTCGCACGACACTTGTCTCTGAAGCATATATTAGCCTTTAATGTCCATCCATTCACGTGGGAAGCGGCCTCCGGTGGTCGCTGTGGGGTCCTGGAGAGAACAGTCGTTCTGCAAGCCCTTTGAATTGGAGTTCAACAGAGTTGTGAGAACTCGAGTTAGGCCCATAGGAGTTCCAGAGTATGTGGGCACTCAAGGTGAAGGTGCAGGAAAAGGTAGTGCACAAAGAGGGAGAGGGCTCAGAAGATTGTTCTCACTGGAGTTGTGAGAACAATAGAGCCAGGCCTATGGAAGCTCCACAGCAGCTCCACAGCATGTGGGAACTCCAAGGACAATGGGCCTCATTCACCAACCGTTCTTAAGAAGAATTTTCTTGCCGTCCCGCCAAGTTGTAATTTAATGCATGTAAAAATGTGATATTTTAGCCTATTAAATTTAATCTTAAAAACCTATCCACACGTTTGTCCCAATAATGTAGGCTTCATATTTAAATAAACCTTTGCCAAATAAGTACAATGCTTCTATTTCTTCAGCAACATGTTAAACAGTGGGGTTTAAGGGCTTAATAGTAGTTTAGTACATTTGGAAAAATTCCGGACAGGAGGGAGCTATTAGCAATTTGCAGTAGCTTCTTCTCCAGGCGGCTAAAAACATTTTTAAAGAAGCTTGTAGTCAGAGCATCAAGGCAGCAAGCAGGCAGCTTGAGCTGTTGTACAGTCCCCTCAAGTATTGTGTAAATGATGGCAGTAGAATTAATCATTTTTGTGAATTTATTTTTACACAGCGATAGTGATGACATGTTCTAATTTGGCATGGGATTATTGATAGGTTGTCTAATGCTCTGAATTTTATTTCTAAAAAAAGACTGCAAACTCATTACACTTATCAGTTGAAAGGAACTCAGGGGCTATTATATAAATGGCATGCGGTTTCTGTCAAAAAGTTTGATGGATTGAAACCCCGCCCCCTGTAGTAACTGTCAAAACCCCCGCCCCTTGTCCCACCTCCTGTGGTTTATTATTTTTTATAATCTTTTTTTAAAATTTAAATATAGTCATTGTTTAATATCGTTTTATTTAGGTTTGTTGGTTTTTAGCGTAGCACATGCGTGATTTGGCATATATTTTATTTTAATGGAAAAGTAATCCATGAGGGAAAGTGTTGATTATCTTTGTGCTTTTTAAACGTGTTTGAAAAGGGTAGTTTTGTGTAAAAATGCTTTAGCAACTTAAAACATTTTATTGTTTTGAAACACCAATCACCACCAAATATCCGAAAAGGCAAATGAATGCGTTAATAGGGTTACATGCATTAAAATGTTTAAAACAAGTAGAAATTATGTTAGAAAAGTTTGGTAGTTGTTTTGTAAAGTAGATTAGTTTATTAGTTAGACGAGGAGACAGCATTGTGTGTATGCGCATTAGTTTTGTGTCAAATAGAATTTAAGAAAAGTGAAAGCATGTTAAAATGGTAAAACAATGAAAATAGCAAATAGTTACATCTTAGAATTGTTTAAAAAGCAAAGGCAAAACGTGACAATTGTAAGTTATCAGGCTATGTGTGAAAAGAGTTCTTGACACGATGACACGAGACATTTAGAGAAAGAAGACATTTAGAGACAGAAACAAGCAAACCTAGGTTATTTTCTCTGTGGAAATCCTTCTTCGGATTGATGTCCGTAATTGTGGAGAGAGAGAGCGCGAAAAGAGCAGCTATGTCTGATGTCCAGGTCCGACTGGAATCACTGTCACACGGACAGGCTCGGCAAAAGTTTTGTGGGTGTGGCGTAGGCTGTGATGGGTTTTTGTCATGTGACAGCATAGGCTGTGGTATGTATTGTGATGGGTTTTTGTCATGTGAAAGCATAGTCTGTGGCTTGTCTTATGAGGCGGAGGTTTGCTTTGAGGGGGGCGGACTTTTCATAAATGTGCACCTATTTCAGAGCAACGTTGAGACAACGATCTCTTTGAAGTGTGCAAAGATCCTATATAACATATATTTACATGAACTAGTAGCGCAACTTGGAACCCCTTTTATCATTATGTCTCCAGACTATTAGAATATTCAATGGTAAATGGGCGGCATTTATATAGCGATTTACAGTTGATGCCTTTCATTCACCAGAGCAGTTAGGGGTTAGGTGTCTTGCTCAGGGGACACTTCAACACGCCCGAACTGGCAACCATCCGACCGACAGACCACCGCTCTTACCTCATGAGTTAAGTCGCCCCTAGTAGAGCTTTTGGTTATTAAATAACACAAGGAGCTAACATAGCCTATATTTATATGAACGAGTAGCGCAAAGCGGAAAACCTTTTATCATTATGTCTCAAGACGTTAACAAAACAATAGGCTATTATAAACTAGGCCTGCAGAATAGAGTTGCAATATAATAGTAGCCTAGGTCTAATTCTTATTTTTAAGTAGGCTATAGCCCACAACCGTTTTTAAAGTAGCAAAGTTTCAAAAGTAATGTTTT
This sequence comes from Anguilla rostrata, assembly GCF_018555375.3. Classification (NCBI taxonomy): domain Eukaryota; kingdom Metazoa; phylum Chordata; class Actinopteri; order Anguilliformes; family Anguillidae; genus Anguilla; species Anguilla rostrata. The sequence goes on along the minus strand of NC_057942.1, from coordinate 20,982,435 downwards.
GGGGCGCTTTTTACATTGGTAAGCTTTTGTCTAATATTTAGCTAGCCTACAGCCGTAATAAACACTTTGTTTTAAAAACACGCCTAAGCTATGATAGAGCAGAACTAACAAGCTTATTGATCAGTAGATCTAATAAACATCACAAATTAGCTTTTTCTATAAAGGTTATGATTGCCTGCAGTGCATGTGCAACGTGAAACTTTTTTTTGCATTCTTTAGGCCTACCAGTAAATCAAGCAATGTGCGAGAATATGTAGCCTAAGTAACTAATTTAAAGCTATGGTTTGTACGTTAGTTTAAAGAAAAGAAGTCCATGCAAGTATGCAAAGTCTTAACAAGCCGTTTTATTTTAATTTTTTTTTTAATAAAATAAAGTTGATAGGGCGCCAATTTTAAATGTATAAAAAGCAAGCAAGTAAGCTTGCCATGATACAACATGAACGTTTATAAAAACAATGAGGTTTAAAACCAAGGATTTGCAAGAAAAAAAGGAAAAGCTCTATTAAATTTTGTGAAGTTTTGTTAAGTTTTAAGGTGTTAAGAGTTTTTTTTTAAGAAAACTAAAGTAGAATAAGTACACGTGTTAGTCACTTTTCCTGCGACAAGGTTATTATTGCCTATACAGACATCAGACTATTTGTTAAACAAAGCTACTCTATGTTTATGTATCAATCCCTATCTAAATAAATAATTCTTATTATCATAAGTCATCAAAATAATAGGTCAAGCCATTAACAAAGCGAACGTTGTGGGACAACGGTCTCTTTGAATTGCTCAAAATTAACTGCAAAAAGCAGGAAACATGTTGGTGGGAGTGTCGGGGTGCAGAGTTACAAATTAACTTTAAAAACTTAATTCCACTGAGAAGCCATGATCTATGACCAGGAAACACTTGAAGAACTGGGCAGCCTATCAGGTATGTAACTTGCTAGGCCTATAGTTTAATTTTGCATCTATAACTACATGTATAAGAAAATTATTAAGACTCGACGTCTTGACTTATTTCGCAGATTTAGAAGAGTTCCTGCTCGCGACAGACGCACCCGATTCGACGCTTCACGTGTTTGACCCGTCAAACTTTCATCTTGCGTGCAGCCAGGAAGGGTCTATTCGTCAGAGTACATTTGTCAGTTCTGTGTGTGTGTGTGTACTTTTAAAATGTTTATTTATTTATTTATTGATTTATTTATTTATCCGCTTTTAGCCGACAATCAGACAGAATCGACACCCGTAGTTGCGGATTTGGAACAGCCGACGCAATTGGTAGAAGCACAGGTTCACGCAGCAGTGGACACCAAAATATACAACTTTCTACAGAGTATGAAACTTTAAAATTTATTTTCACTTTTTAACTTTTATTTTTCGGTCACTGAGTTGTGTTGTTTATTTATTTTTAAAAGCCCCTGAAAGTCAACCAGAAGCGGTCACTGAGGCCCCGACTTCTTCGACGGATACCGTTTCGGTACACTTTCCAAGTCTGAAGAGAAAACGTGGTGAGATTTGATTAATTTATGATTTTGTAATTCGTGAACCTGCAAAAACCGAAAAATCTGAACTGTGTATGCAAATTTTGTCGCTGTTGAACCGTGAGTTGGACGCTTCCAGACAACGTTTGAATATTTTAGAAAAAATATTCAATGGCACCGAAACGCCCGCGAGATACACGCTCTGAATCTCAGAGTAATAAAAGAGACACAATGATGAAAATCGGATGTTGGATGCTAATCATGATACTAACCATGACACTAACAGTTAAAACTTGCAACAGCAGCGAGCAGAGGTTAACCCTCACCTGTTACACGTTATTAATGATCTTAATCGAGGCACAATTAACAGGCATGCAGAGGTTGAACCTGTAGAGCATGGTGATGTTGATGTGTTTGGGGGGCTGCTACGCGCTTTGGACGCTGTAAACCATGTGATAGGTAATTACGTAGAACCAGAGATAAGACCTAACATTGTCGACAATAACGTGCATCCAGATACAGAGATGCAGGTGATACGCAGACCACGTTTCAACAATACAGAAATTAGGTTACGGTTTAACTTTGCATCTTTGTACGATGTGGACAACTACGCAGAGTTTTATGTTCATGTTTCAAACACTTTAGAACATTTAATGCACAAAGTTCACGAGCTGGCGTCCCCCGACGATGTTGTATAGTTCGAGTTGCGGGGGGATTCTCTGTCTAAGGGTGTAACTGTACAGTTAACCGGGGGTGAAATTTATTCGGAAGTTTTTTTAAGCATGATTGAAAATCTGGTTCAGAGCAATTTTGAGGTGTTGTCTGATGTACTTTGGAGCTGGTGGCTCACATTATTAAAAACCCTAATGGTGGTGTTGGAGCCCATCAAAAATGGTCAACGTGTCTCAAAAATCAAATAATTTCCAAGAAATTACGCCATTTAATTGTCCGCTACAATAGGGGCAATAACCTCTGTTTTGCCACTTGTTTAGCACATCTTTTAAATCCGGCATTTACAACATGTGAGGCTGAGAGAGAGGTTAATGGTGTCTTTACAAAGTTTCAAACGTCCTCCAGACCACACCCCAAGACGTTGTTTCTTTACCTCGACGGTGACCACTATTATGGCATAAAGTCCTTGAAAGGCTTCTTGGGCAGTGCATATGTTTACGACTATTGCTATGCGCCCTTTAGTGCAAAGAGTAACCATAGCTGTCAGTACCACTGCAACGTGTGTTACAGCGCCGAATGTTTTATAAACAGCTCAAGATCAATACAGTGTAAGGATTGTTTGCGCATATGTCGGTCAGAGTTTTGCTACAAAGAGCATAAAGTTGTGAAACCACAGGGTGTAAGTGGCAAAATGCGCAGCTCATACGATACTACCAAGTTTTGTCCCAAATGTTGCACAAAGTATGTTGTCAGCAGCAGTGATGGGGCCCCTAAACCACACAGTTGTAGTCCACGGTGTTGCAACACCTGTAAGGCTGTGTTGACTCCTGAGAGTAGCCATGTGTGTTTCATACAAGGAGTGAAACCTGAAATCCCCAGCCACCGTTACGTGTTTTATGATTTTGAGTGTCGGCAAGACCAAGGCCAACATATAGCAAATTTCATATGCTGTATTGATTTTAACGGCGAGCGTTGGGTGGCGTCTGGCGATAAATGCATAGAGGCTTTTTACCAAAGGCATCGGACTCCAGAGTACAAGGGCTACACATTCATCGCACACAATTCAAAGGGGTTCGACGGCTACCTGCTGAGGCAGTATTTAATTGACCAAGGCGTAACACCGCATCTAATTGTACAGGGCAGTAAACTCATGTGCATTACTGACGAGGCTTTTGAATAGAGGTATGTTGACTCCCTTTGTTTTCTAACAATGAAACTGAGTGCAATGCCTGCTGCTCTAGGTTTTGAAAATTCAAAAAAAGGCTACTTTTCCCATTTCTGGAATACAATCGGTAACCAGAATTACATTGGCCCGTACCCACCACCCTTGTACTATGGGGTCGATACATTGACGGGAAAAGGAGAGGGAGGAATTTATGCGGTGGTATAATAACGTGTCTGGAGGGGTGTTTGATTTTAGAAAAGAAATGGCTGCCAGAGTACTGCCAGAACGACGTTGTCATTTTGCGTGAAGCATGTTTAAGGTTCCGTACCGAGGTTCTTGGGAGCACAGGTCTAGACCCTTTCCAGTGCATAACTATAGCCTCGGTTCGTATGAAACAGTACTGCACGAGTTTCTTACCAAAAGACACCATTGCTGTAACATCGCCCGATAACTACATTCAATAACAAGTCATTTTCCACACCGGGAATTCAATGGTTAGAATATCTGAGTCACCGTGACATGTATTCATTCAGCATGCTCTGAACCGGGGTGAAGTTAAGATGGGTGCTTATTATCTAGATGGGTATTCAGAGTCAGAAGGAGTGCGCACAGCATATGAGATGGCCGGCTGTTTTTTTCACGGATGTCCGGAATGCTTTGACCCAAACACTGTTAACTGTTAAGCTATCAACGAAACAACATTAGCTAAACTAAATAAACATTGATATTCCAGCTCAACTACATGCAACTCATCAATAAAAATGCCTCAATCTGAAGTAGGCTAGGTCTGTTTAGTTAAGTAGTTATTATATTGCTATTTCCCGAATTTACTTACAGTATGCTAATATCGATTGTGCGAGGACATCAGTTTTAGAATCCTAGCCACGCCACGGGATATTTATTACCAATATGATCGAAAAAAATACAGTCTACCTGCTACTTCTAACACACAACCAGATGCAGAGAGCCTAGCCTATAATTCTGAGATGCAATAGTTTGAATCGGTCGTAGTGTGGGAATTTACAAATGCGCATATTGCTGGACATTCATACAAACACAGAGATTGCAATCCAGTACACATATTTACCAATATGATCATAAGAAATAGCCTATACGTACTCATGAAGTTGATCCTCAGCTGGATCAGTTCGCTGTTCGAAATGACACCGCTCTTCATCAATGTCGGCTTCCGGACGGACCATTTTCCAAAATTAAACAAAATGTTTACCTCAAAAGAAGTGAATTAGGCTACACTTTGACATTCTATCCTGCTTTCGCAGGCTTGGCATTTCTCACATGGATCTCGCATCGCCCCTCCCCTACTCTCCTTCTATGGAGAGTAGTTATAATGTCGTTAACATGTGAATGCGATTTGGGTGGATTTCCTGATGAGCGAAATTCACATAGTAATGAGTAAGGATTAACAAAGCATACATGGTTTAATTAATCAAATTTAGAACTTTTAAAACAATTCATATCATTTTTCAATGGGCGCATTGGAAAGTCGCGATTCTAAAGTTTCTGTCAATGTTTTTGTTGCGTCTGTATGATAACAACTCGTGAAGTTAATCATCCAAATAGAAACGAAAATTAATTTAATCTTGCCGAGCTCCGCCGGCGGAGCTCTCGACCCAAGAGGGTTAAATAGTCTTTGGGGTAAATTCGGACAGAGAACCAATCAGCCAAACACAACCTTGATCCGGGACCCCGAACAGTTCCTGCAATACATGTTTTCAAATGAGTATGAGGTCTCACATTTTTCATTTCTTACAGAAGACGTGGCTCTGGTCCAGTGGAAACATGCAAAGGGTTTCCCAAAACCGCCCAAATACAGCAATGTGTTCATAGCGGCATTCACCACCGCTTATGCCTGGCTCAAATTGCCTGACAGGGTTCTGTACCACGATACAGATTGTGTCATCTTTGTGAGCCGGCCAGGTGACTGGGTACCTCCTCTCGGGGACTTTTTTGGGGAGCTACAAGCGAACTGGACCCAGGTGACCACATTGTCGAATTTGTGTCGGGGGGTCCCAAGACATACGGCTATAGAACACTGCTAGGTAAATCTTGCTTGAAAGCTAAAGGTATAACACTGCATTTTACTAACACACAGGTTGTCAGTCTTTCATCCCTCACAGATTTGTTGCGTCATCATGTACGTAACCCAAAAGCTCCAGCCCGCAAATTTGTCTCAAGCACACAGCAAATTGTTAGGTGTAAGAAAGGCTTCTCACTCAGCAACCGTACAGTTTCTAAAAAATTCAGAGTAGTGTACAACAAAAGGGTCCTGCTCTCCGATTTCACAACATTACCATATGGCTTCTAAATCAGTGTTTGGGGATGAGGGTTTTGACAGCCGTCTTCAACATCCGTTTTCATGCATCATCTCAGGACTATCAAACTGTTGTAAAAGTGTCTTTGTACTTTGTGAAAATGATATTGGAAAACGCATCTCATGTTTTGTCCACCGTACCACAGAATATTGTCTGGTTTTATTCATCCTGGCAGCCAATGTACGATGAACTGCTTTGTAAAATAAAGAATGTACAATTTGTAGAAGGACTTCCTGAATCTTTGACCGATGAAGCGTTGCTTCCTTTACACAAAACCAATTTGATCATCATTGACGACCTAATGGAAGCAGCCAGTGAGAGCTCAGAGGTGGAAAAAGCTTTTACCAAGTATACGCACCACAGAAATTTGAGCATTATATATTTAGTACAAAACCTTTTTTTCAGGGTAAAAAGAGTTGCACAATAAATCTTAACGCAAACTATATTGTTCTGTTCAAAAATCCTCGAGATAAAGTGCAAGTTAATGTTTTAGCTCGGCAAATGTATCCTAGACATGAATCTTTTGAAGATGCAACCAGAAACCCTTACGGTTATCTTTTGGTGGACTTAAAAGCACAGTCACCAGAAGAGTTTCGCCTCAGAAGTGGTTTGTACCCTCCAGAGTGGTCCGTGGCTTATGTGCTAAAGAAAAAGTAATGTCGGCACATATTAAACGGTACTGGCCGCTTTTAAAAGCTCTATTTAAAGGCAATGCGCAGCAAAGACGTGCTATTTTACAGTCGGTCATAAACACAATTTGTGAAATAGCTCTCAATGTTTTACGCGGTAATATACCCCTAACGGATACTCAGCTGAAAAAATTGAGGAAACAATGATCGGGGATTAAACTACTTGCTCACAAAAAAAAACTCAATAAAAAAGAAGAAAGTCATTCATCAAAAGGGAGGATTCCTTCTACCTCTGCTGAGTGTTGCAATACCCTTTCTAAAAAGCTTGATAACGTCACGCAGTGGTTAAACCATGGAGCATGCTCAAAAGATGTATCTAGTACCCCAAAAACAACTGGATAAATTAAAGAATCTCACTTATACCCCAGAGCCAATCCGTCAAACTGTTGAAAATGAATTGGATCAAACCATACGCAGCATCTTAGCAAGGACTGATGTAGGGCTTCATGAGAAGGCAAAGCTGTACACGGCGGTTTTACAAAGATTCATAGCTCTTGTCAAGCAAGGTGAAAAAGAAACAAATCAATTAACATTATCAATTCCCACTGATGAGGGTTCAGAATCAGAAGCCAAAGATGGTCAAACACCCTCTAGCGGTGTTACCAATACTGAAGATACCACGCTGATTCAGGACGTTATACAAAGCGTACCATCTAGAAGCAAAAAAAACTCCACCTACGTCTTAGACAAAATGTCTAAATCTGGAAATGTTGCAACTTGGAACGACAAAGGGGAGTTTGTTTTCAAGGGTAAAGCTGTAACCGGTCCGCCTATGCTGGATTTAATAAAGAACATTACAGTGACTCACAAGGTTGCTGATGATAGACGACCCCTGGGGTGGCAAACATTTATTGAGGCTTTAGCTACAATTAATATGCCTCTTTTTGTCAGGCTGCATGGGGGGTTTGGACCCAAATGCAGAGGCAAAAATGCAAAAACTCCAAATGAAGGGAACAAAAGACTTTACTGCACAAAAGGAACAAAAAGGAACAAAAAGCCTCACAGGGCAACTTCTAACAAACAAGGGAAACTACAAAACGCAGGAACAAGAAAATCCAAAAAAATACAAACACGAGGAAACCAGAACATAGACAGGAACGCATGGAGCAGGAACTTGAGGAGGGGAGCACAGAACAACCAGACATAACCACAACAATCCAGCACCTGAGTCAAGGGAGGGGGAAACTTAAATAGAACACACTGACGAGACACAGGAGGGCACCATGAACAATCAGGCCACGGAAGGGGAAGGGAAAACGAGACAGCCAGAAAACAATGATTGGACAATTGGAATCAATCATACAATTAACACAGGGGGAGCAGGACACAAAACAGAAGTGCCGCCATCTGGCGGCCCAACAGGGAAAACGCAGACAGGAACACAGGACCATGACACTTTTTGTCATACCTAATCATGGTGTACACCGCACGATAAGCTCGCACAAAAAATTACCAAAGGCCTTCATAGCAAGCAGGACGCCGTTGAAAGCTCAAGAAAGAAGACACAGTCTAGAAGATGGAGACCACCAGGGAATACTGAGTTGCTGCTGGAAGTAGTGTTGGTGGGCCAGCGGGGGGCAATCTTCCCTCTGGTACAAATAAACCCCAATGCCCCAGTGCAGTGACGGGGATACTGTGCCGTAGGAGATGCCGTCTTTCGGATGAGACGTTAAACCGAGGTCCTGACTCTCTGTGGTCATTAAAGATCCCATGACACTTATCGCTAAGAGTAGCGGGTTCCCCGGTGTCCTGGCCAAATCCCAGATCTGGCTCTCGCAAACATGCCACTAAAAATCATCCCCAGATTTAATTGGCTAAATAAATGTTCTCTCCCTCTCCACCTTCCCTAATGTGTGGTGAGCGTTCTGGCGCAAAATGGCTGCCGTGCATCACCCAGGTGGGTGCTACACATTGGTGGTGGGTGAGGTGAGTTCCCCTTCACTGTAAAGCACTTTGAGCATTTGGAAAAGTGCTATATAAATGTAATTAATAATAATAATAGTAATAATAATAAAAGACTATGCAATCCCAGAGCCTGTTTTTTCATCCCCAGTTTTAGACCGTTCAACATGGTTAGATTTTTAACATGTTTAGTATAAATGATACCCTGTGATGAAAAAATGTAATTTTGATTCATGTTTATTTGTTTTAATAAAATGACATTAAATTGTACATTCGATCTTTTGTCTCTTTACTTACAAGCATGACATTTTTTAAAGGTTTTAAAAGAGTTTACAGTCTGTAAACATGATAGCATATTTTATCAACATATTTTGAAACCATTGCATCATTCATTTTTTAATTATCCGAGTATAATGACATAATTCTGCTAAAAGGGATTCATTTGGCCCTGTGGTGTAAGTAAAACACAATGCTGGCCACACGTCGCGCTGAGCAGGTCTTGCACTTGTACAGTGTTGTAAACAATCCGATCGCAGTTCTTTTGCAGAAACGTATTGATACTGTCTGGGAAATAATCATGGTCTGGAGGGTTTCCGTAGGAGTCAAAGAATTCCCCAGTTTTATCCGCACATATACAGAGCTAACCAGTGTTCTCCAGGTTTATTTCGGGGGTGCGTATTCACAATGTACAAAGCGGGGAAATTATGCAGTTTATTATCCGGTAGCTCGTCATAGGCCACCACCTTTAAAGTCTTTTCCTGTATATGGGTTGTTACTCAAAACCGCAGCAAGTTCTCTGGTGTTCATGATTAATAATAGTCATACAACACGTTCCTCCTCTGGTTCACTTCAATGATATTGTCGAAACACGCATAAACTACCATATTTACGGTTCTGGGTAGCGCGTTTCTGAATCTCATTTCCAGTCGCATGTTTCCCGTGTTGATCAGGGATAGATGCTGACTGCAGCCTTCATCAGGGGACAGATTGAAAGCATAAAGTGTGTAACCGCTTGTATATTCTTGACGATTAATTAACAAGGGCTGGTCCTTCAAATGTCTACCGCTAGCGAGGATCAGGCTATAATATTCTCAAATAGCGCTACTGTTGTGATAATCAGGTTGAAATGGCTTGGCCGGAAACTGCTGCCCATCAACATACATTGCCACAAACTCTGCATTATAGTGTTGGAAATTAAACGGGTTCTTGTTGTAAACCCCTGTAAAGGCATTGTTATCAACCAAACCTATAATTACCGTTTTTGGTAGCTGCCCCAAAAATAAATTCTCCTGATTACAAACTCGACTACCTGCGGCTAATGAGAAAGTCTTCATGCTGACCCGATCAATAGGATATTTTATATTAGTGATCAATAGCGCCTGCGCATGTCCGAGCTTCACAGCAGGGGAGACGCTGACCTTTTTTACAAATAGTGATGCCGACACCATTTTAAGCTTGTATTGATAGGCATCTGCAGTCATTAGCCAGAACTCGTCCTTACCCCGAACCATTTTAATTTTGATATCGACACCATTTATGAGCAACCTCTCCTGAAAAAACATGTCCGCGTGTATGTGTCCGAGCATTTCAAAAGTTTTGCTGTCTGCAGTATATAGGGCTCTGTTTTTCAGACCCTTGTTGTTACCCCCCGTGTTTGTATCCTCCATATGTCCGCTGGTATCTTTATAAAAGATATAAATGCTGTGAACTGGTTAGACAGTGTCTTATTCCCATAATTCAGTAGACATTCCATAACAGCTCAGTAGGGGTAAGTATTGCTAGACTGACTCACTAGTTGATCCCCCAGTGAAACATCCACTTGGGAAAAAATGGTCGCTAGGGGGTAATTAATAAGCCCGACATTGTCAGCTTGCGTGTGGTTAGTACCATCTGCGCAGGTGATCTTACAGCGAAGGTATAAAAAGTCAATGTAATCTTCACCATTACCAGCAATAAAGAACTCTAGAGGTCCTGTGTCTGAAATGGCTGACAGTGGGGGCACCTCCACATAGATGTTCTTCTCAATGCTTGTTTGTGTATACGGAACTGCAAAAAGATCCAGTTCCGATCCATGCATTCCTCTGACATGTTGTGTATGTAAGCCATTTAAAAAAAATGTATCTACTTTTCCTTGTAACCTTTTTCTTCTTTGTGTGCTTTTTCACCTTCCTCTTGCTTTTACCAACTGTGCGCGGAATGCTTGACACTCTCTATTTTTTAGACTTAGGTCTCTTTGAGACATGCCCCCCTGGAGGTCTTTTCTGTCTACGTCGCGTCATAACCATCAGCCCTGATCCGGCCTGACCATCCGCGCTCAAACGACTTAGCCAAGGATGTGGTCACTAATGCTGTGACATGTTCTTAGCTGCTGAGGCCAAATGGGGCTTGGCTATATTGAATCCCTTCTTTAGTAGCGGTAAAGCCATTCGGAATAAGCCTCGAAAAATACTGCCAAGACCCCCACCATACATAACACTCCCGCCACGAAACCCCGGCAAACCGTTACCCTCTTGCGCCATATAATAATCAACGTATCTGTGTGGATCTATGTGTAGGCCCGACGTAGCCATATTTTACTCGTGATAATGGTGTTTCACCGGTCTGAAGTGCACCTTTGCTCTTACTTTCCCGTAACGGAAATTTACGTTCTGGTTCTAATCCATTTTCAGTTCAGTTGTAATGTTGTCAATGTGCTTCTTGCTCACAGGTACGTGCAAGACCGAGCATCCTAGCTAGTTTTCCTGCAGCCACCATTGTGATGTGTGGCTCGCTTACAATGTAAATTTTGTTTTTTATATGACTGTATGCGCTTTTTGCACATTGCTTTGGATAAAAACGTCTGCCAAATAAATGTAATGTAAAAATGTAAATTTCAAGTCCTTCCAGCATGTGTACCGCATTGTGGTTCATTTCATTCAGTAGACTAGTGATACTCTTGTAATATCTGGTAATAATCACATGAGCTCTTCTGATTTTTTAAATATGATCGTAGGTATAAAAAGTGTTGTCATCATGTGTTATTGAACACCAAGTATGTGGGTACTGTATTTCGGCTAAGCCAACCTCCCACATACCACGCAGGTCTGGCAAACTTTGTTGTATAGCTTGAAATTTTGTTGTCAGGGTAAATGCCATGCTTAAAAATGTACTTTTGTCTTTTGAACCGCCGGCTACCTCCTCGTAGCATCTTCTAAAATCACCCCAGTCACAGGCCTCGCACACGACTCCGAAACCGGTGACAGGGCTGTACTCCTCATTACCAAATTTTTGGAGCATCTCCAGCCATGTCAAAATGATAACCGCTGTGGATACCCTCCAGCATCAGACCCCACTCACGGTGTAGAGCCCCTGTATGGACTCTTGACTTTGCGGCAAAAGGCTTCTTCTTTGGGAGCCTTTTGGGTAGGTTCGAAATTTCAGCAGTAGACATGTTTTGTAGGCTAAGAAGCAACCAAATTTTGTATAGGCTACACAGAGCTGATGTCCGATTCTGACATCTGTGTAGATGACCCCCATTTTATGCAAATCGTGAAGGCTGGATTTGCGTATGGGGGGAGGCGCTGGGTTGCGATGTTGTAACGCTGTACAACCCACACATGATTCTGCTTTTTTCTGTATACTTGTGCTATCAAAGATTGCGTTGCTCCGCAAAGTTGCTTTGCGGGCCAAATCCCCCAAACCACGGCCTGTGCTCGTCACGTGACATAAACACGTCGCAATACATACCACAGCCTATGCTGTCACATTACAAAAACCCGTCACAGCCTACGCCACACCCACAAAATTTTCGCCGAGCCTGTCCGTGTGACTGTGATTTTTGCGCTGTCTCTCCACAATTACGGACATCAATCCGAAGAAGGATTTCTGCAGAGAAAATAACCTAGGTTTGCTCGTTTCTGTCTCTAAATGTCTCTTCTGTCATAGTTTTTTTAAAAGAAATTCTATTTTCACACATAGCCTGATAACTTACAGCTGTCACGTTTTGCCTTTGCTTTTTAAACAATTCTAAGATATAACTATTTGCTATTTTCATTGTTTTACAATTTTAACACACTAGCTTTTCTTAAATTCTATTTGACACAAAACTAACGCTCATACACACAACGCTGTCTCCTCATCTAACTAATAAACTAATCTACTTCACGAAACAACTACCAAAATTTTCTAACATAATTTCTACTTGTTTTAAACATTTTAACGCATGTAACCCTATTAACGCAATCATTTGCCTTTTCAGGTATTTGGTGGTGATTGGTGTTTCAAAACAATAAAATGTTTTAAGTTGCTAAAGCATTTTTACACAAAACTTTTTTTTTCCACCTGGACATGCCTGACACCACTGAGCATCAGCATAGCAATAGTTTGTAAAAAAAAATGCGACCGTTTTAGAGTGAAAACATTACAGAAACAGGTTGCTGGCTAATGACACACCCAGCACTGAAACATATAGACTTCAGGTAGTGGTGGTGGGGTTCATTCAATTCATACTCTGCAGTTCAGAGTAAGGATGAGTAACTATGTTTTGATTTATAAAAACATTTGCCCATGTTTGAAGCTTGATTTGACTGTTTGTTATAAAAGCCTGTTATGGCTATATAACATATAGATCATAGTTTAAAAAGCTAATTACCTGTTGTTAAACTGGAATAATGGTCTGGGTCTCTTTTTCATGGTTTTGGGGAAGGCTGTTTCCTGTTTCCGCATGACAATGCCTCCGTGCACAAGGCGAGGTCCATCAAGAAATGGTTTGCCGAATTTGGTGTGGAAGAACTTCACTGGCTTGCACAGAGCCCTGACCTCACCCCCATCCAACACTTTTAGAATCAATTGAAAAGCCACCTGCAAGCCAGGCCTAATACCCCGATCAGAGCCCGACCTCAGTAATGCACTTCTGGCTGAATGAAAGCAAATCTCTGCAGCAATGATCCAACATCCAGTATAAAGCCTTCCCAGAAGAGTGGAGGTTGTAATAGCAGAAAAGGGTGGACCAGATCCATATTTATGCCCATCATTTTGGATGAGATACTGGATGTGAGGTGTCCACATACTTTTGGTCATACATTGTAGTTCTCCCCAACCCCAAATAGAGTTGCAAAGTTATGGACAGACAAACCAGCTAATAAATAACTCTCCATAGCTTCCACAGGCAGTATGTGAGAAGGGTGTCTGTTTTTGGAGCAAAACATTCAGACAATCAGCCACTTCCTCCAAATTGCTGAACACTAGGGTCAGCCTCTGTAATGCAGCTAACTGGAACAAATTGTCAAAGCAGCCACGCAAAAGATAATCAGGACCCAGCATTTTCAGCTATGTTAGCCAGTCTCAAATCTTTGGCTACAAGTTACTGTATAGGCATTAGTGTAGGGGATATCGGGTAAATAAATAACATAGCCTATATAACAGTGGGCTGAATAACTGAAACTCTGCTGCTACCTTCATCTTATGTTAAAAATCTTTAAGACATTTTACTCTGAATTTGATGCTAAGCCATATAGATCAAGAAAGCAATGAGATTTTGTGAGTAAAATCAAATGAAACTGAATACATTAGTGTGTAGCCACAAAGACAGTTGACAACCTATCGAGTCTTCAAACAACACCAAACACCAGTGCTACCTTGTCATCATATTTGACAAGCTTGAAAACTATATTTTACATTGAAATTGACATTGAGACATACAGATCATAAAAGCCAAGACAATAAAGTAGTCACTACATGTGACTGGTGACAAACTGCATTATAGTTAATGGGAATAAGATGACATCATGCCATACTTTGATTGACTGCCCCCTCAATATCATATGGATGAAAAAATACAGAAATAAGAAATAAATTAATCAGGAAATAAATATGAAAATTAAATATATATATATATATAGAGAGAGAGAGAGAGTGGATGAATGAATCAAGAAATATATAAATATAGATATAAATAAATGCATTTTATCTATTAATTTATTTCTGTGTACATTCATTTATTTTGACATTTTTCCTGCATTTACATATATTTATTCATTCATTTAAGCGGAAGTTGCTGGGGAGAGGGACGTCTGGGCTGCTTTGCTTGCCCCTTTGCCACCGCGACCCTGACCTGGATTAAGCGATTAGAGAATGGATGGATGGATATTCATTCATTTATTGAATTGTTTATTTATTTGTTTTTATTTTGGCATTTTTGGTCCTCCATTACCTGGTTGCTGGATGTGCATATTTCAAAAATAAGCCTTTTATCATGTCTGTGGTTAACAATGCAATCTTCCTTTTCTCTTTATTTTTATTTTTAAAATAGCCATTTCACAGGCACCAGTCTGGCCATTAATCATCACAGTTCAGGAAGCGGGCATTTGAGTGATTTATATATTGTTTTAGGATTACATTTCTGCCAAAAAAAAATATGAAAGATTGTCAGTGTTTGTGATCTGTTCCAGAATCTGAACTCTCTTTGAAGGTTTTACTTTCTGTATGGGAGTGTGTTGATGAAAGGGGGGCTTTTGAATTTTGAGGAGTGGGAAACAATGAGGAACACAGAAGTTACATTTTCTCAGCACAGCCTCCCAACGTTGTGCCTGCCAAGATGAGTGGGAGGTGGGTGGCTGTGCTTATAAGAAATCTCAAGCCCTGTATGCACAATAGTGGACATTTGATGAGCACCAAGTCCCCCTGCTGGTGGAGTGGAGTTTCCATAACACTGCTTCAGTGCTGCTTTTGAAAAATGCTCATATCAATCTGAAAATACAAATAAAATACCATTTTTATATTGATAAAAGTTAGAGTGTTTAAATTTTTGAGACACGTTTTTTCTTCATAACGTAATATAACAAAAATCATTGCAAAAACCTGTAAAAGTGGAAGAATGTAAATTGCATGCCATGTGGATAAATTATAAATCTCAATAGAATAATCTATATTTGGAAATATATATTTTTATTTAATAGTTTCTGTATAGAAGAAAATGAGCAGAGAAATATAAACAGATATCCAAACATCCGCAGTAGAATGTGATTTAGGGCATGGAATGTGAGAGTACACACTGATCTGCAGCAGTGACAAGAGAATGAGGTTTCATGAAATCCATAATGGGTGGAGCTATAGTGAGCAGTCAACCACTGACTTGCTTGAGCATTCGTAGCTCACTCCAGACAGCAAGAAAGAATGACTGCATTCTAGTCACCTGCCTTGAACCTAGATCACAGACATCCATGTGAATCCGCGTCCAACCAATCAGCACGCCAACAGTTTTACTGAAAAATCTGTATAGACCAGTGGTTCACAAACCTCTCCTTGGGTACCTCGAACAGCATCCAGGCATTTGTGTTCCACGTCAAGCACACCTGACACACAATAAAGCCCTTGAGATGGAACACTTCGAATACCTTCAGCTGGGGGTACACAAGGAGAGGTTTGGGAACCACTTGTATGGACCTCATGCATACTTCTCAAAATCTGCATGTTCAGAATGCAGCCAAAGATGGTTTAAAATCTGTGAATTACTGATATCAAATGAAAGCTCTGCCCACTTTCTTTGATGAAACCTTGCTTTCCCGTCACAGATGTGCAAGACAGAGATTTCTTGAAGGCGATTGCCTGAAAGTCTGCTGCAGAATCCTGGCCATTGATGAGTCTATTGGGCTGTGGGGTTGATGATCTTGCCCATGAAGAGAATGCTCTTGGTGGACTCCTCCAGAATGAGCAGCAGGAAAGGCCGGTTGAGGCTGACCGTGTCTGGCAGAGACATGGGTATCATCTCAACGACAGTGGCAGCAGCGGCCTCTGTGCCCTTCTCATCCACACTGAGAACGGCCTTATGGGAAACCTACAAAATCATGCACAGAGGATAAGGAAATACTGAAAAAGCCAAGAAAAATCATCTTCAGCAGAGGATATTACACCGATCACTCACTCATACACACAGACTTGAATACACATATACACACATTCTACAAATGATTCTTGCTGAAAGTATATAAGTATACTGCTGAAAGTCTTCAGGAACAAACCCCATCAGATCCCATCATATATGAGAGGACAGACACGCCAGTACCTTTGACACCTTCAGGCCGACATCCTCGGAGATCCCAGACAGGTCAGCTGTGTCAGAGAATGCCGCAACCACGCCCATCTCTTTGAGAAACTCCTTCAGGGAGTAGGACCCAGATACTGAGAATTTGGGCATTTCCAGATCCACCACACTGATAGGAAGAAAACAGACTGATCGATGGTCTTCTTGATTAAACATATCAAAAACAGACATTCTTATTGAATGAATGAAACATTCCTTTGATTTTTAGATAAATAATTTCCCAGAAAAATAATACTTTCATTTTCTATAATGCGCTGTGGAAATGATTCTCTTCAAAGAACATGTCTTTAGTCAATGAATTGATGAGCCCACAGCAGAAGTAACCAGTCCTAAAATGTTGAAAGTGTGGACAGTTGGCCACTTACCATTTGTGGGAAACAGAGAGTTCAATGATAAAGCAAGTTGTAATTAGTTTAATTTACAACATGCTAAAACATGTTTGAAAGCTTTAAAATTATAAATTAAGTTAAGTGGTTGTTTTCAGTAAACTGATCAAAAGATTGAATGCAAACCAGCATTGGTAACATTGGTTGAGAACCCCTCAATCAGGGTACCCTTCCCAATGAGGATACATCTATCTTTTTAGCCAATGTTTAAAGCCCTTACGTTTTGAAGAGGCTGTCGTGCCAGTGTCTGATGTACTCCTTGCTGAGAATGGCCTCTAGGTCTTTCATCTTGCCCTCACAGGGGAGGAGGATCATCATGGAGGCGTTTCCCTTGTACGGCAGCATCAGCACTGAGGTGTGGTTCTCCCGATCGTAGTAGTAGCTGTACCGGCCCATTCGCTTCATCATGTCCACTGAGACTGTGGTGTTCTCGTCCACTTTGAAGTCTGCCTTCCCAGTGTTTTTCGCGTCAAAGGGTTTCTCCCATTTGCCTGAAACAACGCAATCACATTACTTTTTTATTTGGTGACTTCATCAGCTGCCGATTTTTTCAGATTCAGTTAAGACTATTTTTTCAATTTGTCCTGAATGTGGAATTCCCAATCTTATTATTAATTTATATTCACTACTTAGCTAACAACATTCCCAGGCAAGTGTAGAAGCAACATCAATAAAGCACTGAAATCCAAGTTAACTTCTGCCATAAGTTGGTTGATCAAGTTCGAAACTGTAAAAACAAGAGAGACTGTGACATTGGCTGTGTTCTGGCAGAGATAGAAGCATTCATTCATAAGACATTTTAACAAAACATTTATAGGCCTACCATTGCTGTGATCATATGTCAATACCAGAGATTGCAGACAAGTGTACACTTTCTGCCATTGTGTCTTACATTCCTCCAGCTGAGTTTGGCTGCATCAGCTGCAAGTGAAGTGTTCTCGTACTCGCAATGAGTACACTTCACTTGCAGCTGACGTGTGCAAACTGCAGGTTCCCTGATTAACCACAGTTGCTAGAAAATGCCTGGCCACAAACAGAATTGGCATGGTCAGGATTTGGTACCAGACTGCAGGGTGCGTTATTACACTGAAAATGTGTTTTGTCCCCTCTTAGGACTATAATTAGCAAAGCATTAGACTTTAAGTGATTATTCACTGCAAAGCTTGTCCTACCTCTGAAATGAATGTAGTTCAGCAGCACCATGAGAGTGTCACTTTCCACACTGCTCAATAGGTCAGGGATCTTGTTGTCGGTCTTCTCCGCAATGAATTTGTTGATTGCCTGGACAGCTACCTCTGGCTTCTTGAAGTCAACAGTGAAGCCCTGGGCTTGATAGTAATGCTTGCCATCATCCAGGAACTTCTGCAAAGGTTTGAAGCCATCCTGGAGGACTATGGCACTCCCTTTGTCCAGCTTCAGTTCCCCCTGGCTGTGGCCCAGCATATGCTGCAGGTGCTCATAGGCCTCATTCACCTGGGCGGTGGTGAATTGGCTGTAGCCCAAGGCGTGGTACAGCTGCTGATGAGTGTCACCTTTGGACCCAACACCGAGCAGCGACAGGGCAGTGGAAATACCCAGTGGAGAAAAGAACACGTTTCTGGACTCTGACTTTGTGGCCATCTTCTTGTAGAGGGCAAAGGCAAAGTCAGCATTGGGTGGAGCTAGCTTGTGGCAGGCTTCCTCCCCTTTGCCATGGACAGGGTGGGGCTTGTCCATCTCATGGTGCAGGTGCTGTTGGTGGGCCTTGTGATCACCACCCTGGGGGTGGGTCCACACCACGACGAGGAGCAAGGAGGTCAGCGCGCAGTGTAGAAATCCCTGCATCTTTCCCCTGCAGACAAAAACCAGGAACCTAATGACATCTTATTAAAAGTGATACATTTCTCTTCAATTTTGGCACTGTTCAAATTTTAAATGTAGTCACAACTACCAGCCTGTACTATCCATGTTACAACATCCGTAAATTTAGGGGAGCACAGAGAATGCATGCACGTCCTCTGAATCATCTACAGCCAGATACCTTTAGATTGTAACTCTTCAGTCCACCTGGGCTTAATCACATTTGGGGAAGGCAGACTATAAGCACCCGATTGGCTAAAGTGAGCAAAGAGGGAATATCCTACTGAATGAAACCCTCCCTCTGAAGGCAAAACTACGACAGGTTATGCACCATACCTCATGACACAATCGCAGTTGTCATTATTATTGGCAAGATTAAATTCCCCACCACGGTGTGAGAGCAAGTGCTTTAGCTGGATAAGCCGATTGGAAGCCCACGCAAATTGTCTTCTGCTCTGCTGAACTCATTACAGATCATACCTTTGCATTATTGCGAGAAGCATGAAAGAAACCCCTTTTACAATTGGTGAAAAAAGAAAAAAAAGGTAAACCCGAATAATTGCTTCAATTCTGATTATTTTCAACATAACATATTTACCATGTCTGCAGCTTAAAAGACTTTTCAGTATGCAAAATGATTTCAGATAGTATACTGTATGTACAGTTTTGTTTTTTAACCTCATGATAAAGAAAATACTTGAAATGAATGGTCAATACAAAGTGGGGCTTTCTACCTAGAAAGCATTAGGTTAGCCCAAGCAGTAAGCACATGTGCTGTTCTCACAGTAATTCATCAGTAAAATCTACCATCCTGCCAACATAATAATCAAATCATACATTGAGTGGACATGCCAATAATAGAAATTGAAAATGTTTGTCTAAGAGTATAAACTCAGAACCTGAGACTGATACATCTTTGGAAGTTTATAAACAAAAAAGGGCAGGCAGCAAACATACCTACCTGACATTTGGCCAGACATATATTCAGTATTATGCATTCAAATAAGGGTTAACCATTAGACGCAGATTTCTTTTTATTCTGAATGTCAGAAGTGTGTAGAGCTATTGTTTTAGCCTGAAAAAATAGTTATTCACTGTGTATTGCACAAATGTAGCTTTGGTAATACCATATGGTCACAAATACAAAGTGAGTATTAATTAACAATGCTTTCTTTTCATAATGAACTATCAAGACATCTTAAAATCTTTCCAATGAACTGGAAGACAGCTGAAGTGTGCAGTTGCCCAATAATGAATCAAAAAACATTCAAGTAATGTTCAAGCAAGCAAGAAACATCACAGCAAAGAACATAACCCATGACAATTAAGTGTAAGTTTAAAATTAAAACCAGTTTAATGTGCTTCCTTCAGTTTTAATTGTAATTTAGTCAAGCTATAGCCTTTTACAATCCTCAGATCAAATTCTTTCTCATTATATTATATTAGTAAACCTAATTGTGCTTACCGTTCAGACCTCTACTTAGGCAGGATGTGTAAGCTGTTAGTCTGCCTATTTATACCCTTCTGAGAGAGCAGAATGTTCTAAGCAAATATTTATATGACCCTGCCCTCTGGACCCCCCTTCTACAGTGAACCACTCCAGATTGACCTGGGTCCAGACTGGCAAATAAGCAACAGTTCAGATTTGTGTGTATCTATGATTATTTTTTATATTGTTATATTCACAAAGGTCATAATAGACAACTGTTAACCTGAGCAAATAATGATCAGCATATTTGTATTGGGGGCTGTCTTATACCTGTTGGTGTATGGGCGTTTTTACCATAACCTGGGCAATGTTAGAATTGTGGCTCATAGTGGCCCTTTTTCATGAAGTAGGATTACTGAGTTAGCTGGATAACTGCACTGAGTAAAGCCCTCCCAAATCTGGAACATGGACTGAAGTAAAAGAGAACTATTCCAGGTTTTACTGAGCACAGTTATCCAGCTAACTCAGTAATCCTGCTTTGTGAAATACACCCCCCTGCTTTGTTAGAATTCATACCACTCACAATGAAATTGAGTGTTTATCAAGTGATTTGTGCTGCTATCCAATACAGGAATTTCACATAATGTAGTGTAAGCCCTTATAGGTGGCTCAGTTATGTGTTATGTTTGTTATACACTGGTTTACCGTGAAGCTAGAACATAGCAAACATTTTTCTGACAGTGGAATATTGTTTTTTTTATTGTAATCGTATCAAATAACGTGGGGTATTAGTATCTCCATGGGCTATACGTATCACATAGGGCATGGAAAATACTCATTCAAATGTACTGTGTGCTGATACAGTATGTGCTATATGAACGCAGAATTTCCAGTCGAGTGATAATAAATTATAACATTTGTAAAATGTTGTCCCATCCCCATGCAACAATATGTTAAATACTGTACAATACAAACAAACATACAAAAGTGATTGATAACAGTATATCAATGTTTCATCTCTTAACCCCTTTTTTCACACAAGCCTAAAAATGACATACACAAAATAAAATGGTTGCTATTCTTGAACCCCTTTGACTTTTCTGAAAGGTATCCCTTGAGAATTTGTTTTCCAAGAGTCAGAATTACTTTAAATATTACTGAAACAAACTAACAAAATCTCAAACACTGTGATAGTGGAAGTTTTTTTTTCACCTAAAATATATTTTTTGAGTGGATGCTTGTGGCTGTACCTAGTGGGCTTAGAACCACAATGCGGCCACAGCCAGAATGCAGGACAAACCCTGGTTTAATTTTGATGACAACACCAAAAATTAGCATTCCACATTTTTTTCTGATATTGTATACATCAACGTCAAAATATTCTCAATATTCTGAATTCTCAGTATTCTGAAAATATTTTTATTATTATTCAGTATGCCTACTTCTTATTTATAAGAGTGAATATTAATAAAAAAATATTAACTGAATATAAATAAAAATATTTTGAGAATGTATTTAGAGGCTCAGAGATAAAATGGGAGCAATTCCTTCATTGAACATTTCCTCTGCTGTGGATTGAAAGTTGTTTTCTCTGTCCTTCTCAGAAATATTCACTTAGTCTAATGATTTCCACCAAAGCCTCCAAATGCCGTGTCTTCTGTTCAGACATAGCCATTAGTTACGACCATAGTCGTAGGTTACTTTTGTGTGTGTTTCTTTGATTCAGTTGTCATCTAATTGGTCGTTTCCATATCCGGATGCTCGGCTTGAAAAAGCCGCCGTTTGCCTCCTACCAGCAGAGACTAGCTCTTCAAACTTGGTGGTTGGTGTGTTGTGTATAGTGATTGCATCATTTGACTCTGCGTATTCGACCTTATCTTTGTTTGACTCAGATTCCTGTCTAGCTCTTCTGGTTTGTTTTCTGATTAGATCTTGTGTATGACCAGACTTGTTTCCTTCGACTCCTTTGCTGAGCTCATTAAAAGAGCTTTTCTTAAAAAAAAAAAAAATGAAAATCATAACTGCGCTTTCGGTGTTAGCTCCCGGTCTCGGCCCCTAACTGTGGAGAGCAGCACACCTTTAACCACCTGAGCTGATTAGGTACCGTAGCCCTGTGCATGTGCTCTCTCCACCTGCCGGCGCAGCCTCGACCAATCCGCCTCTCCGGCGGACCGAATGCCACACACCTCCAACCCGAGAATTCAGCTGAAGGCTAATTCGGCTTACACTGAGACCGCTCCCTCCTGGGTTTCAGCACCAAAACTGTCACACGCAATCACTGATATATACCTATAACCCATTTGGCTGGCCAGTTAAAACACTTTAAAGCCATTTTTCTCAGTTTTACCCTTTGCGTAGTTACTGCAGTTAGGCTTTGTAGGGCAGTATAGACCATAGCATTTTAATTCACTGCCTTGAGAAGTGGGTCGGTCTCTCTGGTAATGTGCTTAAACAATTGCTTACCTTCTGATTAAGAAAAACAAGGGTCTTGGCATAGACCAATGGTCCAATGACTGTATAATTGTAGCAAATTAGCTACTATTAGGGTTATTCAGCTAGAGCTAATGTTGGAGGACAGCAACTACTATATTACTAAGGTGGCAGACAACCACAAGCTGTTTTTAAGCAGTTATTCTCTCCATTATATTTGCACACTCTATGGATTTTCATCACTGAGTGGACCAGCAAAAGAAAATTGGTTAAATTGCATTAACCATTGATAGTTTCAGCCAGCAATGTAGTATGGCTGTTGTAGGCATACTTAATAATCAGAAAGACATCACACAATGTTCGAAAGCTAGCAATTAGGTGGACATGTAATGTCCTTTTTCATACAAGACAGCAGCATGAGCAATAAGTCATATGAAATAGTAATACATATATTAAAGTTTATTTGTCATATGTCTAGTAGTAGTAGTAGGCTACAGTATGTACACTGGCGCGTGTAGAGCAGCAACTACTCATTGGCATCATCTTTGAATTTATGACCATACGAGATCAGAAGAGAGAATTACCCTCAATGACCAGTTTTATAACAGGTGACTTATTCTTCACATAAGACAATATGATCTATAAACTGATAAATTTTCTGTACTATCAGTAGAATGTTATTTATATTAGTTATTATATAACAATAATAGTAATAAACTAGTAAAAACTAATAATAATATTTGTATAGCACTTTTGTAAACAAGGTTACAAAGTACAAGTATAATCATCATCAGCATGTTTCTTTGTAAAAATCCTCATAGCTTGGACATGAGATTCACACGTCCTATGTCTTCAAATTCTGGGTGCACTGCAGGTGAATTCTTCCTCCTTTGTGTTGTATTTAAAGATTAAGTGCAGAACTAACGGGATGACAGGTGCTCTAACCTCTAAGAATCCACAAAGAACAAGAAAAGTAGTATCATCTATCAACACTGCACCCAAAAAAAGAAAAACACCAATATTAACATAGATAATTACCATGCCTTTTTCCAACTGCCTTGAAAGTGGCACCTACGATCAGTTCTGGTGACTGTAGCAACATAATTCAGGTTAAATTCTGCTGATTCCCGAAAAAGAAACTGGGATTTTCTCCACCAGGATCTGCAATCTCTTGATCTGCAATTTCTGGAGTTTACATCAGTCATAAATATGGGGGTCCTGGATCACTGTGCTGAAAGAAACGACACGCTACCACAAAACAATATAAATGCAATGAGGTACCAAAGGTTCAACATTTTGTCAGAAAGCATACAAAATGGCCTTAGTTTAAAGCCGACTCACCACGACAAGGTGCAGGCCCAGAGTAGGACACAAGACCAGACATGGACAAGACAAATGCAGATGAGACTGTGACGGTGCCGTTTCTCCCGGTTGCCGTCTGCTGGATTCCGCTCCTAGTTTTCTTTTTTCATCTTATTCCCAGGAGTGGGTAGGTGGGCGGAGCCGTGGAGAGCTGGCACCAATTCCCTGATTGAACACACCTGGAGGCTCTGCTGAAGGCCTATTGAAGAAGAGCCTGCACTCTTTTGTTTCCCCTCTCTTCCCTCCTGAATGGATGCTTTGTTTGATTTGGAATTTTACTTTTGCTCATACACACATTCATGCACCACACACAGATCACACCCATGCACATACACCTGCTGTGACACATAGCTTAACATACCCCATACCATGTTTTCGTTTGTTGGTAATAGGCTTGTTTGTTAAACTTAAAATAAATTATTTTGTTATTACTTCAAACTGGTTGTGGTTTCCCCTTTTATGTCGTGGTCATACGAGCCTGACCATGACAAGACCAACATATAAAAATATATACATGCACATAACATAGAAGAACATAGATAACCAAACACAGCTGTTCATAACAAGAAATTTGTACACCAACAGCCCTGGGTATTATTGGGACAAATGATTACATTGAACCACAAAAAGGCCACATATTACAACAATGTACACAAGTGCAACATCAAGAACGAATTACTAACTGTCATACCTTAAAAAAAAAAATATATATATATTGTGCAAGATACTGTAATTTTGGTGTTTAATTATATATACATAGATAGATAAATAGACACAGATAAGAAACACAAAAAGCACATATGGAACAGAAATAAGTGCAACCATCATAAAATCTGTCATGAAAAGACTTATAACCTTTAAACATTTTTTGGTGTGCAAAATAACTAGCACTTTATTTAATATGTTTGTGTTTGTGTCAATTAACATAAATACAAAAACTATACACATTAGTTATAATCTCGAAGATTTTCATTAAAATAAATGTCTTAAGTTTCTATCTATCACCGAATTAGGTAACACAATGGTGATTGAGCCTATTATTATATTCATTTATATTATTATTATAATAATTTATTATATTATGATTAAAGAACTGGGTGTCTGTGGCGACATTCCTGGGAAAAAAATCACAAGCGGCGCATAGTTCATGACACGTTTTCCATCACCCATCAGTGGTTGGTCCGCCAGAGAGGGTAGACAGAGCTAACGCAACAGGTTCACTCTTGAACTGACTTGTGCGTGAGCAGCGTACTGTTTTTTTCCGGTGTCTGCTAGCGTTACAATAACAGAGAAAGGAGGGGGGTTATGGAACCCTAAAAAGTTTTTGTGTAATGTGAGAGGTCATATTATTTGTTGATGTAGATTGCACAGCTAACGCTAGCTACCGGACCATGTCAAGAAAGGCAACATTAGTTTAGACAAAGTTGCGCACAGTAGCCATCTCTCATATCAGGTAACGTTGCATTAGCTAGCTAGCTAATGTAATTAACACAATCTAATGCCAGCTAACAATTAGAAAAAACGCTAGCTAATGCTACCGACCTCACAAAACGTCTCTCGAATGCAATGCTACCTTGTTGCAACGTTGCAATGTAGCTAACTAAAGGTCAGTTCAGATCTATGATTCGTAACGAGATGGATGCAACTTGCAAAATTCCAAGATGTCTGATTGTAAACGTTCTAAAATTGCACTTGGCGATTTGACAAGGTGGGTCTTTTGAGACTCCAGGCAACGGCTTCAGACGCTCTGCAACTAACCAGTTCACACCACTACAATTTTCTCTGCAACATTCTAAAACCGCTTTGTCTCGTTGAAAATCATTGATCTGAACTGGACTTAACGTTACTGTTATTTACATTGCCATCAAGTTCATCAGTATATTATAACGATCGGAAATTAAGCCGTCTTTACACAGAGCATTAACCCGGGGTATAGGTGGAGCAGAGCCGGGTGTGATGTGTAAAGATGTCAAGCCGGAGAAAACTAAATAAAAGAATACGGCAGTATGGATTGGCGTTGTCATTATTTTATTACGATTCCTCATATGTTCCTTCAGCCTTGATGCCCTTTTTTGATGAAATCTCCTTTGTTTTTGTTTTATTATTCTTGTTCTGATTGCTAATTTAACACCCAGCTCAGCTTTATTCTCAAACAGTTTAGCTAGCAAAACCAGAAACACCAGGGGTAACATTTTGCAAGGCAGTTGTTTCATTCACGATACTGTTTATTGTGCACGAGATACGTAATTGCATCAGCCACTGCAAATCGCGTGAATTCTTCTCTGCAGTGTAAAGATGTTCATACTGGGCAAAAGGTGGATAAAGAACGTCTGTGGAAATTGATCATCACTAATTCTACCCCAGGTCTGCTACAGCATTTTAACCCAGCTCAGCAGTGTAAAGACAGCTTAGGTTAGCCTAATGTTAGACAATGAATGAGTATGTACATAACATTACTTTTATAACAACCATTTTTTATTCAGTAAATAGTAAGTGTTATAGTTGGCGTGGCCCAGGTGCCAACTGACTGACGTCACACAGGCGACACTGGTTGGATCCGGTTGGATCTCTGGGAAGTGAGGTCCAAAAACACACCTGCAATTACTGCTTTTCGCCATTGGTACCGCCAAAGAGAACGAAACAGAAATCTTTGAGATTGTAACTTTAACCTTTATCATAAAAGTAGTTCAGTGGTATGCTTTTTTAGATCTTAATTAATTTACTGAATTTGTATTAATTTTCAACATTGGGGACCACTCATCATAATACAAAAAAATTGAAATTAGTACATCTTTTAACATTCTTTGTTGCGTGTTCAAAAAGCAGGAAGAGTAATGTTCAAAAGCTTTATTTGACTAAACCATCCATGTTATTATTTATGTGAAAAAATAGAAAATGTCTATCCCAACCTTGGAGTCACTGAAGAAAACACTCTTCGAAGTGGTCGCTGCACAGATAAGAAAACTTCAGTATGATATTATGCCTACAATATTGTGACCAGTCTCCAAACTCTAAAATCAGTACATGTTAAAGAACAAAGTTATGAAAACCGTGTGAAAACTGACAAGGTTAGTCTAATTCACAGGTTCCCAAACTCAGTACCTCTTTTATTGTAATTGTTTGCAGTATAGCACACTGTGAATACGGGACTTTTATTGTTCATGACGTGTAGTTATTTAGACCAGTATGATGCGGTTTAAGAGAGCAAATGATGGCTCTTAACATGGACAGCATCAAATTAAGAAAAATGAACAGCTTGTTCAGCTTGTTAAAATTCTAGGTGCTGCAACTGCTTGGGATAAAAACCAGCAAACACAGGGGAGGCCCAAGGCTGAGTTTGGGAACCACTGGTCTAATTTATCTGTCGCAGGACAGATAAAAGCAGCAATGCTTTCTGATAAGAACATGCTATCAACACTATCACAGAGCATCAAAATGCTGTCATCTAATTCATAATTGTTCAGAAAAAAAGTTTTATGTGCTGTTACAATTTTTGGCTAAGCTTTAATGTTAGTTTTGAATAAATGCTAACATAAATGTTAACATTGATCTCTGTAGAGTGAGAGCACCCATTTTCAACCGGGCTCGTTTGACAGACAGGAAAACATACAGGAAAACAGATTTGCAACTATATATGAAATAGATGGAATATCGGTAACAACTTGTATCTAGTTATGTAGAAAAAATGTCCTTGTTATCCTCCAGTGGTTATTTTTTTCAGTGCTTTCGTGATTTTTTTCTGTGCTGGCAAATGTCAGAGTGCTTGCTGTAGTTAATAAATGGATGTGTATCGACCACCCCATAGAGATTATTGGAACTTACTTGGTCTTAAATTTGCTAGCATGTTGTAGAAGTGTGCCGTCTTGCGTATGTGAGGTTAGTTTCTAATATGAGAAAGGGTGGCCCTATCAGTATTTCTAGCAATCTGTACATATCCATAGTTGTAACCCAAGTCTCAGGATGCAAAATAGCCATTAGGAAAGCAATTGGAAACTGTGAAGCAACGTTTGCGCCATTGCACTTAATGGGTCGCAAATCGTGATGATGGAATTCCAAGCATGTTCCTTGTCTTAAAGTTGATATTGTAAATAAGGCTGTATTGATATAACTAAATGTATACACTCCTGGGCAAAAAAAATGGCTGAAGCCCAAAATTAAGCTTTTAATGGTCTTAACAACAAATCATTTGCTGCAGTGAACTGTTTGGGGAGAAGCTAGAAAAATGGAAATTCACTTACTACTACAAGCATTGTTTCTCCCGAATATTTTTTCCATTGAGTTCAACAGGAAAATTAATCAGGAGAAACAATTCTTGTAGTACCTACTGCATATCTGGCAGCAGCACGGTGGTTTGAGGCTCATTTGATACTTTGGACCCTTAATGACTTAAAGCCATTTAGCCAACAAATGTGTTCCATACTGTATCAGCATAATCTTCAGATGAATCTAGTCCCACCCCCCAATTCCCATAGAGATCCATTCAAATGCAGAGTTTTTGTATCGCTTGTAGGACAACCTGAAAATAAGATATCCAGACTCTGATGATGTTGATAGGTCACAGACATCAGGAAGTCATGGCATGCAAATGATATGCAACCAAATACAAAACATGACTTTTTTATTTGACATTATGTTAATTTGTCTACTGTATAAGTCAGGGGTTCCCAACCTTTTTTGGCTCAAGACCCCAATTTTATGTCTGAAATTATTCGCAACCCCAGCCATTTAAAATATTGACATTTCTTGGCTACTGGATACTTTTTTTAATATTAAAAATGTTTTAAAGAGTGGCATTTGACAGACAGTTAAATTCGCTAGCGGTTCATGATACATGGTTGATACATGTCGTTCAAATTTCTGCTGGTGTTTTTATTTGTTTATTTATTTATTAAGAAAGCCCTGAAAGGAAAAGTGAAAAAAAAAATTTGTGGTAAATGTCAGCCAAGTTTATCTCATAAAACCAGTGTTATTATCTCAAACGTACAAGATAATTTTTTTGGCTGACTTCTACCACTTTTTTGCCTTGCCTTTCAGGGCCTCTGCCACTTAAGTCATACGAAATAGCACTGGCATTGGCACAGGATGTCCATTGCCTTTCATGAAAACAACCTAAATTGGCTTAATTTGCAAAAGAATGCTTAAGCTATGCCTATCATGAGATATAACGAGATTAAGGATGGTATTGAGTGGATGACACAAAGACCATTGATGGTTTGACCAAAACTTAAGAGCGGCATAGATAAAAGCTTTCCTTAACCTCATAATATAATATATACTGTAATTAAGGCTGGGTGTTTGTCACAAGAAATTAGGCTAAAGTCACAAGGCAGTTATGGCAAATTGAAAAACAGAGATGTCATGGAAAACTGAAAAAGGAGCTAAAAACATGTATTTATTAAATTGTGAATAAATGGCATGCGCAGTAGTGGGAAATGATTTAAATAACATGAACAACTGTACTAACAGTAACAAGTGCTGTAAGTTTCAAAAATATTAACGGGCTGTAACCGGCTCCTAGGAACAAAGAGCATAGGAGTGAAATACACTGATAAGCTTGTGTATAAAGGCTTAATTCGGTCCATCACAGTAAGAAAAAGCATGCTGTTTTGCCTTTAATTTAACATAACAATGTTCAAAATAGAGCATGGTCAAATTGCATGACTGCAATAAAACATGGTGACTGTGTTTCAATATGTTACACCATATTGTACATTGCTATATTTTGTCTTTGATGGAGTGCCTCTTGTCACTGAATGATAGTATAATGGGGGAAGGTGTGCTGGTCATCAACATTGTTGGCAGGGGCTGTAAAACATCTGATTCCAAAAACTGACAAAAACGGTAGTCTTGTTCCTGGTGTATTCCAGAATCTGTATACATTTTAGCATTTCCCAGCATTTGGCAATAGTGTTAAGCTTATACAAATAACACTGTAGTTAAAATCATAGAACTGCCAAAAATCCATGACACTCGTGACAAACACCCAGCCATATATATATATATATAATATAGACTATGTTATGGTTCTGTGATCCACCACAGACAGCTACCATAGTCAGGGCTTACCATATGCAAGGTGCATTGAAAGAAATCCATTTTGATTCAGTAACAAATTGCTCTTCTTAAATAAAATAAACTCAAAACGAAGCTTGGATTTATTTCTTGGAAGAGTAGTCAAAATAGGCTGTTATTGGCGTATGTCAGAACACCATTTATGCTAAAGATGCAAAAGTTCCAGAGGATTCAAAGTAAGCTTGTCTAAACACTGCATTTAAACCTATAATCTACCTACATAATCTCATATTATGCAATAGGTTACTTCGCTGATTTATTTGGCAAGGACAAAACCTGCTGTTTGGCATCATTTTAATTCCCATGCCTCACAAATGTCACGTGCGGGGGAAAAAAGGGAATTTATAAGCAATTGAGTAGTTCACAGAAAATATGTCCAAGTAGGTGACTAAAAATAGTTTCTAGAAGAAAAATAAAGCAAAGCAATAATACACCTGTATGAAATGAAAAGTTTGTATAGAAATTACATTAAAATTCATAGCTGGTTAAGGTACTCAGCAAGTTAACACTGATCTAACAGATCTGTCATTGATTAACAAATAAACCAAGATGACTATGCAAACTTGAAAGTTATTTATTACTTTATTACGCTGACCTCTCCAAACATGAATGCCACCAAGGCCAAAGCCTGCTCTGCAGCTACACGTGTCCTGTTTCATAGTGCCCATGTGTTGCAAAAAATTCAAGGGCAAAAATGAATAAAAAAAAAAAAAAATGTAGCTATTGGAAAGGAGCAATGTGGGTTTTGTGTTAAGCCATGAGATTTGACCAAAGGCTTCCATACACAAGGGTTCTTCCAGATACTTTCTGGGGGCATATGGTTCAAACATTATTAATGTACTGTTTATAAATCAGTGTATGACTAAAATGCATTTTAGATATTTGGATATAACAAGCTCCATAAAATTTGTCACAAGCACATTTTTTTTCTTGAATTGGCTCTATACTCCACAATTGTATATTTTATATTTGTAATCAAACAATTCACATGCAGATAAAATTTGTGGATTGAACTGAAAAAGCATGTCCGAGCAAGGAAGCTCACAAACTCTGAGTAAACTGAGTTACACCAGTTCATTCAGGAGGAATGGGCAAAAATTCCAACAAAGTATCGTGAGAAGGCTACCTCAAGCATTTGATTCAAGTTAAGCAATTAAATGGCAATGACACCAAATGCTAATACAGTGTATGTAAACTTTTGACCCACTGAAAATCTGATATAGTACATAAAAGCTGAAATAAATCTGTCTCTTAGCTATTTTGAAATGAACATGAGATGTGTGGAGTTGTGAAAAATTGAGTTTGAATGTCTTTAGCCCAGATGTATGTAAACTTTTGGCCTCAACTGTAAGCGAGAATCTATCTCGATTTTAGGCTATTGATTCTTCAATCAATAGCCTAGAATCGAGATAGATTCTCGCTTATTATTGGTGTTTGTCACCATGAGGACCAGATTTGTTCCAATGAAAGTCAAGGAAATTAAGACATAGGCCAAACCTTAGGCTTACCAAAATCAACAATTTGGAGCATCATTAAGAAGAAAGAGAGCGCTGGTGAGCTCATTAATTGCAAAGGGCATGGTATGCTAAGGAAGACCTTTACAGTGGATGACCAAAGAATTCTCACCATCATAATGAAAATTCTGCAAATACCTGTCCGACAGATCAGAAACACTTTTCAGGCATGGACGTGTCTGTGACTACTGTCTGCAGAAGACATCATGAAGCCTACACACAAGTTGCTAGGCAGTACCCAAAAGATCTGTCTTGTGGACAGATGAGACCAAGATGTACTTGTATCAGTGGTGGCAAGAGCAAAGGGTGGAGGCCAAAGGCTGCACAAGATCCAAAGTACCCCTCACCCCCTCATCTGTGAAACATGGCGATTGGGATGTTAAGGTTTGGTCATGTATGGCTGCTGCAGGTACTGGCTCACTTGTCATCATTGATAATGTCACTGATGATAGTAGCATGAGAATGCATTCTGAAATACCTTTTTAAAAAGCTGGTTTATGTGCACTGTGCACTCTGATCACATGTGGATTGTTTTATTACAAACTGTAAATTGTGGAGTACAGACCCAAATCAAGAAAAAATGTCTTGGTGGTGCCATCCACCAGGGCACAGCACTGGCCCTACTCATAGGTATGGTCACAGCTGTGATTTATTGTAATTACCAAATAATTGGACTTCATAAAATAAAAGGCCTAGCTGTCAGGCATAGACGAGGACAGTTTTTGGAACTGGCTGATTGAAAACAGAGACAATTAATTGTTTCGTTTTATGTAAGATCAAAGCAGGTGACTTAATTTCTTAAAACTGCTTTGATTTCTGTGGGGCCAAGAGAGTGACTGAAACACTTAAATAACCACTAACTAATCAACTTTTGATTAGTTCTCGGCAAGGTTTGTAAGTTTTCCTATAAGTAGTATGGTCCCTGTGGGCTCATGGTAGATGAGCAGCATGAATGGGTGGTCGAAGATGATACTCTGAGGTTCAGAGAAGTCCAGCATGGCACTTTTGCCCCCCTGGCTCTCTGACTCTGTCTCATCAACCTCAAGGATGGCTTCATGCATGGCCTATGGCAAGAAACAGGCATCAACAAATGTCCTATGCTAGGGCCATCTGGGTAGTGTAGAGGTAAAAGCACTCGCCTACCACCACAGAGAGTCGGGTTCAATCCCCAGCAGAGGTACTTCCGGCTTGGTCAGACGTTCCTACGAACACAGTTGACAGTGTTCGCAGGTGGGAACCGCAGGTGAGGGTATGAGTCCTGATCATTGCATTAGCGACTCCTACTGGTTGGTCGGGGCGCCTGTCCAACAGGGAGGGGATCTGGGGGAGATAGCGTGAACCTCCACGCGAGTTACGCTCTCCCAGTGAAACTCCTCACTGTCAGGTGAAAAGAAGCGGCTGGCGACTCCACATGTATCGGAGGAGGCATGTGGTAGTCTACACCCTCCCCAGACCAACAGAAGGATAGCGTATCGACCAGGACTGTGATATACATGGGGAATTGGGGAGAAAATGGGAGAAAAATGGCAAAAAATAGAATAAAATAAACAATGTCCTTTGCTAATAACATATCTGCACTAACAAAACTCACTTAAAATGAGGTTCAAGACTGAAACATTCAAAATGCTGCCATCCTCAGGGAAATGGAAGTGGCAACACAAAAAGTAATTTACATTTTAAATGGAAATGGATTATGCCATTTAGATTAAAACAGGTATATGTTGATCAAAAGATTTCAGTAACTATACAAAATATCTGAAATACATTTTTTTTAGTTTAGATGAGGCAAAAGAACCCATTCACCCAGCAGTGGAGCTACAATTGTCACCAATTCTAGCATGATAGTGCTTGTGCTTTGTCACATCTCAGAGTGCAACTGAGGGATGCCACTCCAGGAGGACTAGTTTGAAAAATGAACCTCAGTTGTGCTGTTTTCCCTTGTTGGAAATTGCTTGTTTTTGCATGCATGTTTGCCTGTCTGTCTGTCTGTCTGTCTGTTTCTCTCTTTTGGTCTCTCACTCATTCCCTCTACATGCCTGTGTATTTGTGAAAGTATGTATAAAGGTTTTCTGCTCCTCTATCAGCATGTCTCAAGGGGGGACCTATCTTCACAGCCTAAATGGATAAATATGGCTCTCTGATTGGTTGCTTTTCCAATGGTTCTCCTGTTTGTGGCTTACATACCTGGAGGCCGAGTTTCCTGTTGGGGAAGAAGCCTGACAGATCCACTAAGTCTGTAAAAAGGGTCTGAACTGCTGTAGGCTTCAGAATGCTCTGCAAGGGGTACAACCTTCTCAGGACAAACTTCGGAAGGCGGATTTCGGCCCGTCTTGAAAAGGAGTAAAAAGAAGAGGTTTGTACATATGCCCACATACATGGATGGACCACATTATTGTGCACATGCACAGACACACACATTCTCACATATATATACTGCACGTATGCACACATGATGTACATATGCATGCATTTACACAAAACACGCTAATAACACAATATTCAGTTCGGAGGTTACTGAGCCAAAAGTGCATCCTCGTGAAGGACAGCTTCACAGTCTTTGACAGACATGCACACACACGCACACACACACGTGTGCAGTGAGGCAACAGTTATACCCAGGTTTGAGGTTAGTCAGCCAGAACTTCATCCTGGTGACTGACAGACAGATGTGAAGACAAAGTTGGCCCATCTCTCCTCTGGGCAGCAGCAGCAACATGGCCAGTGGCCCGGCATAGGGCAACCGCACCACAGTAAATGAGCAGTTGGTGTCATAGAGCATCTTCAGCACCTCCGTATCATCACGGAACATCATGGGCACCTCTACTGCCAGTGGGCCATTCACCCGGAACCACCAGTTCACTGTGTGACGGCGCACAAATGGTTTATCCCACTTGCCTAAAGACAGTAATCACTCCCATCAGTCAGTGAGAAACTCAACCACGATCAACACAGTGACACATGGATTTAAATAAAATTGTTGATATATATGTGCACATTAAGAGGTGCAAAGGGCGGCAGTGTAGTACAGTATAATGGGTAAGGAGCTGGTCTTGTAACCTAAAGGAATCACTGCTTCAATTCCCAGGTAGGACCCTGCTGTTGTACCCTTGAGCAAGGTACTTAACCTGCATTGCTTCAGTATATGTCCAGCTGTATAAATGGATGAACTGTTGTGCTATGTAAAAACAAATGTTGTGTATGCCGCTCTGGATAATGTGTTTTTTTCAACATGTAAGACATACCGGGTTATTTCACATTTCAGATGTTGTTTATGCATACTGTTTAAAGCTGAAGGAAGGTCACAATTTAATCTATTTTTATATTGGTGTCAATGCTATACTAGCATAGAATTTTGACAGGAAAGCAAAACAGTGGAGCAGATTTCTGTGTGTATTACACATGTAATAATGCATTAAACAGACAAAGCACTGCATTTTTGAGACCAAGGGCATAACAGCGCATGTACTATTTACAACTAATATGACAGTAACATTGTAACATTGACATGGAACATCTAAATGCCAGGATGTTACCTTTAAAATACATGTAATTTGCCAGGACAGATTTGGAAGAAATATTGAAACTCTGGAGGAAGTCAGTGATATTTCCTCTTGTTTCCTTCTCTATGAAGGAGTTTATGTTCTTCGTCCATAGGATGGAGAGCCCCTTCACAATTGCCTCTGGAGTGGTTTTGGAACTTCGGAGAGAGCCTGAAAGTCTTTTCAACGTGCAGGGAGCTTCCTGTAGCCAGGTGAATCTCTCCTCCCCTCCGAGATAGAGACTCGACCAGCACTCTCCAAGCTGAGCACGCTCTGTTCGCATTGTCCCTGTTGCTTATCCCAAGTGTAGAGAGGATTTCCTTCTGGGTCTGAGAACCAGAGCCCTCTGAGAGGAAGGCCAGCACCGAGGAGATAGCGAAGAGTACATTTTCATGCGGCCTGTCAACAGCCAGCCCACGGTACAGGCCAACGGCCAGGTCTCCATGGATACCAGAGAGGTCACCCATCCAGTTCACTTCTTGTTTGTGATGCTCCAAACATTGGCACACATGAGGCAGGTGGAGAACAGCAGACCGACGAGCATCGGAATGATATCCATCAGCTCCTGGTTCAAGCGATGGTCCTGTCCCACCTGGACTACTGCAACTCGCTGCTGGCTGGTCTGCCAGCATCCGCCATCAGACCCCTGCAGCTCATCCAGAATGCTGCAGCGCGTCTGGTCTACAACCTCCCCAGACATTCCCATGTCACCCCCCTGCTCACTGACCTCCACTGGCTGCCTGCTATGCCTCGCATCAAATTTAAGACCTTGGTGCTTGCATACCAGGCAGCTAAGGGGTCAGCACCAGGGTACATCCAGAGGATCATCAGACCCTACACACCTGCCAGACCTCTCCGTTCTGCCACCTCTGGACGCTTGGCACCTCCCCCTCTTCGCGTCTGTACTTCCCGCTCCCATCTGCTGTCTGTCCTGGCCCCTTGCTGGTGG
Source organism: Anguilla rostrata (assembly GCF_018555375.3). Taxonomy (NCBI): domain Eukaryota; kingdom Metazoa; phylum Chordata; class Actinopteri; order Anguilliformes; family Anguillidae; genus Anguilla; species Anguilla rostrata. Next base: position 20,946,608 of record NC_057942.1, on the reverse strand, counting down.
AATGACCTCCCCGTGGCGGTCAGAACAGCAGAGAATCTTACTATCTTCAAACGCAGACTAAAGACTCATCTCTTCAGGCTGCACCTCTCCCCACCCCTCCCTAGCCTATAGTTTAGCTCAATGTACCTAGTTAGGCTAATATTATTACGTTAGTTTGGCAGGATTGTTTTTGTCTGATTAGGCAAATGTGATTCCAGTGCTAGTTTGTACTTAGTAGGATTGTTGTTTGCTGAACAGGTTACTCTACAGGGTTGGAGTCCTGATCTGTGGTCACTTCTGGCACTACGACCTTTACTTAACTCTAGTGTGTTTCTTTTGCACCTCTGCACTTTGAACTAATGCACTTGTTGTACGTCGCTCTGGATAAGAGCGTCTGCTAAATGCCTGTAATGTAATGTAATGTAATTTTTCATCTATCACTTGGCAATCCATGGAAGAGAACTGAGATTTCCATGTAAAGTCCAATGTCCAAAATCCAGTCAAAGCTTATTTTCACCTTTAATGTTGAAATCCATCGATCCCCTATTTGCAGTGGCTCTGACCAAGAGTTCAACCACCAAACAAACAGCAGGTGACCTATGTCACCTGCTGTGAAGGAGTGTAGGATTGTTGGAGTGTGTGTGTGCGTGTGTGTGGGTGGTGGTGCGGGGAGTGTAAACATGAAGAAATATTACATGAATCTTATTACACCATAGGATGTATCCACCCAACCAAAGTGATTTCAGAGTGTAATGCCTATCAGTATTTAACTCAGGTCATCTGAGGTAAAGTCTAACAGGTACTGTATGGTTTTGTGAGTTGCTGAGCAGCTCCACAGCTAAGCATGTAACTGCAACTTAAAGGTTTTATTCTCAGATGGAGTGTTGTCATTGTATCCTTAAGCATGGCTATTTCATCTTTATTGCTTTAGTAAATCTCTTGTTGCATGAATGGAAATATGTAAAACATAAGCTAGGTGAGACACACTGGATTAAGAGCACTGCAAAGGAAATACATATAGTTACCTAGCCAACACTGACCCTAACAGTATGTCAATTCAGTTCATTCATAAGTTCAGTGTATGCTTTTGTCAGTCTTTTAAAAATTATAGGACTGTAGGATTAATTGAAAGTTTTTACAATAATAAGAAATGATTATTTTTACAAAATGATCTATAAAGCTGATATTGAATGTTAATTCAGACAGAGACACTTTATAAAACTGTAATATCTGTAATATGAAGGTTGGGATATACTTTCAGCCAAATAAATCATGAGCCTTTGAGGATGAGCTCATCATAACAGTAACATTTTTAAACAGCAATTTATCAGTCTGTAAATTGCTCCACACAAACTCAGTTTACAATTTGTTTTAAAAAAAACAAAACAAACAAACGCTGCCTTAAAATATGAATGATTTCAAGGACATTAGTGTCTTTTTTAAATAGGAAGTTGAATGTCTCAAAGCGTTGATATTCACTGTGGCTCTTGGAGAGCCACAGTGTGTGCTTGTCACTTAATTACACAGTTAACCCACTTAATTTCTTGGGTTTGAATTTGTTCCTGATTTTATGTTGAAAAGAAGAGTGAGTACACTCTGGAGCGAATACCACTGCCTTAAAGGTTAGCGTACAATGCCCAGCTGTGTTCCAGAGCTCTATTTATTCCCAGTGTCAGTCAGATGTCCTATGTGGATGATTTGTGAAAGCGCCAAGACTGATATTTTTAATATACATTTATTTGATTTAGCTAAAATAGTTTATCTGGCTCTTTTTTTCCTGTTTTGTTATGCTTTTCTGCTGCTGCCATCAAGTGGCAGATATTTTGTACTGCATTTTCATTATTTTCCAGAGCAGCAAAGGCAGTGGTACCCAATACGTTGATCGCAATCGACCAGTCAATCACAGAGGCCATGCTGGTAGATTGTGCGTCATTTTTAAAAATGCATCAGTTAAAATTCTAATTATTCCCATTTTTGCCACTTTTCCCTACAGCTTCTTTCTGACAGACAGTTACGCTTGATTGATATGAAATGTGGACAATCTACTGCTGTTGAAAACATTGTTACATGAAGCATGCCCATTCATAATATAGACTCAACTGTGCACCCAAACCTTTATTGTATGGTCATGTAAATGCTCAATATTACATGATAGTAAAATGATTTACCAATGCATTTTATATGGTTCATTTTATGCATGGAATTTTGCTTTCAATATCCAATGGATAATGATGTTTTAAATCTAAAGCTGGGATTTGCCTTTGTCCAGATATGATACTGGTCTATTTTACTTTATGCTAATATAGGTGCAATTATACTTGATTTTGAAAATAAAGGTAGGCTACTGGAAAATGTAGTTAAGCTTGTAGGGCTACCCAACATAGATATATGGGACACTACTACATTAAATAATGTTGGATAGTGGTTGCACAAAATTCACATTAAGTAGACTCAAAAAAGTAATTGTTGGATTTTCTTAACACAAACCTTGGCCTTTTAACAGTTCAAAAATCAATGCGATACAAAATCCAGCATTCTAAAGCAGTTAAAACAGCAACATTATTCTTTCGATTTTGAATCGTCCCCTCCCCTTTTCAATGTCCAATTTCACAATAGATGGCAGCGTTTAATCCGGTTATAGTTACTGGCTTCATTTAGGGATGCCAACCGTCCCGCAAAATACGGAATCGTCCCTTCCCTTATTTGGACAGTAGAATAGGCGTTCCGTATTTAACTCATGGCTACGGGACGCATTTTCATCCGTATCTTAGTGAACGATTCAATTTGTAGTAACCGCTGTTTTGAATACAATTCAAATGTTAGCTAGCTAGCTAGCCGGGATAACAAGCATGCTGTGAGACCATTCTGACCTAGTCTGGCCGAACGCATGTACTTTCTGGGGCAAAAGGGAGGAGCCTCTGCTGCTGCTATTGGTTAATCGAACTGTCTGTCTCAGTGTGTTGGTTCCCCCCGCCTCCGACACTCCCTCTTTCCGTGTGTGCTGCAATCTAAGTCCCGACTGAAACACACCAGTGAAACGGACAAAGCTATCGAGCTAAGCCAAATTATCTGCTAAAAACAGAATTATTGACAAATTCGAAGAAGATTTTAATTCTGTTATATCACAGACGTGCCAAATACATGGCGTGACTTCGTGGAAGGACCTTCAGCGCGTATGTTTGGATTCGCTGTTATTGAACAGAGATGTACTCGCTTGCTTGCCTACAGGATTTGGCAAAAGTTTAATTTTTCAAGCGTGGCTTATGGTATGCAGTCTGCTATCAAATAAATACCCAGAAAAATGGCCAGAAGAAGCAATGATTTTGATTGTTTGCCCGTTACAATAAATACAATCATTTCCCCCAAATAGTGGCGAACTGATGCGGGTCTGTGGAGAACTTTGCCTCCGGTAATGTTTTCCGGTGCACGTTTCAGACCACGCCTGCTATTTGGGAGTTCAGGCTTGGTCTTTGCTATTTTGCTTCGTTTCTTCTTTGGCTACTTTGTAAAGTGTATTTGTGACAGTGCTCTGTAAAAAGCGCTATATAAATAACATTGAATTGATTTGATTTGAAAACTGCATTCTGTTTATCTTTTTAAAATTACATACTGGTATACTGGTCACTGCACACAAAAAACTATCCAGACCAATCAAAAGCATACAATAAAACATGGAATAATATCAAAGAACTACTGAAAATGAGCTACCCCTTTAAACACAGCTTAGTAAAACACAGAGCACACATAATTATGAATCACTTTTCTTTTCTTTAATTCCACTGATATGGCCTATTGTATCACCAACCAAAACACAAATACAGAGATGAACGTTTATTGATGGTGGATTTATTATCTCTGTGTAATTTTGGCTGAGGTTAATTCCATCAGTAATGTTGTGATAATACTCTGGATTGATTTACAAAAGAAGAGAGGAGATAATCAAGCTGCTGACAGCTAGACAGCTGTGTACAGTAATCTACGTTCATGGTAATTATGGAGAAGAAAATAAAATTACTGAAAACTTGGCAATAAAATGAATAAGAAGAAAACAGAAAACAGTATCTTTGTTACTGAGATTTTCCCCAAGAACCTTGCTCTTACCAAAAAAAGTAGCATGGCTAGGTATGTGTTTGAGGCTATATACCCTTAGTTAAACAAATATATCAAAATATTCTTGGTTACACACTTTTATTATTAAATCATTGATACAAAATTGCTTGTGTACTACTGACTGTGCTTTAATTTCATTAAATTTGTTCATCTACTGAAGGTTTGAAAGGAACAACTTGTACAAAATGTACTGATTGTACTGAAAGACTCAATGATCAAAATATATTCATTGTACTGAAAGACTCAATTGCACAAGATGTACTGAAAGTACTGATTCAATTAACAAAATGTATGGATTGTACCAAATGTAGTGGAGAACTCAATGAACTAAATGTCCTGAAAGATTCAATTGGTATCAAAATTCAAAAAGTACTGAAGGAGGAACAACTCGCTGAATGTATGTAGCCTACTAATGCCTGCTGTGAGCAGCAGCGAGACAAACAGAAACAAGAAATGGTATTTTCGGCAAAAGAAGGGATTATGTTTTTGAAAAATAATGTCACAGGGATGTTTACACTGTAATGACCTTAATGACAACATTGATGATAATTTGACACATTCCCTTAATTTCTAGGTTTAAAAAAAAAATAAAAACCCCAACGTAGGCAGCCTAGCCAGGCTATTATTTTGGCTGTCCTGAGAATCAGCGTTGTCTTTAATTATATAATACGAACAGAATGTAGTAATTGAATTTTACTTATTGCCAATTGATATTATACTGTTAAATGATGAAGGACTTCACTGCAAAAGTCTTTATACATTATGAATATAAAATATGGATCAAAGAATTGAAAATATAACAAAGGTAGCCTATGGCTACAAACAAGAAATTACTGTCAAAAAAAAGAATAATAATACAAATAAAGAATAAGAATAATTAAAATAAATTTATAAATAGGAAAATAAATAAAATTTATGTACAAAACCCCTCTGGGACTTCAGTTGGTTCCATAAATTATACGGAGAGGCACACAGAGCTGTCATAAGTTGGCATAGGGAGGTTTATCCCTATATGTGTCTACAGGGGAGGGGGAGTATGCTTCCTGGAGAAGAGTAGTGGGGGGGGGGGGGTCACTTGGTGGTGGGGAGGGTGTTCCTATCCAGAACTTATTTGGGCATACAAAGGGAAGTGTGTACAGTGGAAGGCTTGCTCAGAATTGCATTTAAGTGAAGTCCAAAGAAACATTCAAGGAGAATCTGCTTAATAGTTGCCTCACCGAAATTAAATAAGATGTATTCCAAAGCAATGCTACCCAATATTTACTCAATTCTTTCAAGTCACTTGGTCCTGTGTTTTGTAATCTTACCATTTTACAATGTCATGCAAACTTTGTGTCAGATCAAAGTGTCAAATATTTCGAATTGCCTCATGGAATACATTGAAATTCATGTAGAAAACTGCTGGTGAGTCACTACAGGAAGCATATTTCTCCAGAAAACATATGTTTATACTTGCTTCTGAACTGAATTTGAGTAAATGTACAAGTTATTGTATATTTGCTACGTACAATAAATACTGCATGTAAAATACATATTGTACATACATACATAGAGAACTTCTTTATCCTCATGGGGACATTTCACTCGCAGCATGTTACTTTCACATTTACAAACAGACATTTATACCAAGAAACATACAATCATTCACGCAACAGAAAGGCTGGGCAGCGAAATACATACATACCAATACAAATTGGACATATAGACGCCTATTCAATCAATCTTGACTGTGAGAAAGCCATCCACACATATGTTTGGCCTGTCCATGTACTGCATACTTATATACACAAGGCCAAGCACGGCCGGCGGCAGCTATGGGCAGGGGTGGGCTCAGCCCACCCAAACGGGCGTCTTGCCCACCCAATCAAAAGTTAAGAAAAATTTTTTTTTTTTTAATTCTTTTGGTTCAGCCAATGGAAAAATAGCACAGAAAATATCAGTACCATTCCTAACTTCTGATTGGGTGGGCAGCCACGGGTTGAAACAGCCCCTGTTCCCAAGACTGTAACGTTGCCCACTTGGCCACAGGCAGACTAGCTGTTTAAACAGGAAATGTTTCAGAGTAAAAAGGCATGGGTATTTTGCATGTGTATGCAAGTTTTTGATTGGGTCGTGTAGGTGAAGATTTGGCTGGTGTCGGTAAAATATCCAATGGGGAGAAATTTTGTTTGTGGGATAGGCGGCAGGAAAAATAAGAATGAGAAGAAGAAGAAGAAGAAGAAGAAGAAAACACAAAATCCCCTTAGTTTGGGGCTTTATTGTGTGGACATGTGAAGTTGTTTATGAATTCTGTCTGTTGAAATGGGGTGAGAATGTACAGAATTTAATGTTTTTAAGGGCTGTGTGTCTGTGGCTGTTGTGGTTATTTCTGTGGGGAACCCTGAAAAATGCCAAACTCTCGGTGCTGTATAGGTATGGTGTCATGGTCCTGTTTTCCTGTCTGTGTTTCCCTTGTTGGGCCGCCAGATGGCGGCACTTCTGTTTTGTGTCCTGCTCCCCCCCTGTTAATTGTATGATTGTTTTCAATTGTCTCGTTATCCCATCATTGTTCCCACCTGTGTCTTATCCCCTCCTTCTGGTTTGATTGTTTTTTGAGTTCACCTGTGTCTTGTTACCCCTTGTCTATTTAAGTTCTTTGTCCCCTTGACTCGGGTGCTGGTTCCTTGTGTTTGTTTCTGATGTTTCAGACCGTATGTACCTGCTTGTATTTTGTGCCTGACTGTGTTTTGTTTGACCTTCCCTTGTGCTCTGCCTTCCCGTGTTCTGCCCTGCTTGTGTTTGTTTCCGAGGTCTGTTTGAAAACCGTATGTACCTGCCTGTGTTTGTTTCCGAGGTCTGTTTGAAAACCGTATGTACCTGCCTGTGTTTGTTTCCGAGGTCTGTTTGAAAACCGTATGTACCTGCCTGTGTTTGTTTGACCTTTCCTTGTGCTCTGCCTTCCCGTGTTCTGCCCTGTCCGTGTTCTGCCCTGCCCGTGTTTGTGAGTTCCTCTTGTTTTGTTTTATTTCGATTTTTTATGAGTTTGTGTTTTTGCCCATTGTGGCCTTGTTTGTTCCCTGTTTGATTGCCTGTTGTTAGTAAAGTCTTTGTTAATTTTCCCTTCTGAGTTTTGTGTTTTTTTTCCACTCTGCGCCTGGGTCCCAGCACCCGAACCGTTACATGTGGGGCATGCCCCCGCCAAGGCGTAACTTGGCGGGATGGCATACCTGCCATCCCAGTATTTACTTTTAACTGTTTATCCTTGGTTATCATCAACTGTTATATTGCACCATTCTAAACGGTTTTCCCATTTAATCGTATATAACGTATGTGGTTTGTATCTACACTGACCCAGGTGTGCATCTCTGGGAGGACCAGTCAATGTATTGGCCTTATATACAGTTTAGGGGTAACACCGTAATACAGGTTACTCACTGGGCATCGTGATAATTTCACTGACCAGAAGTGCAGCTGCTCCAGGAAAGATGTTAGTTTCAGTGTCCAGATGGATCATAGTATTATTTCATATAAATAGTAATTGGGTCATTGTTAGGGTTTCACTAACCAGATGGGTTGATCTTAGGTCTCCCTCCGATAGATGTTAGTGCGGTACCCGGACAAACATATTTTCCAGGTTAAAGTCACTTATTCATGGCGTCAAAACATTATTTACAAGATTATTTGCAAGATGAGTAGCAAGGTCTTAGTGTCAGAGAACAACTAGACGAATGCCTGGCAGCAGTAGATAGTCTTGCTCTCTGGGGTACAAGTCTTTCCACCCACGATTTCAGCACACCCCAGTCAATACACGTATACGCAAACCCGTATTCTCACAAACATCCGCAATACAGATTTATGGAGTCAGATAAACCTGGTGTCCTCCTTGCAAACATATCTAAATAAACTTGTTTTCCTCCCTGTGACTAATTCTAAATTCCTAGTTTGGCGACTGTGACATGACACACCTTAATCTCTTGGCCTCTTTGTCCCTGTCACTAATTTTAAATCCTTACAGACTCTATTCAGAACATTATTGCGAACACTAATTATTCAATTCAATACTGTTTTATTTGTATAGCGCTTTTTACAAAGAACCGTCACAAAGACGCTTTACAGAGTAGCAAGGAAAGAAATAGAGCAAACGGAGCAAACACCAGGTCAGAACGCCCAAATAGCAAGTACATAAGGTTAAAAAAAAACTCCCAGTGGGGAGAAAACCTTCGAATAGTGGTAAGAAAAAATTCCCCAATGGCAAGAATTCTTGAGAGGAACTTGGCTATAGAGGGGGAGCCCATCCTCCACTGGCCAGCCTGGTATAAAGTAGCAGTAGAATGGAATGTAGCAGAAATGCGACAAGGGACCTATCACAGCACATAAAATGGGTTAAGCAAAAAAAGGAAAAAAACTAGCAGAAAAGGTATCCAAGTTCCCAATGTGGATAGCTTTCATGAAAGCAGTTGCCAGCGCTGGTGACTGCTTTTGAAAAGCAGGGCACCTGCAACTCAACCAAGGCAAAACATCTGTCTGACCATTAGCTACAATAGGCCAACTAATGCCAGTAGGGATATATCAATATCCTCAACTGCCGTCATTGAAGACCTGTTTTAGATCTGAGATCGCGCAACACAACTCAAGTCTTTCAAATTGCAAAAATCCTTATTGCGGAACACATTCCGACACCTACCTTTGGTGAGATGTGTAAACAACTGCACTGCTGTTGTTTACATTGTCTGTCTCAGTCATAACAGCGATGCACTCATTCTAAATTAAAGTTAATCAAGAACTAGCATACCTGAGGAGCATTATAGGGCAGGAGAGAATTAATGGACTGGCTATACTTTCAATTGAGTGTCAGAGCCCAGGAGTTGAACTTGAAGGGGATTGTTGATGATATTACCCAACGCAAGCTCACTGCTCACTCATTTGAAGAGTATTTAAAGTGCTTTTCAAAGAGATTGTTATGGGGTTTCTGATGAGCCACCATGCCAGCCTGTTAGAAGTTGTGCCACTGATCTGCATCTTAACAATTATGTTTTTGATTTGTGTGCGCAAAGATGAAGTGCTAAACAGTAAGCCTTGATCATGAAATCTCAATTAAGCTTATTTATTCCACATGCACCACTTCTTAAATTGAAAGCTCTAGATCATTTTCAAGCTCCAAAACTATAAGAAAGATGGGTGATGGTGTATTTAGTAAATAATATAAAAATGACAAAATCTTACAAAATTATAGCAATCTTGGGAATCTTGGAGTTGTATGGGGATATTGACAGCACATTACCCCCAGTAGCTTTTGAGTGTTTATGGAAAGTGAAAGTGTCAATACTGTAACCGGTGTATTTTATTTTAAGGTGATTATTAGCTAGCAAGTACTGTATTCCTAAACTTGTAGTTTCTGGGTGTGGCAATTCTTTCTACCTAGCTAGCTAGTTGGTGAACTCCAGACCTGGGTCAAATACATATTCAAAGTATTTTAATTACATTTAAATTATTTGAAATTCAGCATTGACAAATACAGAATATTTACATTAGAAAATGTATTTGAAAATACACTTAAGGAGCAATTGCATGTATTTGCAATTACTTTCAAATATTTCTTTAAAAAACATTTAAAATACTGAATTTTCAAATACAAAGTGCTTGATTTAATGGAATTATTTGAAAATACATTCAAAATATAAGGCCAGTCGTGCAACATGTACAATTGGAGCAAGCTGTTGAAAGACTTAAAAAGCACTTGATATGCAAGAACCAATCAGCTCTGAAAGTTGAGCATTTTGTCTAATTTGAGGACAGTATTTTGATGACAATGCTTCAAGTGATTGCTGATGGCCCCAGTCCAATTGTACTGATTTCCATTGCTAATTGGTAGTGAATATGCACGGCTGAATTCTATTTTATCAGTGTCTAACCCTACAAAATGTAAAAGATAGAACTGTACATATGGCTGTTGAACACTCTGACAGAGACATAAAAAAAGAGGAAATACAGTAAAAGACCACTAACTTTAAAAAGATTGTGTGGGTACAAATAAACTGGCAAGTAGCTCATCAAGAAGTCTGAGTTTGCCATCCCCCCATGCAAAGACATGTATGGGCATTTAGGCTGTCTGTTAGAGGCAGTACATGGGTTGTTTAAAATTGGCAGCGTATGCTACCCTTGTCCATATTCCAAATTCAACCCCTAGCCCCTAGTAGTTCCCCTGGAGTGCCCTCAGCATTATAACTTGCTGACATTTTAAAATACTATTTGGGAAAGTATTTGGGTTTCCATTAAAATAATTTAAATAAATCAAATACAACGTATTTCATGTGTAAATGTATTTGAAAATACTTTAAATATGTATTTAACTACATCACATCTGATTTTACCTATCACATTATCTTAACTTCACACATACATTGGGAGTAATACTGTTGTACCGTAAAGTTGTCCTCCTAAGAGGACAATTTATAGACCAGTGTAAATTAAATACCTATGTATCTTTAGAGAAGCTTAGCTTCACATGTAAAGAAGGTGTCAAACACCCATGAAAAAACACCAGGCTTATTACTTTGCAAACCAACCAAAATGCTCCCCAGTCAGTGCAATCTAGAAGCAGGCCTGCATAGCAAAGTTTATGATATCATTTTATAAGGAAAAAATGGAATCTCTTCACCAATTATACGTTACCTGATCACTGGTTAACTGAATGATTACCTCAAGAAATAGCAGCGGGACATTACATTAACAAACTAGCCTACAGTAGTTGTTTCACTATAAAACTGAGAAGGATGTGACAGCATAACATTATGTATAATACAATGTATGATGGCTCAGTGTTTGTTACAGAAGTTGCAGGTACCACAGATTCTGTCATTTTTGGTAGTTCCTTGACTTTCCCTGTTTCCCTGTATTTCCTTCTTGTAACAATTCTGAAGAAACAATGTGGCTGTTACTCCTGTGTAATGACAAGTTACTTTAGAATTGTATTGCTAAACACTTGCCTGTTCAAAGTGAAAAAGAATATACACACCTTGTTTGGCAAGGTGCAGACTGAGGAACTTGCAAGTACAACTGAAAAAGAAAAGTTGCACACTTTTTTCTTCAATGCAGTATTTAATGTCCAATGTTTCAGCAGCAAGCTGCCCTCATTATTGCTTTAATACAAAAATAATCTTGCACATACAGGGTTTCCCCCAGAAAAGTTGTTAGGCCCGGTGGCAAGTGTCTTTTTTGACAGGGGCCTGTGACAGACTGATGGCAGCATTAAGGTAGGGCCCGATAGTTTCTGTGATAACAGAATCACGGACGGAATCGTGGAATTGAGAATTTAAAAAAGCTATAACACAGATTCCATAGGGCCCTACATTAAGTCAGTGCTAAAAGCTTACTGGAGATTTGAAAATATGACTACGTAATGTGAATGTTGTTATAAATAAGTCATTTATTCAACACACATTTAAAAAAATCAACAACTATTTACAGCATAGCAGAGTCTTATAAAGAATCTGACAACAATGTACAGTCTTGGAATGCTGTGTTTTCAACAGCAACAAAAGAAATTAAATTCAATTAAAATAAAAAAATATCAAAGTTTTTGCACTCTACAAAAAACTTATTTAAGTCCTGTTGGCTGCTGAATCACACAACAAGCCTTGGAATGCTGGGCACATTTAAACATTTAAAAAACTGTCTAAGGTTTTTTGGCTTTTGCAGTAGGCTACATTATTCCTAAATGGCACAAAGGAAGTATCTGTGTTACTGACTGTTTGGCTAGCTAGCTAAGTTAGCTACATGACCACGTTGTCATAAAATTTTTCCTGACTGTGAAAACAGCCTGACTTGTTTACATTTTGAACAGATGTGGCTCCTGGGTAAATCTATCGTTGTTTCCGCAGCACTTTAGACACAAGCAATATCGAAAAAATCATGAAATTTCTTCTTACCATGAAGAGTGCCTGACCCTCAACCGTAGAGTTTTTTCTACAAAGATGGTATTTCTAGATATAGCCTAATTTTGTCGCTGTGTTAACACATTAATACAGTTGCCGGTCAGGCACTCTTCACCAGGGCTGGACTGGGACAAAAAATAGGCCCTGCCATTTTTGGCTCAGACCGGCCCACTGCAATCGGTCGGACACCGCCCATCAGAACAACATCCTCGCAGACCGTTCAATATGTATATGATGCATATCTAACCATTTGCCAAACCCCCTACAGAGCGGAGTGTTATGGACAAGTCAAGTATACCAATGCAAGTGGAGCAGTGTACTCACTCACTCTTGATCCTGGTGATCAGAGGTGGCTGTGGAGTAAACAATACCCATACTCAATAAGTAATTATTAAAGAAAAACTCTGCTAGATGTTGTATGAATAATTCAAATGATTTAATACAATTAAATTGATTACAGTACAGATTCAGATCAGAATATTCCATAACCTGAGGGACACTGAGTGACCATCGTACATAATTATAATTATCTATCTATCTATTTATTTATTTATTTATTTTAATAGAATGTTCCTTATTAGTATTCCATTGTAAAGATGTATTTTGAATTGATTTATGATGCTTTGGCAATATGTACCTATGTATTTCCTGCCAATAAAGCAATTTGAATTTGAATTTGAGAGAGAGGGAGAGAAACCGAGACACAGAGAGAGGGACGGAGGGAGAGAGAGATAGAGAGAGACAGAGAGAGAAAGAGAGTGAGAGAGAGGGAGAGATGGAGAGAGGGAGAGAGAGAGACAGACAGACAGAGAGAGAGAGAGGGAGGGAGAAAGAACGGGAGAGAGAGGGAGGGAGAAAGAGAGAGAGACGGAGAGAGAGACAGAGAGAAAGGGGGGGAGAGAGAGACATGATCAATAATAACATAATTGATTACAGTACATGACAGATTCATATCAGAATATTCTGGGAAACAAATAACAGAATTGCATGACTATACTCACCAAGTCAAAACAGACATAAAATATATCCTCCTCAAATAAGACAACCTTTAAAAGAAAGAGAGGCAGACAGAGAGAGGAACATGGAAATGATTGAGTGAGTTAAATGATCACAGTATCTTTAAAGTACTACTACTACTAATTTAGAAAAATCTAGAGATAATTGTACACATACGGCAATCTGGGAAAGGCTTTAGGAGGGCATCCTGTAAGAGAGAGAGAGAGGTGGTGGGGGTCAGTCTTGAAGTAAACAGAGCTGCTAAATGACAATGAATATTTTCATAATCATTTGAATTGTTTTTCATCTCACCTTATTAGGCTACAGGAGCAGCTTTCTCATGAGCTCACTCTTCTCAGCTATCCTGTCAATGATCATGTCGGAGTCCAACCCCATCAGGACGTCTTTTTCTGGGACCATCAACAAGAATGTCTCCAGCTTGTCTGCAGACAGGGTGCTCCTCAGTCTGCTCTTGATGAATTTCAGTGTGGAAAATGTTCTCTCGCAGGTCACCTGAGTAAGGGAAAGCATCAGCAGGTACTTGTAGGCAAGCCCAAGGAGACGATAGGCATCTCACAGCATGTTGAACTGCCGAAGTACTTGAAAGCAGCAGAGTGGGCAATTTCTGCAGGAGGTGCAGGTTTTGTTCACAATATCAGGCTCCTCTTCCTCTCCTGCAGATCCATCTTCTACCGTTCTGGAATGGTACTCATCTACATGGGATGCTTTAAGCCTGTCCCACTGTCCAGCAAAACTTTTCAGTTCTGACTGAAGATTGTCTACTGTAGCCCGACTGTCAAATTTGATGAGATATTTGCTGAGGTCTTGGAGAGCATTGTTGGGAATGGCCGTGGTCTTGATCTGAACGAAGTTCCTGGGGTCCAGGCATGCTAAATCAGCAAAGAGAGTGCCATGTGTCATGAATCTTCTGTGGAGGGCCTCGCTAGCCGTGTCCAGAATTGCGTGGTGGACATTCACCTCATATGATCTCATAGCATCGCTAAGTGCCTTATGTTGAGCCATCTCTCCAGCCCCGTTTTTTTTTTCTTTTGTTTTTTCTGAGGCAGTGAATCCTCCACTTCGATGTCTCTTCCTCCCTCCCTCACTTCAAGGTTCTCATTTGCCCATTTGACAAATGTGTCTGCAGCTGCCTTCACAGTTGTGAAATCCCTGCTGATGTTTTTGAGGCTGTCTTGTGTGGCGATCACCATACGATGGGCAGAGAGCATTTCCATCCCTTTTGTCTGGAGGTGCTTTGATAGTGGAGTGGTTTGCTCAAATACTCAAAGGAATATCTGTGCTGTTAACACCATTTCGAATTTCAGGAGGCCCTCTTTGAATCCTCGTGCTTTAGCATGGACGGTTAGCTTCTCTTTTGCCTGCTGCTCTATGGCTGCCAGTGTGAGCACTGTATCGATGAAGAGGCTGCTGGCTGGGGTTTACCAAAGTGTCCAAACACTTTTTTGACAGCTTCGTGCTTGGAGCCCCACCGTGTTTCTCCAATTGGAGATAGGCGTCTGTGGCTTTTGTCTTGGGCTTGGTTGTCCCACAGAATGACCCTCTGGTAGGAGTCCTTGATGAACAGAGCTATGTCATGCAGTAGACTGAAGAGGGATCCACTTTCGATAACACTTCCAGTAGTGTCAGCCAGCACTAGATTTAGTACATGAGCGTAGCACCATACATGCACATGAGTGGGAGACTCGGACGTCATCAATGCTGAAAACCCTCTGTACTGGCCCTGCATATTTGATGCCCCATCTGTTGAATTTCCGATACACATGGCCTTGTCCAGTTTCAGACGATCTAAGACTTCTGAGAGCAAGTCCACAAAGTATTGCCCAGTGGATGCATGGCACTTCACTACAGCAACAAGCCTCTCGTGCACAGCCTCAGTAACATAACGCAAGACGACTGCACACTGATCCTGGCTGGTTATATCTTGTGTAGTGTCCAGCTGAACAGTGAACATGCCAGCTTTCTGGACGTCACTGGCAATGCTCTCCTGAATTAGATGGCCAATGCTATCAATCACGGAGTTCACAGTGGTTTTGGACAGTAGGGTGATAAGTGATCCTCTACCTTTTGCTCCACTTGATTCATGCAATTCCTTGCTCTTCTTTATGCAATCATCAAGATGTTCTTTGAGACTGACATCATACTTTCCTAATAAAAGGATGCGCTCCAAAAAGTTTCCATGGTCTAGGGTATTGTCATCCCAGTTGTATGCTGCCTCATTATCCATATGCCGGTAGCTCAGGCCCCTCTTTCCAATCACTTTAACCACATCCACTACACGCTCCAAAACCTGGCGTTTCTTTCTGACTTGCTGCCTATGAGCAGACATCTGACTGCCGGCAAACTTGCTCTGGATATCTCCCTTTTTGCACCTTAGGAAATAAGCTTCCGCATACTTTCGGTATGTATCGCTCTTTTCGTGCTCCTCTCTACGCTGGTGTACACGTCTCCATTCTGAGAGTCCAGTAATGAACTTTCTGGTGTCAGTGCTCTTTCCAAATGCCATACATATAAAACAAAACAATGTATGCTGTTCCTCGCAATATGTGAGCCACTTCCTGCTGGTGCCATCTTTACAGGTGAATACCTTTTGCACAACCTGATTGTTGGTTCTCTGCTGAGGGTGGAAATCTAAAAAAGTATCGAACATGGAAGGCTCAGGGCGGGCAAAGTAATTGAAGTCCTGCTCCTGGCTCTCTCTTTCCTGTTCCTGGCTCTCTCTTTCCTGTTCCTCGCTCTCCTCTCTCTCCCTGACACTCTTGTTCTCTGGGGAGGGCAGCTCAACCTAGCACAACAAGACATGGGGAGAGACGTAAAGACACACTTCGTGAGGTTATATTTTAAATATCCCCCAAGGATATGTTTGAAGATGTATATATATAAATATAACTTGTCTTGTTTTTACACATTTTTTTTTTTAAATCTCAAAATTCCATCTAATGCCTTCTCAAGTGGAATTGTGTTTATTGATATAGCCCTATATCACGCACTTGTCTCATAGGGATTCACAAAGAAAGTGTCTAGCTCAGACAGACACTTCTTCAATAAAAAAATCCTGAATCTATAAATATGCAAATACATTTATTTTTCAGAATTGTGACAAAATGTCTCCTCCTTCATTAAGTCTTTTTTTAGTGGAGGGGGATTTTGACATAATGATACATGCAGGTCTGACATACATGGTGTGCATTTATTTATTAGTTAAACAGTCATTTATCCATTACCTGCAGTTTTCCACTTCTATGTCAGGGAATCCAATAATAATAGGGGGGGGGGGGGGGTTGCTGGCAATAATTCTTGCCAGATTTTAAGGGGGACCTATTATGCTCATTTTCACTTTCTATAATCTCATTCTGGGACTCCTCTAGAGTAACTTTTTCAATGGTAACAGGTATAAAAAACACTTTGTTTTTCTGTAATTACTGTTTTTAAAGTCCATTTCTTAGGCTCTGTCTGAAACGCTCTGTTTTAGAGTCTGTCTCTTTAAGGCCGCGTGCCTAAAAGCCCACGTGACGTCAGACTGTGCCAAGAGTAGAAAAAAGCTCCAAAACCAAGCGTTCAGAGCTGGAGCAATTTTCACACAGGAATAACTTTATCATTTGTGTACCAAATGTTTTGAAACTTTGGCCATGTTTAATATGGACATCCAACTTTGTAACTGCATTGATAGGTTAGAAAAGTTGGAAAAGCATAATAGGTCCCCTTTAACGTTTTTATGCTAATGCTAACGCCCCATTCATTTTCAATGGAACATGCTAAATGCTAAGGCAACTTCGCTTTCACTCGGTTTCGTTTTCTCCATTTAACGCAAATGCATCAGAATCGTCGTCATTTAGAAATGAGATTGCATTGATGTATGATCGTGATTTTTTTTACAACGAATCGTGCAGCCCTATTCCATACATTTATTTATTTTTTCCTTGCAAACTTCTTCTCCTGCCTCTTCATTCGTAGACTACCTCGCTCGCGCTGACTAGTCTCAACATGCACCTCTCTCTTCTCCGCTCACACCTATGATAGTGTAGTAGTGATGTGTCCCGAGTGTTTCAGTTTTTGCCATAAGAATTTGAGAATACAAGGTGTTATTGTTCATTCTGTTAAAATATTCAAAGAAAAGAAAAAGCCCAAAAGCATTTTTGATCGACTTGTTTATGTATGAATCTTATTAAACCTGCCCCATATTAGACAAACGGTTGTGACTGGCCCGCCATATTTCAGGACGAGAGAAATCCATTTAATAGCCTGAGTGACCAGACTGATCTGCAGAGCGAAATTAAATGTGTTTTAGGCAATGTATCATCAGAGGCAGAAGAACCACAGTACAATATTTTTAGCTCATCAAGGAAAACACAAGAGAGCTAAGCTAACGACAGTGCATAGTTAGCCATGGTGTCTCCCCAACATTGATAATGATAACGCTAGCTTGCGGCCAAACAATGCTAACGTCATTAATAGCTTATAGTTTAGCTTGACAGTGACAGACTAACCACATGCTGCTGCTTACCACTTCAGCTTCAGTTTCCTGCTCATTTTGTGACTGTCCCTCGTCTGCCCTTTCGGGTTCATCCTGCTCAGAACTCACTATCAGAGCTGTCTGCCTCATCTTGGACCGTCACATCTCTGATTTTAAACACCTGTTGCTGGTGCTGACTGCCAGCAGCAGGTACTGCAGGAGCCCCCACAGTCCTTCCAGCAAACATTGAAGTTATTTTGACACATTTTGAGGCATCCTCCGCCAGCTTTCTTATTTTTTTCTCCCGCAATTTCTCAGCACCACTTTTACGCTTTCCTTTCTCCATCGCACACCGCACTGACTACGAGGCTGAGGTGATGTCGACTCGAGTCTCAAGGGCAGAAACGGACAGCGAGGGGTGGGGCCTAGACATGTGATTGGGCCAGCCCAGTGTCAGTATAGAAAACGAACCAATGGGCCACTGATCAGAGGGGGAGTGGGGCCTAGGCATGTGATTGGGCCAGCCCAGTGTCAGTATAGAAAACGAACCAATGGGCCACTGAAATTGGGCCAGGTCAGTGTCAGTATGAACCAAAGGCCCACTGGCCCAAAAGTAGGTCGGCCCACCGGGCATTTGCCCGGTAGAATATAGGCCCAGTCCATGCCTGCTTTTCACCGTAAGAATAAATTTTAGGATTTTTCCGATATTACTTGTGTCGAAAGTGCTGCGACGAAAACAACGATTGATTTACCCTGTAGCCACACCTGTCCAAAATGTAAACAAGTCAGGCAGTTTTCACGGTCGGGAAAAATTTTATGACAACGTAAGCTTGTGATTGTTGGAAGCGTCAAGTGTTGAACGTCACTCTACGCACAATGAGGATAAAGAACACTGATCTCAGACCTGCTGTTTTCCTATGCATTCATGTTTTAACCAACAGGTGTCGCTGGTGAGCTTTTCAACCGAGCCGCCACATTGTAACTGTAACTGCACATTTTTAATCAACAATATTTGCGGATACATGTACTTCTTTCTCCACACTTGTATTCATGGAAAATATCTGCAATGCGTAGATTGTAAACAATCTTGAAGTGCAGGTTTTGTTTTTGCTGGTTATTCTGAAAGCTAACATGGTAGATAACAGACTGGTTTATCTTGTTTGTTAAGTGTAGACCTCTTGGTGATTAAAATGGATTTAACGGATAAATTGAATTTATGATTTAATCCCCCTAACACAGTATGAAGACGCTGTGTGTTAGGCTACTTGCCATTTGATTAGTCTGACCATTGGCACGCTTGATAATAAGGGAAAATGAATGAAAACAGGTTGAGATCAATGATTAGTCTAAAGGAATGTTTTGCGCCCCATCAAATTTCAGCTCACCAGTTGCCGCTGGTCTGGAATGATGGCCTTATAGGCAAAGTTTCAAAGAAGCCACTTCTGAAATGGGCAAACAAGAAGAAAAGGTTAAAATGACATTGGACCTTAGATGACTGTAAAAGAGTATTATGGATGGCACCCTAGTCATCTCTTCACTGTTGCAAATGAAACTGATGTTGGGCAAGTGCTATTCAATAAAGCTTCCTGCTGAGATCCTGTGAGGCGTTCTCAAACTAAAGACTCTGATGTACCTGTCCTCTTGCACAGTTGTACATCTGGGCCTTCCGTTTATTTTTCTGGCCTGGTAAGATCCAGTTCGCTCTCTTCTTTAAAGTAGTGCGCACCTTTGTATGACATCTTAAATTTCTTGGCAGTCTTGTGCATGGAATAGCCGTCATCTCAAAAGAACAATTGATTGATGAGTTTCTGTCAGGATGCGTGCGTGGGGGGTTAGGACCCAAACGCAGAGGGGGAAAAACTCAAAACTCCAAATGGTGAAAGAAACAAAGACTGTACTTACGAACAGCAGAGAACAAAAAGCCTCGCAGGGCAACTCTCAACCACAAGGGAAAACTTCAAAACACTGAACAAAGAAAATCCAAAATCCAAAAGTGCGTGGAAACAGAACACGGCAGGAACACACAGGGCAGGAACAGATCAGAGGCATGAACAACCAACAACCAAACACAACCAGACACAACCAAACAACCAACACTACCAACAAGGATCCAGCACCTGAGTCCAGGAGAAGGGAACTTAAATAGACAGACACTGATGAGACACAGGAGGGCACCATGAACAATCAGGCCACAGAGAGGGAAGGGAAAACGAGACAACCAGCAAACAATAATTTGACAATTGAAAACAATAATACAATTAAACATGGTACAAGCAGGACACAAAACAGAAGTGCCGCCATCTGGCGGCCCAACAAAGGAAACACAGACAGGAACACAGAACCATGACAGTTTCTAGAGAATGCTGTTTTGTTTTGGCCATTTTTTAAACCAAAATTGAACTTTACAAATGTCAGTGTACTATATATATTCAAGGATGGAAACTTTCCATAGGAATTAACAGGAATTTATGGGAATTAACGGGAAATAAAGGAATAAAATGGAAATATAGCCCTATTTGGTCAGGCTGCATTTACCATGTAGATAGAAACAAACCTTTTATATTCGTTACGACCCCTTTTTCCATGACGGAAACAAAACATAACAAAATAACAATTCAGAATAGACCTTAGGGTTTAAAGTGAACAACTCATTTATAAAATAAATGTTTTACAATAAAGAATGAACGGAAACAGATTAATTAAAACTCCTCAATTAGCATGCTCAATGAAGCTACATCACATGGTAACAGCTAGCTAACAGAAGGTGTTAACAAGGTATAAACTGTGTACTTTGCATTAGGCTACTATCTGCCGGTTAACCGAAATATAAAAAATATAAAATATATTTAGCTTTGCTGACCACTCCAGTAATATCAAAAATTACCTGAAAACATGTAGTCCTTTGGCTCAGACAGTGCAGTAGTGTTGGCAGTAATGTGAGCTGCACATGTGATGGGAGAATGCACTGTGCATGCAGAGGGCTGTAATTTTACTGAATTCCTATTAAAAGGTGCAGTGTGTAGAATTTAGTGGCATCTAGCGGTGACGTTGCAGATTGCAACTAACTGAATACCCCCCCCCCCCCCATCTCCCCTCACCCCTCCCTTTCCAACGATGTAGGAGAAGCTACGGTGGCCTGTAAGTTCCAAAAATGATGCCATCGTCTACGACAGCATCGAGTAGCCAAGTGACGAGTGATGAGGTTCCTTGATAGTATTTCATTATTTAGACTGTAAAACTATAGGTCATAGTTTACAAGTAAGATAGCGATTATGATTATGATATTAATTGTTCCGCATTGTGGTAGCGTTTTATTGCTAACGTTAGCTCACGTAAGCTGCTGTGCATGGTAAATCATAGAAAGACATGATGCGTCACAAATACTATTACACTACTAACATGCTTACATTACAGTGTGAAATATCCTCATTATAAAACACCACTAACCTATTTAAAGACGCTCAATTTCAAAAATAATGTATATAACCAAAATATTTTGAGCAGTAGGCCAAATACATACATAGCAATGATGAAATCTGAAATCTGTTTTCCATAGACAGAGACAGATGTAAATCAATGATATATTTCTATCCGCTTCTGTCTTACACCAGAAAACGGTGTCAGCTAGGTCTATCAGCAAACATATGGGTTAGCTATGCCCAGAAGTCCTCAATAATAATAGTATTTTCCAAGAAATTACGAAAAACCGTTAACAACGTTTTGTTAGGTGCCGCGTATTTTACTGCTACCACAGAGTGAATGAGTAAGTGAATGCGATAACAAACCTTCGATTACGCTGACCAATGAAACGCTATTCCAAAAGCAAAATTAGACATGTTATACATCGTTAGAAAGCTTATACTCTCACCTACTGAATAAATGGTTTGTCAATCAAGCCAGACCGTACTAAAAAGGGCAACAACGCCGTAAACAACATGTGTGGTATTACGCACAGCTATTTTGGAAGGTACCGAGGCATCACACACGCATATATTTATCAAACGAATTATCCAAGACAATATATGACCACTCAGTCTCAAAAGGGACATCTATATGCATAAAATCAATGGTAAGGTTGTATATTTATTCAATATTTAGTCCCAGATATTGACTGTAGAATTACATGGTTTATCTTGTTGCTATGAGGGAATACGATTTTTTAGTGGAGAAAGAATATTTTTATGAGTGCCATGATAGGCAATATTGTCCATTATGTCAAGGGTGGGGGGTGTTTTCTAGATGAGACTGCAGGGAGGGGGTGCGTGTTAAATGAACGACCAGAGCGACAATGGTGACCATTGTCGACCATTGCGAAACTGTCAGGGTTCTGTGTCTTCCCCCCCTTGTGCCGCCAGATGGCGGCACCTCTGCTTTGTGTGAGTTAATTGTTTTATCGTCTTCAATTATCTAATTATTAGTTGCGTTTTGTCTCGTGTTTCCCCTCCCTCTCTGTGGCTTGATTGTTCATCGTGCCCTCCTGTGTCTCGTCTGCGTCTGTCTACTTAAGTCTCCCTCTTCCCTCACTCAGGCGCTGGATCCTTCTGTTTCTGTACCTGTTTTTTGGTTTTGTTACCTGTTTGTTTGCTACCTGCCTGTCTGCCTGCTTGTTTGTCGCCCGTCGCCCGTCGCCTGTTGCCTGTTGCTTTGTTCCCTACGTTCTTTGGAAATTTTGTATTTTTGTTTTCCCGTGTTTTGTGAGGTTTTCTTTGTGTTTTTCATAGTCGCCCTGCGAGGCTTTTGGTTCCCTTTGTTCCCTGTTGAGTTTATTAAAGTCTTTTGTTTTCCCCATTTTGGACTACTGGTATCTTTACTCTGCGCTTGGGTCCATTCCCGCCCCCTCGCATGACAGAAGGATCCAGCCAGATCTGGACCCAGCAGAGTTTTTTTTTTTTTTTTCTCTTCCCCCCCTTTTTTTTTTTCTCTCCTCGGGGTTTTTTGTTTGCTGATCATGCCACCGGGGTGGTGGAGTGACTCGGATGACTCACCACCCAGCGACTGGGAGGCCTTCGCCTTAGAGCTTCCCAGCGCCCGGAGCGGGCGGTCACGGAGGCGCCGTGGTCGGGCTGCCTCCCGGTCGGCCAGACCTCCAGCTACCCAGCCAGCGGTTCCCGGCCCTGCTTTCGAAGGGACTCAACTGGTCATCTTTCGAGGGCCCGGCCCGCGGGGGCCCCGCAGGTCCCGTCCGGCTGCCCAGCCGGGTTCCCTGCAGCTGGGGTCTGTGTCCCTGTCTCCTGCCCAGCCCGGACAGCCCAGCCCTGCTCGGCCCGCCGTCCCTCTGCAGGAGCTGCCTGCTCGGCCCTGCGTCCCAGAGAAGCCGCCTGCTCTGCCTGTCGTCTCGCAGGGGCCTTCGCCGCCTGCTCTGCCCGCCGCTCCCCTGCTTCGTTTCCTGCTTCGTCCCGCGCCCAGGAGAGGCCTCATGCTTCGTCCCGTGCCCTGGAGAAGCCTCCTGCCCAGCCGGGTTCCCTACGGCTGGGGTCCGCGTTCCTGTCTCCGGCCCAGCCGGGTTCCCTACCGCTGGGGTCTGCGTTCCTGTCTCCGGCCCAGCCGGGTTCCCTACCGCTGGGGTCTGCGTCCCTGTCTCCTGCCCTGCCCAGTTCTCCTGCCCTGCCCGGTTCTCCTGCCCTGCCCGGTTCTCCTGCCCTGCCCGGTTCTCCTGCCCTGTCCGGTTCCCCTGCCCTGCCCGGTTCTCCTGCCCCCCCTGTAGCTCCGGCGCCCCCTCTAGCTCCGGCGCCCCCTGTAGCTCCGGCGCCCCCGTCCTCCAGTGTTCCCTCGTCCTCCAGTGTTCGTCCTTCCCCTGGTGTCGTCGCTCCCCCCGGTGGTCGCCCCTCCCCCGGTGTCGTCGCTCCCCCCAGTGGTCGTCTCTCCCCCGGTGTCGTCGCTCCCCCCAGTGGTCGTCTCTCCCCCGGTGTCGTCGCTCCCCCCAGTGGTCGTCTCTCCCCCGGAGTCCGTCCTCCCCCCAGTGGTCGTCCCTCCCCGAGTCGTCCTCCCCCAGTGGTCGTCCTCCCCGTCCGTCGCTCCCCCAGTGGTCGTCCCTCCCCCGGTCTCGTCGCTCCCCCCAGTGGTCGTCCCTCCCTCCGTCTCGTCGCTCCCCCCAGTGGTCGTCCCTCCCTCCGTCTCGTCGCTCCCCCCAGTGGTCGT
This sequence comes from Anguilla rostrata, assembly GCF_018555375.3. NCBI lineage: Eukaryota > Metazoa > Chordata > Actinopteri > Anguilliformes > Anguillidae > Anguilla > Anguilla rostrata. Next base: position 20,923,001 of record NC_057942.1, on the reverse strand, counting down.
CCCTCCCCTGGTCTCGTCGCTCCCCCCGGTGTCCATTCTCCCTTTGGTGTCCGTCCTCCCCCCAGTGTCCGTCCGTCCCCCAGTGTAGTCGCGCCCCCTAGTGTCCGTGCTCCACCCAATGTTCGTGCACCCTCCAGTGTTCCCAACCGTGTGTCCGTGTGTTCCCCGGCCCCCCTGTCTAGTTGTCTGCCCGCCTGTTTGTCTGTTAGTCTACCCGCATGTGTGTCAGCCAGTCTGTTGGCCTGTTTGTCTGCCCCCCAGGCCGTCGGCCCATCGGCCAACGTGTTTGCCCGCCTGTCTGCCTGTCTGTCTGTGTGCCAGTCCGCGTGTTTTTTGTCTTGTTTGCCCTTGTGTCAAACCCTGTGTCAGTCTTTGGGCTCACCCCTCTCCTTCCCTGGCTGCCTGTCCCTTTGTGTGTCTGTCGGTGTCGCCGTGTGCCTCCCCGCCTGCTTGTCCCTTTGTCTGTCTTTGTAGGTCTCCCTATTGTGCCGGTGTCTGTCAGTCCGTTTTTTCCCCCTCAGTCTTGTCCAACCCAGTCCAGTGTTGTCGTGCCCCGTCTCGTTGCTGTCCTGTGTCTACCTCGCCCCAGTCCTGTATGTCTGCAGTCCCCCTGGTTTCCTGAGTCGGTCCCCCTGTCGCCCGAGTGCGGGCCCTGAGTCCCCCTGTCGCCCGATGTGCGGGCCCTGAGTCCCCCTGTCGCCCGATGTGCGGGCCCTGAGTCCCCCTGTCGCCCGATGTGCGGGCCCTGAGTCCCCCTGTCGCCCGATGTGCGGGCCCTGAGTCCCCCTGTCACCCGATGTGCGGGCCTTGAGTCCCCCTGTCGCCCGATGTGCGGGCCCTGAGTCCCCCTGTCGCCCGATGTGCGGGCCCTGAGTCCCCTGTCGCCCGATGTGCGGGCCCTGAGTCCCCGTGTCGCCCGATGTGCGGGCCCTGAGTCCCCCTGTCGCCCGATGTGCGGGCCCTGAGTTTCCCCGTGTCGCCCGATGTGCGGGCCCTGAGTTTCCCCGTGTCGCCCGATGTGCGGGCCCTGAGTTTCCCCGTGTCGCCCGATGTGCGGGCCCTGAGTTTCCCCGTGTCGCCCGATGTGCGGGCCCTGAGTTTCCCCGTGTCGCCCGATGTGCGGGCCCTGAGTTTCCCCCCGTCGCCCGAGAAGTGTTTTGTGAGGTTTTCTTTGTGTTTTTCATAGTCGCCCTGTGAGGCTTTTGGTTCCCTTTGTTCCCTGTTGAGTTTATTAAAGTCTTTTGTTTTCCCCATTTTGGACTACCGGTATCTTTACTCTGCGCTTGGGTCCATTCCCGCCCCCTTGCATGACAGAAACTCCGTATTCGGCATAGTTGTCGTGTATCGTCTACTAATGAAACTAAAACAATGCGTTTCTGTTTTTAACTCACACTTTGGTTGCAGTAGCATCGAATTTCTGAGTTTAGTAATCTCCGCATGCCGGTATGCCGACTACTAGAGGTTAAGGAGTTCACATGGAGTAGTGGCCTTCCAAGGACACAACAAGTTGTAAAGTAAAATGTCAAAGAACAAATGTAATTATTTATTTTACCCTGGAACCTCTGGCAGGGATTAAAACCCACAGACAAAAGCTGAAACAGTCAATTTACATTGTTTGTCTGCATCTTAATTTGTCTTCAAGTGAAAAGGCATTGGAAAACCTATCCTAAAGGGGTGCCTCCATCAAAATCTTAGGCAAGTAAACTGACCTTGAGATCGTGGATCTTTGAAGACATCTTCTTGTTCACATCCTCCAGCTGAAGAAAGATCTTTTGAAAAACCTCTAACGTATATTTCAATTTCTCTGGGTAACTTAGTTCTAAGGCATAGATAAGGCCCATCAGGTAGGTACAAGCATGTGCCATATCGGGAATACCAAAAAGGACCTCTGCTCCCTCAATGGCTATTCCAGCTTGCTTGTCAAGACCTTCATCCTTGGCTTTGCTGACCACAAAGATGGTGAGGACGAATGTAGTAAGGGCCTCTTGGACGGCTGCAACATCATTGTCATCAGAAACCTGTGAAATACAGAGAGAATAAAACCTACTTGTTGTATACTAATGTCAAAGATGCATATAGCTCTCTTTGCTCCCCCTCCACAGGGAAGATCAGATTGGTATTATGTGATTGCTTCGGTAGTTTTGATCGGTGTTGTAGCTTAGTAAGGGTGTCTACAGGTATCATAGAGTTAAATTTAAGGCCATTTTAAGTTCATTTAAGACCTATTGTTGGGGAAATCATCTTCTCATTCAATTAAGCACTGCAGCTATGCATAAAAGGTAAGTACACATATTTGGTCCAGTGCAAAGGTAAGAATATGATCTGTTATTAACTATAAAAAAAAGCAGGTTAGATGATAGCCAGTTTAGGGCCAAAATACCTTTCTGACTTTCTGCTACGTTATGAACCACCCAGACCTCTCAGGTCATCTGGGACAGGTCTGCTTTCTGTCCCCAGAGTCAAAACTAAACATGGAGAAGCAGCGTCCAGTTTTTATGCACCATATATCTGGAACAAACTCCCAGAAAACTGCAGGTCTGCTACAACTCTCAGTTCTTTTAAATCACAGCTTTTTTTTTTTTTGGATTTCTCTCTACAGGTTAAGAGTGACAGGTAAGTATACAGGGAGTTGGATTAATCTACAATATGTGATGGGTGCTGTAGGAAAGGTCCGCAAGTCGCAAATCTTGAAATCGCGCTAGGAGGCAAAAAAGGTTTTTTAAATTTTTTTTTTACTGTTTTCCTTTTTTTCATATTACGAAAGTTAAAATGTTGAAGAAGTCACTCAATAGAATAAACAACATTTTTAGGGTCATTAAATGCTCATAATTTGTCAGCAAAGTCGGCTTGTTTTACTGATTCTTACAGCCGGGTTTTGGAGCCGTGATGGGGGTGCAGTTTAATTAGCATGTTTGATTTTGTTGGCTATTGTCACTTAGTTTCGGTCAAGCCACCGCCCATAAATAAAGCCGTGTGGTAGTAGCCTATGTTTGTTTACTGTGTGAGGTTGTTACAATGGCAGACGCTCAATCAGTAGGTGAGAGTATAAGCTTTCTAACAATGTATAACATGTCTAATTTTGCTTTTGGAATAGAGTTTTACAGCGTAACCGAACATTTTCTGACCATGGCATTCGCTCTATATATGGTAGCATTAAAAGACGTTGCACTGAACGAAACGTTGTCAACGATTTTTCGTAATACCTTGGAAAATACCATTATTATTGAGGACTTCTGGGCATAGCTAAGCCACATGTTTGCTGATAGACCTATCTGACATCATTTTCTGGAGCAAAACAGAAGCGAATAGAACTGTCATTGATTTACTGTCTCTGTCTCCATCTACTGAACATAGATAAGATTTCATCATTGCTATGTAAGTATTACTGCTCAAAATATTTTGGTTATATACGTTATTTTAGAAATTGAGTGTCTTTAAATAGGTTAGTGGTATTATGTAATGTGGATATTTCACACTGTAATGTAAGCGTTAGTTAGTAGTGCAATAGTTTTTGTGACGCATACAACAGTGATGAGGAGAGTGTTGAAACATTGCCAAAACGTGGTGGACGGCTGAAAATTGTTTTCATATCATCCCATTCTCATACAAGAAAACATAGGAGTGTACAGAGTATAGAAATACATACAAGAGTTAATTATTACACATGTAGGTACTGTGCAGCATTGTGTGACTATATTTTTGCATTATGTTTAAATGATATCTATGTTTCATCTTAAACCTTCATAAGGGGATCATATGCTTTACAATGGACAAATAGCATTATATTCCTTTTTTGAGAGATTTTGGATTTGTTTCTGGACCCTTAGATATTTTAGACCAGTGTTAATAATTTAGACATTTTGGGTAGATTTGGAGATGCTGGGTACACTGCTTAGTTTTTGCTTCATAGATCTTTAGTAGTTCTACATATCCACTCTTAGATTTTATGAACTTGTGGTCAAGAAGTTTTTGATCCGGGACATGTATACTTTAAACCCGCAATCTCCCAGTATTTCATTGCGAACTAAAAAAGGAGCAAATTCATTTTAGATTTTTTTGCCTTGACCATTGAATTTGTGGCACTTTATTTCTTACACAATTATGAATATAAAGTAATCTAAGCTAGTATTGTAAATGGTACAAATGTATTGCTTCATTTAAGACATTTTTCTAGTCTCTGTGGTGTTCACATCTGGAGTTATAAAGATTTAAATAGGGTAACCCCTAAATGGGCAAGGATTGACAGGTACTCCAATGGGGGAGTGGTTGGGGTGGAGTTAACTACCTATTGTTCCCACCCATTATCTCCCTGTGAGAAGTGTGAAAAGTTCAAGATCTTTCAAGGGGATTTTCTCTGCTACTTGATTTTAGGAGTACCAACATTCAAATAAGCATATCTTCTTCAACTATTTTCAGATTTCAATGTATGACACATCATTTGAAAGCTTATAATCTGCACTTTCATCTGTAAAAAACTGAAAAATGAACTTGCCCTACTTGAGGACCAAAACACCAGTACCTGTCACATATGTATTTTCCCTACAGGTAAGTGTAGCATGTGAATACAGGAACCCATAGTATGCAGACCAGGGCCTCCTCCAAGAGCCAGGCCTGGGAGGGGAGCTTGCAGGTGAGCACCTGGTGGCTGGACCTATCATGGGGTCCAGTCAGGCTCAGCCAAAATGCTACATGAGACCGCACTCCCGCAGAGACGTAGGGGCCAGTTGCTAGACCACAGGTGATGGGTTGGAGGGGAGGTCCTGCGGACTGCAACTTTACTACGAAAACTGGCTTTCAATATGTGTAATGTCACCTCACTGGGGTGGAAGTAGCCAAAACTTGTGTGGGAAGTCCAGCTAGATATAGTTGACGTTCATCATTTAGAAGTGGCGCTGCGCCAATGTTAAAAGCATTTAGGGGAAACACTGAAGCACACAAAGTAGGCCTAATCTAAGAAAAGGATGGTGAGAACATCAAATCAAAATCATTGCATTGCCTAAATACTACCCCCCTAAAAGAGCAACAACACGGGAATGGGATGGGACGGGAGTCATTCTTCAGGGATTGGGACAGGACAGGATTTTTTTTTTTTTTTTACACTGTCATGGGATTGGGACAGGACAGGAGTATTTTTATGGGAGTGGGATGGGACAGGAGTGAAAATCCACTCCTGTGTCACCTTCTAACTTGAAGGGGTCTGACTGGGAGGAGAGGCTTACCCGATCTGTGCTTTGTTGTCTGACTTATAGTGCTAGCCATACAGCTCTGCAATGGAGGATATCTCCATTGCTGACCCTTGGCTTGGTAATGTTGTGCAAACACATTTCCATTATGCAAGTTTAAAATCTTCGGAATCTAAAATGTGTATAATCTAGCCTGTTTTGTGAAGTGAATACATAAATTTAAATAGTGCTTACTTTGGGAATCTTCAGCTGTTATTTAGTACATCCTACTGTATTGTATATATTCATTTTCCAAAAGTTATAATTGCCTATCTGTAGTTTAGAACCTGAAGCTTTGAAGTATGCCTTCAAATTGATGAATACTTGAGTAGAAACATGTATACATGATACCACTAAGCCATCAGCGATCCTAGATTGCACAACATTGTCTCATACAGGCAGGGTTTTGAATCAGAGTAATGGCAGAGGTATATTTCTTTACCTGGTAGTCCTTGATTAACTCCGCCGTCTTTTTGCCAAGGTAGAGAATGAGGCCTCTGATCACAGCTTCTCTTCGGGACTCAATGCTGTTGTCCTACAAAAATATGAAATATGAGATTATATTAAGTACAGACATCAGAATGCTACTACATAAAACTAACTGCTACACTGTTGTAAGTACATACCTCATTTAACATGTCAAGGGTCTCATCAAGTTTCTTCCCAATGGCTCCTCCATTCCTCCTGTACAGGCTCAACAGTTTGGGCATGTATTGGTCCAACTTCCCCAGGATTGTGGACTGTAGTGGCTTCAGTGTGATCCTCCGGAATTCCTCCTCGATCTGAGAAAGAGACCGAGAGAGATGGAGAAACATCACGAAATACAGAAAGAAAATAATTACAGAGATACAGGGCAAGAGAAACAGAACAAGAAAATTAACCCTAAAACTACACTGAAAGCGACATTTAAGTGGTCCCGTGTTACATTTACATTACATTACAGGCATTTGGCAGACGCTCTTATCCAGAGCGACATACAACAAAGTGTATAACCATAACCAGGAACAAGTATGACGAAAATCCTAGAGAGAAGTACCGGTCCAAGTGCAGGGAACAACCGCATAGTTCAACTTGGACACTGAAGGTTAAACTGATTAATACTAACACAAACGAGAACAGCGACAACGCAGTCTATGCAAAAATACAAGCAGTAGTTAAAACAGGTGCATTAACTAAGTCACCTATAAAACAGCTACCTAGTTAGAACCCTAAGCTTACAGTCATTTAAGAGATTACAGGGAGGTAGGGGGGGATGGGGAGAGGTGCAGCCTGAAGAGGTGAGTCTTCAGTCATCGCTTGAAGTGGGTCAGTGTCTCAGCTGTTCTGACCTCCACGGGGAGGCCATTCCACCATCGTGGGGCCAGAACAGACAGGAGACGTGTTTGGGAAGCGCAGGTGCGAAGAGGGGGAGGTGCCAGGCGTCCTGAGGTAGCAGAACGGAGGGATCTGGCTGGCATGTAGGGTTTGAATATCTTGTGGAGGTATGCTGGGGCTGATCCCTTGACTGCCTGATATGCTAGGATGTTTTAAATTTGATGCGAGCTATAACAGGCAGCCAGTGGAGGGTAGTGAGCAGGATATATATGGTTACTTTTATATTTATTGATTTTTATCAATTTAATCAGTTGAAAGTGAAATATTCTTCCACAGGCGTTTTGGGCATATTATTTTAACGTTGTCAAGCAAAACTCTGGTTAGTAGCTCTATTTGGACCGTTGTTATGCAAAAACTCTGGTTGGTAATTCTGTTTGCACCATTGATAAGCAAAAACCTCTGGTCGTTAATGATTCTATCAAGAAAAAATAGTTCCTTCTCGTTTTATCCCATACAATTAGCACCAATTTTGGTCATTTTTGTCTTTACATTATTTAATAAAACTGCATGAAACCATTAGTCAATCAAATTCATCTCCCTAGCACTGTCTTGCTTTTTTAAATGGTGTGGTCGTGCAGTGTAGACATAACGTCTTTCTAAGACCCTCTGAAATGGGTTTTGAATGCCAGCTAGCTTTATGATAGGTTCGCCATCACTTGTCACCAAGCCATTATTAAAATTCTTGGTTTTAGGTCAGAATGGTCTCACAGCATGCTTGTTATTCCAGCTAGCTAGCTAGCTATTGAATTGTATTCAAAACAGCTTTTACTATAAACACAATCGTTCACAAACATACGGATGAAAATGCGTCCCATAGCCATGAGTTGAATGCGGAATGCCTATTCTACAGTCCAAATAAGGGACGATTCCGTATTTTGCGGGATGGTTGGCAACCGTAAATAAAGCTAGCAACAGTAACTAAAAATGTGATTCAGCGTTGCCATCAATTGTGAAATTGGACATTGAAAAGGGGAGGGGATGTAACATGATAACTTTAGATTTTTTTGTGCATTAGTAAGTGATATATTCTGTTCACAGGTAAGCAATGTATATAGTTTGAATACAGTGCAGCCCAGTGTTGTTCATTTTTCTGTGTAGTAATTTTACGCTTGTTTTATTGTCTTTTTATTTAAATAAACTCTAAATCTCACAGGGTCAGAAAACTATTGTTGCAGCGCTCTCTATAGGTTGGAACTTTCAACTGGGTTGCATTGCTGGCCACAGCCTGTTTAAAGTTTTGACCCATAGAGAGCTGCATCAATAGTTTGCTGCCCTTTGGCTGTGAGATTAAGTTCAGTGAGCAGTGTTGTTTTGGCTCACTCTTCTGACCCCAAAAAAGGTTTTTAAACTGTAAATACTGCTTTTTATTTTATTTTATTATTATCATCATTTTATATTATTTATTTCGCCATTTGCACTTTCTTGTAAATTACCATGACTATTTTCAAAAGTCATTGTTAAGTGTCTTTACTTCATTTTAGCGGTTGACTTAGATATGGATCTTGTGTCATTACTTTTAGGCCTTCCCAGTAGACATGTCATTTCTACAGGAAAGAGGAGGCTATACAACATACCTACCTTTGCAGCAAAGAAAAATATTTTACTACACTGGATTAGTGATAGGGTCCCAGAAATCAGAGGCTGGCACAAAATATTATTTGATTGGATTTCATTGGAATATCTTACTTGTGTGCTACACTCTAAAACAGATAAATTTTACAAAGTATGGGAGCCCTTCATTAATTCCGTATAGCCTGATTTGTCAGCTATTCTGTTACAGGGATTCTCGTGCTGTATGTGCTATGCCCGTGGCTCCAGAATGTGTTTTGCACAATGCTGGTTGTACTGGGCCTGTATCATTCTTTGTCTAAGCTGAGCTGTATGTTTTTTGTTTTTTTGTTTTTATGTGTTTGTGTATGTATGTGATGTCTAACAAATGTTAAAACCCAATAAAAATACTGTTTAAAAAAAAAGTGTCTTTACTTTGCCCAGGGCAGCAAATAGGCTAGAGCCAGCCCTGCCAAAAACCTTACTGAGTTACAACAGTTCTGTCAGGAGGAACTGGCAAAAATTCTGCAAAGTATTGTGAGAAGCTTGTGTAAGATTACCCCAATCATTTGATTCAAGTTAAGCAATTAAAAGGCAATGCCACCAAATACTGACAAAGTGTATGTAAACCTTTTGTCAGGATGCGTGCATGGGGGGTTAGGACCCAAACGCAGAGGGGGAGGGGAAAAACTCAAAACTCCAAAATGGGATGAACACAAGACTTTACTTAACACAGGACAAAAGGGGAACAAAAAGCCTTGCAGGGCAACTCTCAAAAATACAAGGGAAAAACTTCAAAGACAGGGAACAAGGAAAATCCAAAATTCCACAAATGCATGGAAAACAGAACACACAGGGAGCTACTTAAACATGACCAGGAACATGACCAGAAACACAACCAAACAACCAACAAGGATCCAGCACCTGAGTCCAGGAGACGGGAACTTAAATAGACAGACACTGACGAGACACAGGAGGGCACCATACACAATCCGGCCACGGAAAGGGAAGAGACAACGAGACAGCCAGAAAACAATGATTAGACAATTGAAAACAATCATACAATTAAACAGGGGGGAGCAGGACACAAAACAGAAGTGATGTAGATACCGTAATTGACTTAGCACAGGAAATGTATGGTGACATGAAATGTGTGGAGTTGTGAAAAATTGAGTTTGAATGTCTTTACCCTAGGTGTATGTAAACTTTTAGTCTCAACTGTACAATTTCCCCCATCATGGGTGCAATTATAACACTATGACTTCATGCATTAAATTCATTACATTACATTACATTACATTTATTTGGCTTTTATCATGCTTTTATCCAAAGCGACGTACAAAAAGTGCATTTCACGGTCATGGACAACTACAAAACACAGGTTTAATAAGATACAATACTTATTTTGTACAGCTATTTCTAGCCAAGAACACAGTTTAGTTCAAACAGAGAACATTTTTCTGACCTAACCTATGCAAAGCCAACTAGGCAGAAGAAAAAGCTACAGTATTAAATGGGTAGTGAGGGAGAGGTTCGAAGAGGGACAGGGAATTCATTCCACCACTTTGCTCAGCTGGGAGGGGGTACAAGGCGCCCTGCTGCTGCAGAGTGGAGTGGTCGAGCAACGTATAGGATCGAATCGTGTCCTGCAAGTAGATAGGGGCTGTCCTGTTGACGGCAGTGTAGGCGAGGGTCAGGGTTTTGAACCGGATCCTGGCACCGATAGCAAGTGGAGTGATCGCAGCAGAGGAGTGACGTGGGAGAATTTGGGAAGGTTGTAGATGAGTCGGGCAGCGGCATTTTGAATCATCTGTAGTGGCTGTATGGCACAAGCTGGCAGGCTTGCAAGGAGAGAGTTGCAGTAATCAAGGCGGGAGGTCACCATAACCTGGACAAGCAGCTGGGTAGCGTGTCCGTAGTCAGGTATGGTTGAATCTTTCTGATATTGCACAGAAGGAATCTGCAGTGAGAGTGTCATGGTTCTGGGGTGTAGTGGCCTTGTGCTGCCACTAGAAGGCACCTGGCCTTTGAGAAATTCTTAATTTGTTCCAGGTGTCTGATTTCCCAATTATTTTCACCTGGGGAGGTGCCTTTATAAGCACTGACAGAACAGCCATCTGCGCTTCTGTGTAAAATCCTGTTAAACACAAAGCCGGTACGGTAGAGGTATAGGTGCTCGGTGGACGGTTTACTGAACTGTGTTGTGGTTGGTTCTGTGTCCTCTTAAGGCGAGCCAGTCTCTTAGCGCAGTGAGCGCATTCTGACACCTTAAGAGCATTTATACTTTTATTTTGAGCTCGTGTGAGCTGGTGGTTATCGGGACGTTGTCCCGGGTAATGTATTTTGTTTGTGTTTTTCTGAGCTGCGTCTCAGGGTTTTCTTTTCGCTGAGTAAGTTTTGCTACTCAGTTGTCTTTTCTTTTGAGACCAGTTTTGGGTTTGGTACCAGAGCTTCGCCTCTGTACCACTGGTCCTTTTCTTTTTTCGCCCTGGTTTTCACGGGTCGCATTTGGTTTCGCGAGCCAGTTTTACGGCTGGACAAGGGGGTCCTTCGGAGTGGTTTTTTACTCCGTGTTTTTTTGTTGTTGTTTAGGATCCTTTGTGTGCGGGAGTTGCTCTCCCCAGGATCTTATTTGTTTTGTGTTTTACTTTCGGGTGTTCCCCTTCCTTTGTCCTTCGGGACTTTGTGGCTAACGCTTCCGGTAGCGTTAGCTTTTTGTTCCCCTATATTCGTCGCTTCTGGTTCTCCAACACCCCCACACCGTTATAGTACACAGAAGCCATATGGAGATACCAGCGACCGATATTGTGGTAGAAATGGACGCTAATACTCTGGAGAGGGCGGTAGCCGCCCAGCAAGCAACCATTTCTAACCATGGACAGGGGTTACAGCTGCTCCAGGCACAGCAGGCAGCTACGGCGGAGCAGCAGGCACTGATCTTCTGTAGACAGGAAGAGATGTTGCAGCAACTGAGCAGACAACAGGAAGTACTAATAGGGCTCGCAGACAGTTTTCGCCAGTTGGCTAGCGAGTCCCGCTCCCCGACGGCGCCCGTACCGTCACCAGTGGCACAAGCACTGTCATCCACCACACTTCCCCAACCAGGGTTACCAAATGCTAGGGAGCCTAAATTACAGCTTCCGTTGCGCTACAGCGGGGAGGCAGGAAGGTGCAGAGGCTTCCTGTCTCAGTGCCTAATTTTTTTTAAAATCACAACCCTCCCGTTTTACTACCGAGGATGCTCGGGTGGCGTTCATTTTATCTCTACTTACCGGGACTGCTCTGGCGTGGGCTGACCCTTTAATTTGTGCACAGGCACCGGTGATGAATGATTCCCAGGTACTGATGCTTGAGATGGCCCAGTCTTCCGGTGGTGAGGATGAGGCACAAATGTTAGGAGCGGTTTCCGTTCCCCTTCCTCCCAATGTGCCGGAGGATTACAGAGAATTAGCGGAAGTGTTCAGCAAGCAAAGGGCCACCACACTGCCGCCGCACCGACCATATGACTGCGCCATAGACCTCTATCCGGGTACTGTGCCTCCTAGGGGTTCGCTATATTCTTTGTCTATTCCCGAGGGCGAGGCTATGAGGAGATATATTCAAGAAGCATTAGCTAGTGGGTTCATTAGACCCTCAACCTCACCGGCAGGGGCCGGATTCTTTTTTGTAGGGAAACAAGACGGTAGCCTGAGACCGTGTATTGATTACAGAGGTCTCAATACGATCACTATAAAGAATCGGTACCCGTTGCCCCTTATGAATTCGGCATTTGAGCGCCTCCAATCGGCAGCTGTATTCACTAAGCTCGACCTCCGTAATGCGTACAATCTGGTGCGCATACGTGAGGGCGATGAATGGAAGACAGCTTTTAATACTCACACTGGCCATTATGAGTACTTAGTGATGCCGTTTGGCCTCACTAACGCCCCCTCGGTGTTCCAGGCGTTCGTTAATGATGTGCTCAGGGAGATGCTGGAGAAGTTCGTGTTTGTCTACCTGGATGACATCTTAATCTTCTCCACCAATCTCTCTGAGCACATCAAACATGTCAAGCAGGTATTAGCCAAACTCCTAGAGGCTCACCTGTTTGTGAAGGCAGAAAAATGCGTGTTTCACGCGGACTCCGTCTCGTTTCTGGGGTTTATTGTGTCGGCAGGAAAAATCCAAATGGACCCGGATAAGGTTTCTGCGGTCAAGAATTGGCCAACCCCTGATTCGGTAAAGCAAGTCCAACGATTTTTAGGATTTGCAAATTTTTATCGGCGGTTTATCCGTAATTTTAGTTCAGTGGCTGCACCCATCACGGCGCTTACTAAGAAGACGGTGGTGGGTCAGTTCTGCTGGAACCCCCGAGCGGAGGCGGCATTCGTGGAACTTAAAAGGAGGTTTTGCTCCGAGCCCATTTTAATCACTCCCAATCCTTCCTTGCCTTTTATTGTGGAGGTTGATGCCTCTGAACTAGGGGTTGGGGCCATCCTATCTCAGCGGTCTCCCCATGATCAGAGGGTGCATCCCTGCGCTTATTTCTCTCGTTCTCTGTCTCCCGCCGAGAGAAATTATGACGTTGGGGATCGCGAACTACTGGCGGTCAAGCTGGCATTGGAGGAGTGGCGTCACTGGCTTGAGGGAGCGGAGCATCCGTTCACCGTGTGGACGGACCATAAAAACCTTGAGTACATACAAGACGCAAAAAGACGCAACTCACGGCAAGCACGGTGGGCGCTATTCTTTGCGCGGTTTAATTTTATTCTGACTTATCGGCCAGGGTCGAAGAATATTAAACCTGACGCACTCTCTCGCATTTTCGACAAATCGGACGAGGACCGTCCACCGGAACCCATCATTCCGGTTAATCAGATCCTCGCTCCGGTTTGTTGGAAGATCGAGGCGGCTGTTCGTGAGGCGCTACGTCGGGAGCCGGACCCTGGAGGGGGCCCTCCTGACTGTCTCTTTGTCCCGACTGAGGTACGGGCTCAGGTGCTGAAATGGGGGCACTATTCGCGGCTCACGGGTCACCCCGGGGTCCACAGGACCAAAGAGTTTTTAGCCAGGCGATTCTGGTGGCCAGGTATGGACAAGGACGTGCGAGAGTTTGTATTGTCTTGCTCGGTCTGTGCCCGTAATAAGAATCCTCATCTCGCACCATCTGGGCTGTTACGTCCACTACCCGTTCCTAGACGGCCATGGAGTCACATAGCTCTGGATTTTATTACGGGACTGCCACCATCCGATGGTCACACAGTAATTTTAGTTGTGGTAGACCGTTTTTCCAAGGCTGCCCATTTTATTTCCTTACCAAAACTGCCATCAGCACCAGAGACGGCGCGGCTTATAATTAATCATGTTTTTAGGATACATGGTCTGCCGCTGGACATCGTGTCGGACCAGGGGCCGCAGTTTGTGGCGCGGTTTTGGAGGGTATTCTGCGCTCTCCTGGGTGCGTCGGTGAGCCTTTCGTCTGGGTTCCACCCGAACGCACAAATCAAACTCTTGAGAACACTCTCCGGTGTTTGGCGGAAGCGAATCCAACAACATGGAGCCGGTTCCTCGGGTGGGCTGAATACGCACACAACACCCTGCGTAACGCTTCCACAGGATATTCTCCGTTTGAAGCTCAGATGGGGTACCAACCGCCGCTATTTCCGGAGTCGGAAGATAGCATGGGCGTGCCGGCTGCGGGAGCTTTTATCCGGCGTTGTCGGGCCACCTGGAAGAGGGTTCGGGCATCGCTGTTACGCGCCAGCGCCAATCAAAAGAGGCTGGCTGATAGGCGTCGTCGTCCGGCACTATCTTATCACGTGGGTCAGCGGGTGTGGTTATCCACCCGGGACCTGCCGCTGCGGGTGGAGTCCCGGAAGCTCGCTCCTCGCTATACAGGGCCTTTTAAGATCATCCGCAAAATCAACCCCGTCACGGTGCGGTTGCAGCTCCCGCGGGCGATGAGTGCATCCGACCTTTCATGTCTCCCGTCTCAAGCCTGTTCTTATTAGTGCGTTGGCTCCGGTGGAGGATCCTCCACCTCCCCCGCGGTTCCTGGAGGGGGGTCCGGTTTATACGGTGCGGCGCATTTTGGCTGAGAGACGGGTAGGCAGGGGGAAACAGTACCTTATTGACTGGGAGGGCTATGGCCCGGAGGAGCGGTCTTGGGTCCCTACTAGGGACATTATGGACCCAGAACTAATAAGGGACTTCCACAGACGCGGGGCTGAGGGTTCGTCTGGAGCCGCCCCTTAGAGGGGGGGTCCTGTCATGGTTCTGGGGTGTAGTGGCCTTGTGCTGCCACTAGAAGGCACCTGGCCTTTGAGAAATTCTTAATTTGTTCCAGGTGTCTGATTTCCCAATTATTTTCACCTGGGGAGGCGCCTTTATAAGCACTGACAGAACAGCCATCTGCGCTTCTGTGTAAAATCCTGTTAAACACAAAGCCGGTACGGTAGAGGTATAGGTGCTCGGTGGACGGTGGTTTACTGAACTGTGTTGTGGTTGTTTCTGTGCCCTCTTAAGGCGAGTCAGTCTCTTAGCGCAGTGAGCGCATACTGACACCTTAAGAGCATTTATACTTTTATTTTGAGCTCGTGTGAGCTGGTGGTTATCGGGACGTTGTCCCGGGTAATGTATTTTGTTTGTGTTTTTCTGAGCTGCGTCTCAGGGTTTTCTTTTCGCTGAGTAAATTTTGCTACTCAGTTGTCTTTTCTTTTGAGACCAGTTTTGGGTTTGGTACCAGAGCTTCGCCTCTGTACCACTGGTCCTTTTCTTTTTTCGCCCTGGTTTTCACGGGTCGCTTTTGGTTTCGCGAGCCAGTTTTACGGCTGGACAAGGGGGTCCTTCGGAGTGGTTTTTTACTCCGTGTTTTTTTGTTGTTGTTTAGGATCCTTTGTGTGCGGGAGTTGCTCTCCCCAGGATCTTATTTGTTTTGTGTTTTACTTTCGGGTGTTCCCCTTCCTTTGTCCTTCGGGACTTTGTGGCTAACGCTTCCGGTAGCGTTAGCTTTTCGTTCCCCTATATTCGTCGCTTCTGGTTCTCCAACACCCCCACACCGTTATAGAGAGGCAGTCACTGTGGTGCCATCAACCGTGATTGAGAGCTCACGTAGTAAGGAGGTCTTGTATGGGAAGAAGAACAGCTCAGTTATGTTGAGGTTGAGCTTCAGGTGGTGGCTAGCCATCCAGGTGGAGATGTCAGCCAGGCAGGAAGATATCTTATCATCGACCTGTGAGGCCGAGGGGAAAAGAAAAGAAGAGTTGTGTGTCATCTGCATAACAATTATTGGAGAAGCCGTGAGAATGAATAACTGAACCGTACATTATGTACATGAACAGATTTGGTGTATATGGAGAACAGCAGAGGACCCAGTACAGATCCCTGCGGTACTCCCGTAACAAGGGGATGAGAAGCAGAAGCAGACCCCATCCAGGTGACCTGGTAGGACCTATCTGCAAGATAGGAAGCGAACCAAGACAGGGCAGTCCCAGCAATGCCCATCACAGCCAAGGTGGAGAGGGCTATTTTGTGGTTGACCGTGTTGAATGCTGCAGGCAGGTCAAGAAGGATCAGGACAGAGGAGAGGCGTGAGGCTCTTGCAGTGGCGAGTGCCTCTGTCACAGCTAGGAGCGCAGTCTCTGTTGAGTGCCCGGATCGGAAGCCAGACTGGTGAGGGTCTAGCAGGTTGTTCTGATGGAGAAAAGAGGTTAGTTGTTTAACCCTCAAGCAACCAACATATTTTGCATACATTAATGACCAACTGGGGTCAGATAGGATCCCAATTTAAAACTAATGAAAAAGAAGCCCCAATCAATTCATAAACAGATTTGTTTTTATTAAAATGTCATTAAACATGTAAAATACATTTCATTTTCATAAAAAAACAAAAGTATATATCTATATTGTTACAATTTCAGCACATTTAAAAACGAAAATGTCCATGTTTCAGTCATATTTTTGAATGAAAAAAAAATGAATCCAGATTAATAGTAAAATGCTGATTTACCATGACATTGATGCTGTAATTACTACAATATTGTTCAGTTTTGACATTTTTATTTTAAACAACTGTTTATGAACATTTAAACAGGAACATCACCTAAACATGACTGGGGTCAGAAATGACCCTAAGTTAAAAATAATGAAAAAGAGGACCCAATCAGATTTTTTTCTTTCAAAATATCATTAGACATGTAAAAAAAACTTTTATTTTTCATCAAACAAATATACTGCATAGTTTTATTACAATTACAGCACATTTAGTAAATATAAATGGAAATATCCAATTTCAATCATATTTTGGACTGAAAAAAGCGTAATCCAAATGAGTATTAAAATGCTAATTTACCATCACATTGATACTATACAAACAAGATTTATCATACCAATTATGGATGCCCTTTTACCCCTGTATTCTACAGGCAGTCAACGCACACAATCTGAACCAAGCTATGCATAGCGCATACTGGCTTTTGACAGGATGAGCATACACGTGATGCCTTCCGGTCAGTGTTGCGGTCGCATAAGCAACACCTTTTCCTTTGGGTGGGATTTGCTGCAGAAGGTGGCATCCCCACAGCACTGGAACTTGGCCTTACTCCCATACTTAGCATTGCAGCTCAGATCGAGGTTTGGAGTGTTGGTGTTTGAGCTCTTCTCTTTATGTTTGGCATGATTAAGGCATGCCCCAGCTCTTTTAGGAAGATTCAACATCTGCGGCTGCCCTCTGAAGACATCCAGTCAGGGAAGTTTCCCATCCAGATGATGAAGGCGGCAATCCCTGCAATGTCGATCATATTGAAGAAGAGTGCCATTAGCCATCTGTTGATCTTTCTTCATGATGTGTGCGTTTTTGCAAGATGATCAAGATTGTTAACACCACTCTTGGTGGCATTGTAATGGTGTATTATGTCTGGTTTCTGCTGCTCACCCTCAACCTTGGTGTCATGATGCATGGTAGACAGTGCCAGTACTGCTTTGCCTTTTGATGGTACATATGTCACCAAGGTAAGCTGCCCATGAAAGCCAAAAATTGAGCTGTTTTTCTCTCTGGCAATGTTTGGCTTCATCACCTCTGGAATATGTGGTTTGTTAGATCTAATAGTGCCAACATATGTTAGTCCATCATTGAGAGCTAATGGGACAGAGGTAAAGAAGTTATCTGCTGTGACATTTCTGCCAGTTTTGTACCAGGGCTCCACAACTCAAGCTCCTTGACCAACTTCTTGCTGCTCTCCAGGTTGTTTGCCGAGGTATACCTCTCCTTTTAGAGGGTAGCTTGTTCCTGCATCACAGTTCCACCTGATCTTTATGCCATACTTGGCAAGCTTCGATGGGATGCATTGTCGGAAAGGGCATCTTCCTCTGAAAGCCACAAGCTGCTCATCCACACAAAGATCTGTGCCTGGAGTTATTTTGGTAGCTGGGCAACAAACATCGTCCAGATATCCCTGAAAGGGGCAAGCTTATCAGTTGCCCATCGTTCCTGCCTTGTTTCTCTGTTGTCAAACCTTGTGTATTTCAAAATGTCTCTAAATCCTGTTCTGGACATGGTTGCAGTGAACACAGGTCTGCCTTCAGTCTCTGACCAGAGTGTAGACCAAGGCTCAAGCCGGACACCCACCGCACATGTAGCGGCCGTGAGCGCACGACGCGTGTACTACGCACGTAAGTGAAGCGTAGTTGAAGTACTGTTATTACAACGGCAGCGGGCGACGTCCTCTACACCAGATGCGGACGCGTTGCGAACCGGCTGAGAAACTTGTAAAGCGAACTGAAGCGTAGTTTTTCGCTTCTGTTCTATTTTTCTGCTTGCCGCGCATCATGATGACCTGTTTATACACAGAAATATGCTCTAAAATGCAAGGTATACATGCTCTAATTTATATTTCATCCGTATATTAGGCTATTGGGGGTGTGTCCCTAGTTCCCTACCATAATTTTTATAAGCAGCTGAAAAAATACAAGCCTTTTCATTTTTGTATTGTCCTTGCAGGGGAAAAAAAAACAAAAAAAAAAAACTGGAACCTGGGAAAAATGCAAACTTAGTTTCGCTATCTTATTTTGCGGAGGGGGTGGGGTAAATTTGAAAATACGCCACAGAAAGACGTACACAGAATGTAGCCTATTGAATGATGTAGAAGTGAATGCACCGAGCAGCGGTTTGTTAGCTCGAGTGTTGGAAGGTAGTTTTTAACCAACCATTGCTCAGCCTATTTGACTTCTCCGATGTCTTCGTTCGCCGTGCTTTCAAAAAGGGCTTGTTAATAAAAATCAGATAATCCACAGAGCTTTAAAAAATCAGATTATTTGGTGGTCTTGCCGATGAAAATGCACCTATTTTATAAATGAAGTTGTAAGCAAGCCTTTGTTGCACTTGTACTTCAAAGCTTCCGGTGTTCATGGCGTTGTGGTGTTCATATCCCTTCAAGATTAAACTGTTACGCTATCTTTTTGATGATTAGCTGATTTTACTAAATCTGATCCTATAAATGTTTTGACGTGAATGACAAGACAACACGGGAATTCCCAATGGTTGATTACGGATTATTTATTATTATTATGATCATTACATATTCTTCATAAAATTGGCACGCTTGTTAACCAAGCAAATAAATTAATACAGTTTGAGATTGATTATTATGCAGGCTACGTTGCAATTTAAGTTTATGGTAATTCTTTAAAGCGTTTACTTTCTCACGTATTTACATGAGTTAACGAAATATTACCAAATTAACAAACTGAAAAAGGTCTCTCACCAAGTATTCACTTAACCCATAATCAACAGTCGTGAACAAACGTGAAATACACGATGTAATCCCACTGCAGACTGCGAGAGCTACTAGGAACATAGAGCTTTAAGCAAGCCTTTGCGCGACACAAACGGAACCTGTGTAGACACACTACGCGCCACGCTGTGCTGCTTATGCGCCGCTTACGCTACGCGTGTGGTGGGTGCTCAGCGTTACACAACTTTTTTTTTTTACATAGCATTTTTTACATTGTATCCATTTATACAGCTGGATATATACTGAAGCAATTCAGGTTAAGTACCTTGCTCAAGGGTACAACGGCAGTGTCCTATCCAGGAATCGAACGTATGACCTTTCGGTTACAAGCCCACTTTCTTACCCACTGAGCTATACTGCCGAGGATTTATTCTGAGGGATTTTCGGATGAAAGTTCTGAGTTTGTTTGTTATTTCTTTTGTGATTCTGAGCCATATAGAAGAATAGCCTTGATGTTTGAGTTGAAAAGTTTTATTTTGGTTTTGAGTTAGAGATTATTTGATCTCCATACTGGCTTTAAAATGGCAGGTCTGCTTTTATTTAATTGAGACATAACGTCTGCATCAGTGCCTCCTCTGTCATCTACGATGCTTCCTAGGTAGATAAAGTTATTGGTCTCATTGATGTCCTGGCTATTTATCTGTAAAAATTCAGGTGTGTCTGTGTTGATGCCCATGAGCTTTGTCTTTTTGGTGTTAATACGGAGTCCGATTTTTCCTGAGGTAGTGTTTAAATGGTTTGTCTTGAGCTTCATTTGTTTGAAAGTGTTTGATAATAAGCAGAGATCATCTGCATACGCAAGGTCTTAAAGTTGTTTTGTGAGAGTCCACCTGATTCCCATTCTTTGATCACGTAATGTTTCTTTCATAACCCAGTCCAAGGTAATTATAAATAATAGTGGTTAAAGAAGGCAGCCTTGCTTGACCCCAGACTCTACTGCAAAACATTTGGTGGGGTTGCCTTCGTGTAGGACACTACACTGAAAGTTACGGTAAAGTGCTTTGATGAGGTTAACAATTTTTGTGGGTATGCCATAGTGATGTTAAATTTTCCAGAGGCTTTCTCTGTGAACGCAGTCAAAAGCCTTTTCTTAGTCAACCAAATTGAGGTGTAATTTGGATTGGCATCCAATGCTTTGTTCAATTATGTTTCTTAGTGTGAAGATTTGGTCGCTGCAAGATCGTCCTTTGCGGAACCCAGCCTGCTCTTCCCTCAGATGTTGGTCCACTGTTTCTTGCATCTGTGTCAATAGTATTCTGGTGAAAACTTTGGAGACTGTTGCCATAAGGGTGATACCCCTCCAGTTGTTGCAGTCTGCAACATCTCCTTTTTTTTGGATTTGTTATTTATTTGTTGTTGTTATTTAAGGATTTGATAACCAAATCAGAAATCAGTATAGTTATTTCATTTGTGTTTATTGGTAGCTCTGTTGAGCTTGGAAGAAGCCTAGGTGGGTTCCGTGGGGGTTCTTTGTTTAGAGTTTCCCTAAAATGTTCAGCCCAGCGTTCTAGTTGTTCCTCCATGCTGGTTAGGGTGTCTCCTTTTTTGTTCTTTATTGCTTTAGATGGTGCATTGTTTTGGCCAACCAGTTCTTTTGCTATTTTGTAGAGTGTCCGACTGTCTCCTCTTTTGGCTGCTGCCTCTGCTTCTTCCCCTTCACAGGTTTCCAGGAAAGTATGTTTTATGTTGTTCCATTGCTCTTCAATGTTGAGACCTGTTTCTTCCTGTTGCTGTTGGTGGTCACTGAGAGCTTTGTTCCGGTTTTTAAGCTTGAGACAGAATGTTTGCTTGGTGGCTGGGTCTTTGAGGTTGTCAGCTGCAAGCTTCTTACGTGTGAATGCTGTGAGGGGTTTCTTCAGTTTTAGGTGGATTTTGGAGGCAACAAGGTAGTGGTCGCTGCCTACATCAGCACCTCTGTAGACTCAGGTGTCTAACAGGGACCTTCTCCATTTCTTATTTATTGTGATATGGTCAATTTGGTTTGTAGTTTCCTTGTCTGGAAAGCCATGTGTTTTGGTGTATGTTTTTATACTGGAAGATGGTGCCTGAAATAATTAGGTTGTTTAGCCCACAGAAGTCTGCAAAGAGCTCTCCGTTTTGATTCATGACATCTTTACCATATCTCCCCATTTAGGATTATCTGCCTTTGTTTTCTGATCCTGTTTTTGCATTCATATCCCCCATGACTATAAGCATGTTGTGTTTTGGCACTTTTTCTACCATTGTTTGGAGCTGTTCGTAGAATGTGTCTTTCAGGTTGTCTTCTGACTCTTTAGTGGGTGCACAGCATTGAATGATTGTGAGCTTTGTAAATTTGGAGTTGAACCTTGCTGTGAGGACTCTGGGGCTGACTGTGTTCCATTCCAGTAGTGTCTTGTTTGCCTCCTTGTCCAGTGTGAGAGCAACTCCCACTTGGTGTTGATTGTCTGTGCGTCCTGAGTATAAAATGGTTTGCCATTCCCAGTCCATCTAGCTTCATTGATTCCTAGAATGTTTATGTGATCCATCTCTCTGGCTACTTGTGCTGTTTTGCTTACTTCGTACATTGTCCATATGTTCCAGCATCCAATCTTGAAAGATTGCTTTGGCCCCAGAAGGGATTTCGGCCTGGTAGCTTCTGACTGGGTTTGGCTCTCAGGTGTCATGAAGGTTGCATTAGTGTCAACAGCCTTCTGTTGCCTCGGCATGAGTTTATTTTGGGTTTTCCTTGTGAAGGTTTCTGTAACAATCTGGGGTTTCCAGGGTGGCGTTGTTAGCGCCACGCCTAACCCCCAACCTGGAGGACCAGTTTGCTGTTGTTCGTCTGGGCTCTCACCTGAAACCAATCCGGTATTGTTGGACCTACCAGGGGTTTAAAACCCCAACCGGCATAGCTCTCAGGTTCACTGAGACACACAAGCCTCTCCACCACGACAAGGTCACAACAAAAGGAAAAGAATATAAAGAAGCTATAGCCTAGTTAATATTGTTTCCCATATTAGTCTATGAATCAGTCTTTTCAACAGTTTTTTTTTTTTTCTATAAGCCTGACAATGTCAAAACATAGTATCTTACAATACAAGCTGTGCCTGCCATAAAATGAATAATTATGTGTAGGTTAGACTGTAGTTTATTTGGTTAGGGACATCCAAGGGTTTAATGCAGTTTTCCCTTAAATAATATTTTTTATTAAGGATCTAATGGTCCTTCTTAACAGATGCTTGCAGAAAATACTATGTTAATATGTGTAGACTATGTAAGATGTATCATGTTAGTTACTGTTAGTTGTTATCTAGATTGCACTGGATCACTGTATGCCAAAGCCATATGGTTTGTTTGTCTGCCTGGATCTTGCCATCTTGGCAAAGCTAATTAGCCAGCCAATACAGTTTTGTCATTTTTTTTATTTGCAAATTAAATTATAAAACTGTACAGTCATGTACCTGAACATGTTACATTTTTTTCTAACAATACAGCCTGTATTTCTAAAAATCACAATTTTTTCAAAGAAACTAAATAAAAGCTATCAACACAGTAATCCCAACACAACTGTGTTTTTCTAAACAATTAGGCTACAGCATAAATAAATGGTAAATGGTAAATGGACTGCATTTATATAGCGCTTTTATCCAAAGCGCTTTACAATTGATGCCTCTCATTCGCCAGAGCAGTTAGGGGTTAGGTGTCTTGCTCAAGGACACTTCGACACTCCCAGGGCGGGGTTTGAACCGGCAACCCTCCGACTGCCAGACAATCGGTCTTACCTCCTGAGCTATGTCGCTCAGTTGTCCAGTAAAAAAATAAAAGTAATATCATATAAATAATAAAGTAGTGTCTTTATGAAGACTGCCCTTCTTTTGCGGGCTGGTATTCTTGTTGTTTGGCTAATGACCACTCGCTCGTTGTTGAAGTTGCAGCAGCCATCATCACATCATCTGAGCAGGCAAAAAAAATTTTTTTTTATCATAAGCATACGGATAGGCCTACCTGTGTATCTCATTCTTCTTTATTTGTCCTAACCAGCACTAAACTATTTCACTCCAGTCTCATAACAATGCAATCTTTCTTTGGCCTCTTTCAGTTGGACAGTTATTTCTTTGAGCTCCTGCTCAAGAAACCCCATGCATTGGACAGCTGCGCATCTCTGTCAGTCAATCCTATTCACCTGGAGACACTGCCAGCTTTGAACACTCTAGCTGCCAATTCAATTCAATTCAATTTATTGTCATTATACCATTCCAGTATAACAAAAAGTCTTGTTCGCCAGTCTCTCTGGTGCAACTAGACATAAAAACACAAAGACAAAACAAAATAAGTTAATAAAAATAGAATAGAAAAGAGTTTTAAAAACTTAAAAGTTATGTATAAAAAGTGCAAGTCGTCATACATAGTCATCTTCGAAAGTCTTGCAGTGCCATTAAAAAATTCCTGTTATTGCACAACCCGTGTCCACAGTCAGGCTTAGTAATCAGTGTGTGGGGTGAGTGGGGGTTGGGGATGGAGGTCACTAGCTTTACAGCTCTTGGAAAGAAACTGTTCTTCGGTCTGCTGGTCCGTGAATGTATGGTCTGGTATCTCCTACCAGATGGCAGGGGTCAAACAGGTGGTGGCTGGGGTGTGATGGGTCCCTGGTGATGCAGTGGGCTCTCCTCAGACATCTCTTGTCAAAGATGTCCTGTATGGGTGGTAGTGCAGTTCCAGTGATACGCTGGGCTGTTTTCACCACTCGCTGGAGAGCCTTGCGGTCAGCCACAGTGGAGCTGCCATGCCAGACTGTGATGCAGCCGGTCAGTATGCTCTCCACTGTGCATCTGTAAAGGTTAGTGAGGATCTGAGGGTGCAGCTTGATCTTCCTCAGCCTCCTCAGAAAATGGAGGCATTGGTGAGCCTTTTTGATGAGAGAGGAGATGTGGAAGGACCATGATAGGTCTTGAGTTACGTGTACTCCCAAGAATTTAAACTCTCGACTCTCTCAACAGCAGATCCATCAATGTAGATAGGCATGTGGTTTGTGTTGTGTCTCCTAAAATCCACAATCAACTCCTTTGTTTTTTTGATGTTGAGGCAGAGGTTGTTCTTTGTACACCAGTCTGCTAGGAGCTCCACCTCCTCCCTGTATGCTGCCTCATTGTTGTTGTGGATCAAACCAACCACTGTAGTGTCATCTGCAAATTTAATGATGGAATTTATGTTATGCCTGGCGACACAGTCGTGGGTAAACAGGGAGTATAACAGTGGGCTGAGGACACAGCCCTGCGGAGCTCCTGTGTTTAGGGTGAGTGTAGTGGAGGTGTGTTCTCGCATCCTGACAGACTGAGGTCTGCCGGTGAGGAAATCCAGGATCCAGTTGCATGTGGAGTTGAGAAGACCAAGGGCTTGAAGTTTGCCAACCAGCTTTGTAGGAATGATGGTGTTAAACGCGGAGCTGAAGTCAATGAATAGCATCCTTACATACGCATCTCTGTTGTCAAGGTGGGTGAGTGCAAGGTGGGTGGCTGTGGAGATTGCATCTTCAGTGCGGTTAGTCCGGTAGGCAAACTGGAGTGGATCTATGGTGTCTGGGATGCTGGCTTTGATGTGTGCCATGACCAGCCTCTTGAAGCACTTCATAATCATGGAGGTCAATGCGACGGGGCGGTAGTCATTCAGACATGTGATGACAGGTGACTTTGGGACAGGAAGGTCTTGAAGCAGGTGGGTACTCTAGCTTGTGCCAGGGACACATTAAAAATGTCAGCAAGAACCCTGGCTACCTGGTGCGCACACACTCTGAGAGCTCGGCCAGGAATGCCATCAGGTCCAGCGGCCTTGCGCGTGTCCACCCTCCCCAGACATCCCGCCACATCATCCCTGGACAGTTGGAGTACCTGGTCGTCAGGACATGCGGTGGTCCTGCAGCGTGGCTCCGAGTTGTTAGTTTCAAAGCGTGCATAGAATGTATTGAGCTCATTTGGCAAGGAAGCATCAGCAGTGGGCGCACAGCTGGTTTTGCTTTTATAGTCTGTGATTGTTTGAATACCCTGCCACATGCGGCGTGGGACGGAGTTGTTGGTGAAGTGGTCTTCAATCTGTAGTTTTTATTTGTTCTTGGCTGACTTAATGCCACGCCTGAGGTTGTTCCTTGACATTCTGAGTTCATCCCTATTGCCAGATTTGAATGCTGTGTCACAGGCGCTAATGAGGCTGCGTGTCTCACTGTTCATCCAGGGTTTCTGGTTTGGCATAGTCCCTATCACTTTCACAGTCATGACATCACTGATGCATTTGGCCATGAAGCCAGTGACTGATGAGGCATACTCTTCAAGGTTGATGAACCCCCCTTGAGTGGCAGATTCTTTAAACATATTCCAGTCAGCACATTCAAAACAGTTCTGCAGCATTGATTCTGCTCCCTCACACCATACCTTCACAGTTTTCACTGTAGGTTTGACACGTTTTAGTAGCTGTCTGTATGCAGGCAGCATAAACAGAGAGATATGGTCAGATTGGCCAAGGTGGGGGTGGGGAACTGTTTTGTAGGCCTGAGGTATGTTGCAATAAACATGGTCCAGTGTGTTACTTCCTCTTGTAGGACAGTCCACATATTGATGATATTTGGGGAGAGCTGTTTTGAGTTTTGACTGATTAAAATCACCAGCAATAATGAAAGCCCCCTCTGGATGTGCTGCTTTTTGTTTACCGATAGCCCCAGAGATTTTGAGTGCCACCTTCACGTTAGCATGTGGGGGAACGTAAACAGCAGTAACAGTGGTAGCGGTGAACTCTCTAGGTAAGTAAAATGGTCGGCATTTTATCATAAGATATTCCAAGTCATGTGAACAATGTTTTCCGACTGCCGTTGCATCAGTACACCACATACTGATGACAAAAATGCACAGCCCGGACGCATCAGTTCTGTCCGACCGAAATAATGACAGTCCGTCCAGCTGGATGGCCGAGTCCGGTATGTTGTCCTGTAACCATGTCTCAGAGAAGATAAAAACACAACATTCCCAGATTTGTCGCTGTGTATATAGTCTTAGTTTAAGTTTGTCAAGTTTGTTTTCCAGGGATCGGACATTACCCATAAACAGACTTGGTAGCGGTGGTTTGTTTGGCTTAGCCCTTAGCCTAGCCTGAAGTCCAGCTCTCTTACCCCGCTTCTGTTTATGTTCGCATCGCCTGCATCATCTCCTCCAACCCCGGCTAGAGCGGTCTGCTGTTGCCGGGGGCTTGGGGCAAGGGTCAGTGGTCACGGGTCAGTGCTTCATCACCACATGCATACTGTAGAAAATGCACAAACAGGGTACACTCATTTTAATACACGCGAATAGGCTACGTCATACCCAGGGGTTAAATTGGGATTTGGGAGGTGGGTGGACCCTGAGATCCGGTGGGAGGTGGGTGAAAAAAGGTACAAACCAATGTCTCAGCTCAAAATAGTTGTATCTTTAATGTATTGTGCACATAATTGTAATTAAGGAAAACAATGTATTCTATTGATGCAAGCTTTTACATAAAATATTTCAAGTTTATTGAGTGTCATTAATGCTGAGAATTTTTTTTACCTACGAAAATAATCTGTCATCCTCCTCTTTTGTCATCCCTTTCTTCCTCCTTTAACCATCTTTCTTAAACTGTCGAATTGAAACAAAATAATTCCAGCGGCAACTGGTGAGCTGAAAATTGGTAGGGCGCAAAACTTTCCTTTAAACTAATCATTGATCTCAAACTGTTTTAATTAATTTTCAGTGATTAACAAGCATGCAAACATCTGACTAATCAATTGGAAAGGGACACACAGCTTCTTCGCATTTTGTGTTAGGGAGATAAAATGATAAATGCGATTTAGAAAAATCAGTTTTAATCACCAAGCAGTGAGTATCAATACAATTAATCCACAAAATAGGCTACTCAATACTATCATATATAGCCAACTCTCCCCAAATAGGCAGTTTTATCGAGTAGTCTAGGCCTTATCCTACATTTACTTTCATTTGCAGTTCAAAATTGCGCACATTATTAATCAACATTATTTGCGGATACATGCACTTCTTTCTCCGCATTCGTATTCATGGCAAATATCTGCAATGCGTAGATTGTAAACAAAAGTGCAGGTTTTGTTTTTGCTGGATGGTAGATAACAGACTGGTGTATCTTGTTTGTTAAGTGTAGACTACTTGGTGATTAAAACGGATTTTTAACGGATAAATTGAATTTATGATTTAATCCCCCTAACACAGTATGAAGACGCTGTGTGTAAAGCTGGCAGTATGCTCGGTAAGAAGAAAGAACTTCGGGATTGAGAACCACCGGCGAACATGTCCACAAACACTGTTGTCGGTATACTCAGTGAGAACACCGCACCGTTTAAAGTCACTCCATGCCGCTGGGGCGTGAACAATTACGAGGCAGCTATTAACCGGGGCTGGAATGTCAACCAGACCTCCGTCTCGTGGCTACGCCATGGATGTATAAAGAGAAGGGCTATGCGAGATCACAACACAAAACAAAAAGTTTAAAGTGTTTAAAGTGGCTTTCGTTTACCTAGCCATGCAAAAGAAGAAAAAAAGGCGAAGAAGATGGTACGTTCGCCTTCTAAATCAGAGTAGGACAGAGAATGGAGAGTTTTGTCTGTACATTCGGCAAATGCGAGTTAAGACGAGGGGGTCCACTTTCTCTTATTTCTGAATGTGTGCTAGGTGTTTTGATGACTTGCTGAAACGAGTAGCACCATTCATCAAACATGTGGGAACTCACAGAATCCCCATCTCTACAGAAGAGAGATTGGCGTTGACTCTCCGTACATTAGCATGTGAATTCAGCCCTCTGATCTCTCAACCGTGATGTAACCAACTATGTGATATTTGGATCAATAGCTGAGAGGGGGAGGTCGGAGAACAAGAAAGAACTTTTCAAAAAGTTCTCCCTGGAGGCCGTCGCACACTGCACCGTATGAACACACAACACTGTGTCTTTTTGTTCGTCAGTTGTTCTGATTGCTTCGTTTTGCTCAAAAAGTTCTACTTCGTACGAAGTATACTGCCTACTTTAGGCTACTTGCCATTTGATTAGTCCGATCGTTGGCACGCTTGATAATAAAGGAAAATTACTAATGAAAACAGGTTGAGATAAATGATTTGTTTAAAGGACAGTTTTGCGCCCCACCAATTTTCAGCTCACCAGTCACCAGTCGCCGCTGAATAAAACGTTATGTATGTGGGAAATATTCAATCCTAACTTAGCTGCTGACCAGCAACCTGATGATTTTGCTCAAGTAATCAAAGTTGCCGCTAATAATAGCCGGCGTTCGTGGGGGCTGTTTATTCATCTCTCTTTAAAATGTTGCATAGATGAAATTACATGCTAATGAAATTACCTACCGCGTCCGCTTCCAAACAATCAAGACAATCAACGATATTTTTCTTTCTGTGCCTATCTATATAAACGACTGTTCCTCCTGAGTTTTTTTCTTCGGATTTTTGATTGGTTGAGCGAGTAACTGGCTAGAGGGAACACATGGACTGGAGCATGTAAAAAATGGACTGGATTGTCATAGTTATTTGTAAAACTGCCGGTCAAAATGATTTATTTATTTACCAAAGGAGGGTGGACGCTGTCCACCCACGTCCACCCCCAATTTAACCCCTGGTCATACCTAAACTTAAATCTTTTGTTACAACTTACAGTCAAAAGCTCAAAATTTTCCCGGAGGCCATCCCCTTCCGTTGATTCAAATCTTGGAAGCTTTGAAAGCAGCGGAAAAGGTGAAGGATTCTCCTTTCTCCGTGTCATATTTTACACTCTAACGGAAATATGAGCTGTCAGTAGACCTATATTAGCTTACGTTACTGAATGATTAGTCTCTCAAGACAGACGCATTGGCTCCCACAATTTCCAAATGCTTCCGCCTACCCGTCTGTAATTCAGCAGCTCTGAATGTATGCATTGTGAAAAAGTGCAATGAAGTATATAAAAACAGAGGCCAAAGCCAAGCAAGTAAACATTAATTTCCAGCGGGATCAAATTGTAGAATGTGGTGTATGCTTAGGTTGCTTTATTTAGAGTGAAATCTGAATTTAAATACATATGTGAGTTTTTCCCATTCGTAAAAATATTCTAAATACTATGTCAGAGGTGTTGTCGCACCTCTAATTGTAGAGAAGCACATAATGCTGACTTTTGTAAAATGTACAAGACACTGAATTTGTGCAGCCAAATTTAGGAATTATGTTTAAAATGATAGGATGGGATGTCAATAATGCTGTAGTTATATAACTAATTTGTGACAGTATTTTGTCATTTTTGGTTGTATAGGAAGAATTAACAAAACAGAATGAGGGTCAAGAAGAAGAGTCACAAACAGCGTGCCCTGGACAGGAGGTATTGCATGCAAAGAGCTCGGAAGCAGGCAATGGAGCTACTCATTGCAAGAGGGAGCTTCCATCAGGGGGACATTCGTTATGGCACAGCTGCAGGAAAACAATGCACCTGCAATGTTTTACAGTTTTTTTTGTCGGCACGGGAGAAGCGAGTGAACACTACAGACATTGATATAATCCTGGAAAATGGTTAAAGATTGTACAAAACTGCAGAAATGTTCAAGCACAACAGCAGAATATTTAATGATTACAGAACACCCTAATTACATTGACTTGGAAGGTAAGACTTATGTTTTGGAGAAACTGCATCCCTTTGTTGGTGGCTTAGCTGCAGACATGGATATGGCAGATGTAAGTGCGAGCATGTATCAAGCCTCAGTGTTACAGCCATTCATGTTTGTCACAGTTGGGATGGGAACACCAAGCTACACAACTGGTCTGCTGTGCGAAGTACTATCTATTTGATTGTCACAGCAGAGATGAAATGGGGATGAGCACAGAAGAAAGACATGCTGTTCTTATGGAATTCAAAGATCTGGAAGGAGTGAAACAACACATTAAGCAGTTGGCATCATCTTTACATATTCCCAGGAATCCATTTTAAATTATTCCAGTTAATATCACCCCTGGAAAACCCTAAACAGGCATGCACCACTGAAGGCAGTGCTTCAGTGATCAAGCATGGCGGAAGGAACTGTGTAGGGCAAAGAGAGAAGAAAGTGTAGATGCCTTATTTGGAGGATCAATCAATCAATCAATCAAATTTTATTTGTATAGCATATTTTACAGCAGTTGTCACAATACGCTTTACAGACAACCCTGGCCTAAACCCCCACAGGAGCAAGCCTAAGGCAACAGTGGCAAGTAAAAACTCCCTGTAGCAGATGGGAAGAAACCTTTGAAGGAACCAGGCTCAAGGGGGAAACCCATCCTCTGGTCGGCTCAGGGTGCCGACTGGTGACCAACATGTCAGTCAGTTTTATAGGGTTTATGATGTGGCTCAGATGATGGGTGGGGCCGGGTAGCGGTGATGGGGAGCAGCAGGTGGTGACAGATGTGGGCAGGGTGGAGTCAATGATGAAAGAGGGGCTGGACCGCAGAGGTGGGGGAGACCCGACAACTCTCAAAGCATCCAAACCTTGATATCTACAATACAGGCCTCTAAACGTGAAAGCGGCAGTGCTTCGCCAGGTTTCATTGAAATATAAATCTGTGTATTTTCCGCATAACAGTGGAACTCTACGCCATGTGCCTGGATAATATTACCAAGTGATAGCATATATAGCGAGAAGAGTACTGGTCCTAGTACTGATCCTTGGAATACCATATTTCATTATTGAGGAGCTGGACTCTTCTTCTTTTAATTTGACAAACTGTTTCCTGTCACATAGGTATGATCCAAATCATGCGAGTGCCTGTCCATGAAGTCCAACACAGGCCTGGAGTCTGTCCAGTAGAATTCCATGATCAATTGTGTCAAAAGCTGCACTCAGGTCGAGGAGACCAAGAACCGACACAGAGATACGGTCGACTGACAGTAGTTTGAAATAGGTCTATAATTTTCAATTTTATCAGGTTCTAGGTTTGGCTTCTTCAATAATGGCTTAATAACTGCCACTTTTAGTGACTCAGGTACATATCCTTTAACTAGGGATGTGTTAATGATTTTTAGTATGTGCTGGCCTAGTACCGGAAATAGTTCTTTAACCCAATTTGAAGGAATGGGTTCGAGTAGACGGGTCGTCGGTTTTGAGGACATAACTAGTTTGGATAGCTCATCCATGCTAATGGGCGTAAAACAGTTTAGTACCGCTGTCTGTAAATCTTCCTGTTGTAAGCAGGTGCAGGGCTGTTTATTAATATGAACAGGAATAGTGCATGATGGAGACAGTTTGGATATCTGTTCTCTAATAGCCTCAATTTTCTGATTGAAAAAGTTTATAAAGTCATTGCTGCTAAGATTGGACGGATAAGTTGAAAACTCTGATGATTATTTTTTAGTTAATTTATCCACAGTACTAAATAGAAATGTTGGGTTATGTCTGTTTTGTTCAATTCGTTTTGAGAAAAAAAAAAGGATTCAGGAAAGTAATTAAAAAGTTATCAAAGACAGCAGTAAAAGGAAGGCAGCACTGCAAGCAACAATGAGTAGAGACAAGATGGAACAAAATAATGAAAATGACAGAAAGAAAGAGACAGAAACGAATGAACTATGATGCAGAAGATAAAGCAAGATTTGCAGAAAATGACAAGAGAAGAAAAGCAGCATCGCGTAGTGCCATGAGTCTGGAGGAGAAGAGAAAAGTTGCAGAAAATGATTGCACAAGGAAGATAAAAAAACAGGCAACAAATGAGTAGTGAGAAGAAAGCATTCTTAGCAGAACAGGATAGGATTAGGAAGCAATCTCAGAGGCAGACAATATGCAGAGAAGAAAAGATGAGGGAAGCACGGTTGAAGAAAAATAAGCGGCACCCATGTACAAGTTATGATACAATAAGAAAGTTTTGGTTGCACAAGAGTGCCTGTGACGGATAAATAAGTCTCCGTTGATTCTCCACCCCAATGTTGCATCCCACCTCGCTATGAGGAAGCAAGTGGAGGCGCGTATCTTCAAACACATTTCAAGTATTAATTTCAATGTCCACAAAATATGTTT
Source organism: Anguilla rostrata (assembly GCF_018555375.3). Taxonomy (NCBI): domain Eukaryota; kingdom Metazoa; phylum Chordata; class Actinopteri; order Anguilliformes; family Anguillidae; genus Anguilla; species Anguilla rostrata. The sequence goes on along the minus strand of NC_057942.1, from coordinate 20,891,091 downwards.
CTTGTTTCTGTATGTTTATTGTTTCATGATCAATGTAATACAGCTGTCTGACCCACTTATCACAATAACAAGTGTAGCACAGTGGGTAAGGAACTGGGCTTGTAACCAAAAGGTCATAGGTTCGATTCCTGGGTAGGACACTGCCGTTGTACCCTTGCGCAAGGTACTTAAACAACATTGCTTCAGTATATAGCTGTATAAATGGATACAATGTAAAAATTTTTAAAAAAATGCTATGTAAAAGTTGTGTAAGTCACTCTGGATAAGAGCGTCTGCTAAATGCCTGTAATGTAATGTAATCTAACAAGAACGTTATCGGAGGCGCTAGCTCCGTGTCGGTTTACATATATTCAAACATTTTGTATTTACCGTTAACATCTGCGAACTGTCTAGTTACATTTCAGCGGGTGCACACACTAACTTGTAGACTATTCAGTGAGCCAGGGTAATTTTCTGGTTAACAAACATCCATTTACATCTGTTCAGTTCCTCTCACCTCATTGTCTGTCACAGTGTTGGGGGTCAAAGGTATGCGCTGCGCAGTCGCTGCCTTATGCATTGTGGGTAATGGAGTTTTTCACGCAGTTCTCATGGAGGAGGATACGCAATGATTGTTTGGTTAATTATAAGGTTTATATTGTTTAGTAACATGTTTGCCGGCTAGTATTATTGTTTATTTTCATGTTCGGCATATGCATGATGAGATTAATGCATTTATTACCATTTTTGTCTTAATTGATTATTTTCCTTAATGGTATGGTCTGAGGGGGGAAGAGCCTATTAAAGCACCTCAGTCAGTTCAGTCAAGAGAGGCTGTGGGTGAGAGAACACCTAGATGAGAGCCTAGTACAGAGAGGACTAATTGCCTCATGTTTATGTATTTTTGATTTCTTTTGTAAATATTTGATACTTTATTAGTTTTGTACAGCACGGTTAATAAATCTGAGCACTTTTCACCCTATTTCTGTTGTTGGCCTCCTGTTTGCTGCTCGTCATCCTCACAAGTGGTGTCAGAAGTGGGATGCGCCTGCAGGAGGCTTGAGGACACAGAAAAATTATTTTTAAAAGGGTATAAAAGAAGATGACCAAGTATGTGGCTAAGATCAACTGGTGAAAAGAAGATGGCTGAAGGAGGTTCGAAGCCCCCATCCCAACAGCAGAGGGTGCTGTTGTGTCGAAAGACAAAGATGTTCGGGAGCTGTCCATGATGTTCCAGTCCTTCATGCACCATCAGCAGGCCCGAGACGATCAGAGGGACAAAGAAGCTGAGCACCAGGAGAAGAGATGGGGCCGCCTCCAACACCAGTTCCAACAACTCCAGCACTGAACTGGCAGGTTTGCTCAGAAGTCGGGGAAGAGGAAGAAGAGGAGTGGGCACAGCCAGAACGCGGGCATACCTCTTCTCTTCACAAGTCCCCAAGACAGCAGCCAGTGACATTCAGGGAACCCAAGCTGCAGAAATTGGAAGATGGAGACGATGTTGAACATTTTCTCGTCACCTTTGAACACATTGCTCGGGCGTACAGGTGGCCGAAGTATGACTGGGCAATACGGCTTATCCCTTTGCTAACAGGGAAAGCTTGTTGCGCCTATGTAGCTATGGACTATGACGACACGTTGAACTATGATGAGGGTGAAGCAAGCCATCTTGTCCAAGTACAAAATCAACACAGAGACCTACAGGCAGCAGTTCAGATCCACAGACATCCGACCAGGGGAGACGCCAAAAGAGGTCTACGTCCGACTGAAGATGCAGTATGAGAAGGGGATCCAACCCAGCCGGCACTCCAAGGCGGAAATCGGTGAGATGATCATCCTGAAGCAGTACCGGCGGATGCTGAACCCCGAGGTGCAAGTATGGATCTGACAGAACAACCCAGAGAGCGCTTTGGAGGCATCACAGCTGGCTGAGGCTTTCGTGGTGGTCAGGAAGCGCCCAAAGAACTACCACTTCGCCTGGAATAACAGCAGTGGGGGTAAGTCGGTTGGGAAAAGGGGGGAGTGGTCTAGGTTTAAGCCTAACAAGTCCGCCAGAGATTATTCGCCCTCACATAGTCCCAGTTCTAAGCCTACACCCAAAGAGTACCCACCATCACACAAGCCCAGCCCCAGAACGTGCCATAATTGTGGAGAGGAAGGGTACCTTCAGTACACATGCCCAGTCAAGAAGTCCAAACCTGCAAATATGTGCTATGTTCCCAGGCCCGAGTCAGACAGGGAGGGAAATAGTGTAGAGCAGTTAGTTCCTGTTGTGGTAAATGGTCAGTGTTTAGAGGCCTTAGTTGACACAGAAAGCTCTTAGATTCCTGTCAGACAGGACAAAGTTCAGCAAGACTGGTGGAATGTTGGCTCTGGTGTTGGTATTCGCTGTATTCATGGGGATGAGAAAGCTTACCCCACCGCTGATGTCTATGTTGTTGTACAGGGTCAGTCATACTTCCACAGGGTAGGAGTGGTTAAAGATCTGCCTTATACTGTTGTGCTGGGTCAGGATACCCCCATTCTGTCAGAGTTGGTGAGTACAGGGAGGCCGAGTTTGGTAACTGTGAGCAATCTGGTAATCAGATTCATAACCAGATCATGTCCAGGTTGACCACCTACCCTTTCCACACATCCTAGATCCATCCAAGACCAGGAAGCAGAAAAGGATGGAGAAGTTCAGAGGCACTGTGAGGCAGAGTAGCGAGTCAGCCCTGCCCGAGCCATTTCCACCTGTAATCTGTGACACCCCAGTGGACATCGCTCAGTTGCAGAAAGAGGATGTTTCACAAAAACCCCTTTTTGACAAAGTGTCTACTGATTCTGAGAGTCAGCATGAGCTGAGAGGGGAAAGTTTTTCCCTGAAAGGTGATGTGTTGTACCACAGACAGGGGGAGACAGAGCGCATTGTGCTACCCAAGTCTTTGAGGCAGACAGTTCTGGAAGTAGGCCACTCAGTTCCTTAGTCAGGGCATTTAGCAGCACAGAACACATATGCATGCATTGCTGCTAGATTTCACTGGCCCAACATGTACACCAAGGTCACTGCATACTGTAAAAGCTGCCCAGAGTTTCAGATCACATCAGACAGAGGCCCTTCACCTGCCCCGTTACATCCATTGCCACTTGTAGAGGCACCCTTTGACAGGATAGCTATGGACATAGTGGGTCCCTTAGAGAGGAGCAAGTCCGGCAATAAGTACATCTTGGTCATTTGTGACTATGCAACCCACTACCCAGAGGCATTCCCCCTCAAACAAACAAAAGCCAAATACATTGCCATATCACTCATTCAGTGCTTCTCCAGGGTAGGCATACCTAGGGAGATTCTTACTGACTGTGGTACCAACTTCCTATCTAAACAACTCGCTCAGGTCTATAGGCTGCTAGGGATTAAGGCTATTAAGACCACTCCTTACCACCCTGAAACTGACGGGTTGGTTGAACGTTTCAGCTGCACTACGAAGACCATGCTGAGGAAGTTCATCAACGAGACAGGGACGGATTTGGCCTTACCTCCTCTTTGCCTATAGGGAGGTTCCACAGGCATTGACAGGGTTCTCCCCCTTTGAACTTTTGTATGGGCATATGTCAGAGGAACCCTGCATGTCCTGAAGGAGTCCTGGGAAGGGGGAAAGCCAGACAGCCAGAGTGTGGTGACACACATCCTCCAGATGAGAGACAAGCTGGAGAATATGACAGCCCTGGCCTAAGCAAGCATGGAGGAAGCCAAGATGAGGCAGGAAACCTGGTATGACAAGAAGGCCAGGTCTCGCACGTTCACCCCAGGTCAGGAGGTCTTGCTGCTGCTCCCAAGCAGTGAGAACAAGCTGCTAGCAAAGTGGCAAGGACCTTACAAGGTTCACCAGAAGATGGGCCCAGTGACCTACAAGATTGCGACACCCGACCGCCAAAAGCCATTCCAGACCTTCCACATCAACCTGCTAAAAGAGTGGAAGCCACATCCAGAGCCGGTGAGCCAGCAGCTGTACGTGAGAGCCATTTGGGAGGAGGAAGAGACGGCTGAGCAGTACTTCCCAACAGGCAGTGGGGCATCGCCATTTGACCTCACACACCTGTCCACTCACCAGCAGAGGGAGCTGAAGGCAGTGTTGGTGCCGGAAATGTTTCAAGAAAGACCTGGATACACGGCACTGGTGCAACATAAGATCCACTTGAGGGAAGATACACCAGCGAGGCAGAAATCTTAAAGGATCCTGGAGAGGTTGTTGCCAGACCTGAGGAAAGAGGTAGAGCTGATGCGCACTCTGGGGGTCATCGAGCCGTCCTCCAGTGAGTGGTGCAGCCCAGTGGTGTTAGTCCCCAAGAAGGAGGGGAGCATCCGCTTCTGCATTGACTTCAGGCACGTCAACACCATCTCCAAGTTCAATCCATATCCCATGGACTAGCTCATCGAGAGACTAAGGAATTGATGAGCTCATCGAGAGACTGGGGAAAGCCAGGTACATCAGCACCCTTGACCTCAGTAAAGGGTACTGGCAGGTCCCATTGTCACCAGAGTCCAAGGAGTACACGGTATTCCGTACTCCCTTTGGACTGTTCCAGTTCACCATGATGCCATTTGGGTTGCATGGGGCCCCAGCAACATTCCAACGGCTCATGGACTAAGTGCTTTGGGGGATGAACAAGTACACCGCTACCTGGACGACATTGTCATCTTCATTGCCGGTCGTGGGAAGAACATCTGTCCCATCTGCAGCAAGTACTGGCCAAACTCCAGGAGGCTGGCCAGACCCTCCACCCCTGGAAATGTAACTTTGCCCGCAAGGAGATGGAGTACCTGGGATATGTCTTGGGTAATGGACAAATCTGCCCACAGGTGGGGAAGGTGGAGGCTATCCTTGCCTGCCCTACACCGACGACTAAGAGGGAAGTGAGGTCTTTCCATGGCCTGGTGGGCTGGTACAGGCGGTTTGTCCCTGATTTTTCAGACAGGGCTGCTGCTCTGACCGAGCTGACCAAAACGTCTGGGGACAATAAGGTGAAATGGACTCAGGATTGTGAAAGAGCCTTTCAGGACTTTAAGAGCACTTGTGCAAGGAGCCCCTGTTTCAGAGCCCAGACTTTGATCAGCCGTTCACAGCCCAGACTGATGCCTCCGGGGTTGGTCTTGGGGCTGTTCTTTTGCAGGGAGAGCCAGGTGCCTACCACCCAGTCACCTACATCAGCCGGAAACTCTATCTGAGAGAGACCCGGTATTCAACTGTGGAGAAGGATTGTTTAGGGTTAGGTGGGCACTGGACTCCCTAAAATACTATTTGTTGGGCAGAGATCTCATGATTGAGACAGATCACCGAGCACTGCAATGGCTGGTCAAGATGCGGGAGACTAATGCACGTATCACTAGGTGGTATTTGTCCATCCAGCCATATCGGTTTATGATACGATACCGTTCTGTTGTTGGCCTCCTGTTTGCTGCTCGTCATCCTCACAGTGCCTCTCCCAAATATGAATGCACATATTGCCATCGGCAGGTATTGAGTGGATATGCAAAACCTGTAATAACTATCTTAAGAAAAGAAAGATGCCTCCACATAGTGTTGCCAACAAACTGGGTGTAGTGGATGTTCCAGAAGAAATCAGCTGCCTTACAACACTTCAATGCAGACTTCTTGCTAAGAGACATCCTTTTATGAAAATTGTAGCACTGCCTAGGGGTAAGCAGCCAGGGATAAGAGGTGCAGTAGTGAAACTGAAGAGAAAGCTGACTTACAAGAACCATGTTTGTTATCAGAACATCAGACCTCATTGCATAAAGACAGCCTTGAGCAAGCTAAAACGGGACAAACACATTTTATACTGGGACACCATAGAACCAATCCTGGGAGGAGCACTGTGAATCTAAGGATCCTGAGACTTAGCAGCAGTTAGTTAGGCTATCCACACACAGGGATGCAACAGGGGAAAACAATACTGGAGAGACTGACACCAGCTCCTAAGAGCATGATGAAATTCTTTCTGGAGAAAAAACAAATTACACTGAAGAGAGTGAAGAAGTAGACCAGGAGTCAGATGTGAATCCTGTAGCGCAACTGCGAGGTGTGCAACTTGACACGTGTACAGGCCCCTGAAAAAAGCCTTAACTCTGACAGTATCTACAGCATTGCACCTGGTGAAGGAAGGATACCTGTGGCAATAATGATGGATGAACACTGTGAAGAGCTGGCCTTCCCTCAGCTGTTCCCCACTGGAGAGTTTGGCTTCCAGGTACAAAGAGCAGTGAAGCTGTCAGCCACAAAATACTTCAATGCACGTTTGCTGAACAAAGATCCCAGGTTTGCACAGAATGTGGAATATCTGTTTTTTGCGCAATACATTACTGAGTACAAGCATGTCATGGGCTGTGTCCCAAACCGCATACTTCCATGCTCTGAGTGCGCATAGCGAGCATGTCTCCATCTTGGAGTGCGAGTCCAAACTGAAGTTCGGTAGTGCGGAGCACGGATAAAGTACCCGGATGCGCACTCCATTTGATCAAAATTTGAAGTGTGCATCCGTGCATGCTCCGACTGGGAAAAATACCATAATTCCTTTCGCGAAAACGGTCAAAAACAACGGTAATGGCGGATGACAATCTAGTATAGGCTACTCTCTCGGATTGGAAACTGAAATCATGTCATAGGAAAATGGTACACAGGAGTTGGTATATAAATAAAGTGGTACAGTGTTAATGAATAACGCAATATGTAAAGTATCAGTAGTTTTTTTTCGTTTAAAGATATGTACTTTTAACGAGTGTAACTAGCTATATTGAATACGTGCTAATCGGCGGGTACCGTTTTGAATTATAAACTGACGTTTTATCCTCGCCACTGCCCATCTTTTCATTTAATTTGAAATACACCCCTTGCCTATGGAGTAGCCACTACAAACATGACCGGCTCCATAAATGTTGCCTAACTGAGTACTCAGTTGTTCGCACACAGTTGGTATACAGCGCGAAAATAATGAAAAAACAGACACGACTGTTTACGATGAAATGGCAACTTTATTATGGGGTTGACAGTACGCTGAAAGCTATCTAAACTGCAATTAATATTTTTGTAAGAGGGAAGTCAACCTGGGACCCAGAAAAGGCTGGCATTTGAACGAGCCGGCACGCTGGGACTCATCCTGTACTTCAAAGGACCCGAGAGCCTTGTGGTAAAACAATAAGTTACTCGGACTTCCTCTGGTTGAGCAGGCCATTGGCTCTCTGGACTGTTACCCTCTGGACAAGACTGAGATAAGGGGAACTGGACTGGTTGTTTATGGTTGTGTGAGCAAGCCGTTGGCTCTCTGGAATGTTGCCATCTGGACACAACTAAGATAAGGGGAACTAGTCTCTTTGTCTAGGGTTGTGGGTGTGTGTGTGTTGGGACCATTAAGGGTGAAAAGGTCATCAGGCCTCTGGCCAAATGGTGGGGCAACTGCACGGGACAGTACCACAGTGCCCTTATGTGGGCCCCTCTGCCATTACACTTTTTATTTCTTTTCTGGATCTGGACTCTAAACCATCTGTTTATCATATTCAAAAACCCCGTAAAACCTTACAAACCATGCACATATTTTCATTATATTACTGTATTATGCCTTATGTAGTAATAACATGGATTGCATGTAAAATGGTTCAACAAAAGGGTATTTTCATGACAACTGCACCATAATATTACATCCCCTGGACATGTTTGGTATGGGCGTATTCAGGGAAATTCAATAAATTGAATGAAATATGTTTCATACCAAATAACATTTAATAAAACATAGTTTCAGAAACTCAGGGAAAAACTATCACAATGGAATGTCCTCTCTGGTAATCATCTCCTTTTCCCAATTTCCCCAATTATTGTTTTAACAGCAGCCTCCAAATGGTGGGGGCCGAAATTCCAGATTTGACTCGGCCAGGTTAATTTATGGCAATGCCGCCTAGACCAAACGCGGGATTTGGCTTAAAAGGAAGGGAGACAAAGCAATCTGGGAAGATTGTAATCGACTTCCCACATTGCACATACTCTGTGCTCTGTGTGTAGCTAGTGTGGCGTGGATCGGGGCATGGCTCCACAGTGCCCCTCCCAGCCTTATAGGCATCAGCCGAAACCTGCCACCAGGCCGCCTCTTCAGGACCTAGGACAGCGCCCAACTAGGAAGCCCAGCCACAGGACCCTGGAGAGCGGCAGAGTGAACATTCCTCAACTCCCTCATTGGCAGGCAGCACACCTGTAATCAATGAGGCCACACAGCTGCCGCCACTCCAGGGAGATGGCTGGGGGCTCAAAAGGAGGCCGTTTGTCTCCCTTGAGGAGAGGGGTTTTGGGCGGCCGGAGAGCGGTGAAAACTGTAAAATAACTTTGTTCCTATTTTTGCAGAATCCGGCGGAGACACAGGCCAACATCCCTCTTCCTGCGTTGAAGAGGGATCCCCCCAGCGGTCTCCCGGACACCGTTATTTATAATTTTGTTCGCTTTACTTTAAGTTAATTTCCGACAGGAGATTTTGTTGTTGAGTTTGGTTTGGAGTTGTATATATACTTTTGGTTAATAAAAGGCCCTGTTGGGCTATTTTTCCCCAAACCTCCGGTCTGTGCATTTCTGTGCCGCCCCGCCTGCACCGTCACGCCCCGTGCGGTGCCACAGTGGTGGAGAATGCGGGCATAGGCACGGAGTAATAGCAGACTGCAGCTAACTACCTCGAGCTCAAGCATTACACTCGTTCTTGCGGTAGAATTTAAAAAAAAAAAAAAAAAAAAAAAATTTTTTTGTTGTTTGTTCCCCCTCCCCCTTCCCCGTTAGTCTTGTGTTCCCCAATTTAGCTGCAATATGGAGGACCTCTTGCGGGCGCTCGTGGAGGCTAACCTGGGACAACAGCAAGCTGCCCAGGTCATGGCTCAACAGGTCAGCCGGCTCACCGAGGTGGTCCAGGCTCGCGACGCATCGGCCGTGCCACTCCCAGTTGGCAGAACAAAGGCTAAAGACGTTCTGACAAAGATGACTGAGGCCGATGACGTGGAGGCCTACCTCCACACCTTCGAGCGGGTGGCCGAGCGCGAGTTATGGGACCCCCGGGAGATGGCCGACACCCTCGCTCCCTTCCTCACCGGCAAGGCCCAACAAGCGTACCAAGACCTGGGGGCAGCAGAAGCCCAAGACTACCACAGGCTAAAAAGGGAGATACTAGCCAGAGCCGGTGTATCCCCCACATCCGCTGGACAACAGGTCGCCACCTGGGCCTACCAACCGGGGGTCAACGCGCGCAGCCAGATGGCGTCACTTCGGAGGCTAGTTACCCGTTGGCTCCAACCCGAAAGCCTGTCTGTGGGGCAGATCCTCGACCGGGTCGCCATGGATCGGTTCCTCCGGGCGTTGCCATATGAGGCGAAGAAGCTGGCTGGGCAGCATGCTCCACAGAGCCCGGAAGAGCTGGTGGAACTGGTGGAGCGAGTCGAAGCCACGCAGGAGATGCTGAAGGCAGGATTGACCGAGCGCCCCCTCTTCCGTCCCCGGACTGGAGGTGACCGGAAGCCGACCCCACCAGACTCGGCCCAGGCCCGGGGTCCAGGCGACCACGGCGGATATGCGTGGACGTCCCACTTCCCGTTTCCGTCTGGAAGGGGAGGGAAAATGCCCACCCTGCTGCCCACCTCTGGAAAATCGCCCTCTGATGTGTCCATGCCCACCGACCCGGCCCCCACTCCAGCTCGCTTGCCCCATGGACGGAGTTGCTTGGCTGCGGAGCAATTAGAAGCCCACCAGGTGACCCCGCCCCTCCGCTGGCCGGTGACCATTGGTGGACAACCCTGGGAGGCCCTTCTCGACTCCGGGAGCGCAGTCACCCTGATCCAACCCCGGGTGCTCTCCAGCAGTCACGCCACGTCCTCTGGAAAGCTGTCTCTCACCTGCGTCCATGGAGACGTACACCAGGTTCCGGCAGTTGGCTTGGACGTGCAGAGCGACAGAGGCTGCTGGGCAGTCACGGCCGGTCTGGTGCCAGAACTCCCCGTCCCTCTACTACTCGGCCGTAATTACCCTGGCTTCGACGCCCTGTACCAGGCCGCCAGAACCGTCCAGAGGGGGGGCAGAAGAGCCCGACGGAAGGGAACCGGATCAGGGTCCCGACGAGCCAAACCCCGAGTCCGTCCATCAGGCCAACCCTATGCCGCCTGGCTCGGGGAACGAGTTGGAGTAGGCGAGGCCGCAGAAGAAGCAGATGGGGAAGGTGAGCCCTTACTTCCTGTAACTTTGTCCAATCTCCCTCCCCAGGCACAACGCAAAGGACAGTTCGGCACAGCGCAGGTCCAGGACGACCGGTTGCGCCACTGCTGGAGCCAGGTTCGGGTCCTTGAAGGGGTAAAGAGGGGAGAAGGACCCCTGGAAGCAAACTACTTTTCAGTGCAACAGGGACTGTTGCACTACCACACCACGAGAAGGGGAGAAGTCCGGGAGCTGTTGGTCCTACCCCACCAGTACGTGGCCACCGTCCTACAGCTGGCCCACACACACATCCTGGGAGCTCACCTGGGCATGCAGAAGACCCTAGAGCGTGTGGCAGACCGCTTCCACTGGCCAGGAATGCGCAGAGCGGTGGAGGATTACTGCCGCAGTTGCGAGGTGTGCCAACGCACCTCCCCGGTAAGGCCACCACCCGCTCCTCTAATCCCTCTCCCCATCATAGAGACCCCCTTCGAAAGGATCGGCCTGGACCTGGTCGGACCCCTGCCAAAGTCAGCCCGGGGACACAACTACATCCTGGTCATCCTGGACTATGCCACTCGCTATCCAGAAGCTGTGCCGCTCCACGTCGCCACCTCCAAGGCCATTGCTCGCGAGCTGGTGCACCTCGTCAGCCGGGTCGGCATACCAAAGGAAATCCTTACGGACCAGGGCACCCCGTTTATGTCCAAGGTAATGGCAGACACATGTCACCTGCTGCGAGTACAACATCTCCGTACGTCGGTGTATCACCCGCAAACGGATGGGCTGGTCGAGCGGTTCAACCAGACGTTGAAGCGGATGCTCCGGAAGATAGTCGCTGCTGGCGGCAAGGACTGGGACAAGGTCCTGCCGTATGTGCTCTTTGCCATTCGGGAGGTGCCCCAGGCTTCCACTGGCTTCTCCCCTTTTGAGCTGCTGTATGGGCGGCGGCCGAGGGGACTCCTGGACCTCGCCAAAGAAGCCTGGGAGGAACAGCCATCACCGCACCGGAGCCTGGTCGAACACGTGGAGGAGATGCGCACCCGAATATCAAGTGTCATGCCAGTGGTAAGAGAGCACATGGTGGAAGCTCAACGCGCCCAGCAGCGGACATATAATCGGCCCGCTCAACCCCGAGAGTTCCGGCCAGGTGACCGTGTCCTTCTGCTGGTACCCACTCCTGAAAACAAGTTTCTCGCCACATGGCAGGGACCCTATACTATCAAAGAGCGACTGGGACCAGTGAACTACCGTGTTGACCAGCCCGGACGCCGGAAACCGCAGCAGGTGTATCATGTGAATCTGCTCAAGAGGTGGGTAGAGGGTCCTGCAGCAGCAACGGCGGCGATGTTCACCACAGAAGAAACAACCCCTGCGCCCCGGGAGACTGTGCGATATGGTGCTGACCTGAGCCCCCGCCAGGTCCAAGAGGTGAGAGAACTAGTTGACCAAAATCGTGATGTGTTCTCCCCTCTCCCAGGTCGTACCACCTTAATGGAGCACCATATTCGTACACCGGAGCGCACCGTGGTGAACATACGCCCGTATCGGATCCCGGAGGCACGGAAAGCGGCCGTCGTGGAGGAGATTGAGAGGATGAGAGCAATGGGAGTCATTGAGGAGGCCTGCAGCCCTTGGTCGAGCCCCATAGTCCTCGTGCCCAAACCCGATGGCTCCCTGCGCTTCTGTAACGATTTCAGACGCCTCAATGCTGTGTCCGACTTCGACGCATACCCCATGGCCCGGGCGGATGAGCTACTCGAGCGACTGGGTGAGTCCCGCTTTATCACAACACTGGACCTAACCAAAGGTTATTGGCAGGTCCCCCTCACCCAGTCAGCCAAGGAGAAGACTGCCTTCACCAGCCCGGTGGGCCAGTTCCAGTATCGGGTCCTGCCGTTCGGGCTCCATGGGGCCCCTGCAACGTTCCAGCGCTTGATGGACATCGTACTCCGGCCACACCAGCGCTATGCAGCAGCCTACTTGGACGACGTGGTAATCCACTCCTGCACCTGGGCCGACCACCTGATTCACGTCCAGGCTGTTTTGGGGGCGCTGCGACAAGCTGGCCTCACCGCCAATCCCGCCAAGTGCTGCATAGCGCAAAACGAGGCACAGTATCTGGGCTACACCATCGGTCGGGGCCTGCTCAAGCCCCAAGAGAAGAAGGTGCAGGCCGTGAAGAACTGGCCCCGGCCTACCACCAAGACCCAGGTACGTGCCTTCCTGGGGCTGGCCGGGTACTACCGGCGTTTTATCCCTCATTTCTCCTCCACAGCCGCAGCCAGCACTGGTGGCGGTTCGCTTAGGGGGGAGGAATGTGGCGTGGATCGGGGCATGGCTCCACAGTGCCCCTCCCAGCCTTATAGGCATCAGCCGAAACCTGCCACCAGGCCGCCTCTTCAGGACCTAGGACAGCGCCCAACTAGGAAGCCCAGCCACAGGACCCTGGAGAGCGGCAGAGTGAACATTCCTCAACTCCCTCATTGGCAGGCAGCACACCTGCAATCAATGAGGCCACACAGCTGCCGCCACTCCAGGGAGATGGCTGGGGGCTCAAAAGGAGGCCGTTTGTCTCCCTTGAGGAGAGGGGTTTTGGGCGGCCGGAGAGCGGTGAAAACTGTAAAATAACTTTGTTCCTATTTTTGCAGAATCCGGCGGAGACACAGGCCAACATCCCTCTTCCTGCGTTGAAGAGGGATCCCCCCAGCGGTCTCCCGGACACCGTTATTTATAATTTTGTTCGCTTTACTTTAAGTTAATTTCCGACAGGAGATTTTGTTGTTGAGTTTGGTTTGGAGTTGTATATATACTTTTGGTTAATAAAAGGCCCTGTTGGGCTATTTTTCCCCAAACCTCCGGTCTGTGCATTTCTGTGCCACCCCGCCTGCACCGTCATGCCCCGTGCGGTGCCACACTAGACAAGGAAGATCGTAACTGACTTCCCACACTGCATTGTGTTCTGTGCGTAGCTGAACAGGGAAGATCGTAATCGACTTCCCACACTGCGCAGGCTCTGTGATTTCATGTGTAGCTAAACAGGCTGGGTAAGAACTTCTTACTCTGTATTTATATTTTAAAACCTTCCATATTTTAAATTGATTGTGAATTTGAAGCTAATGACCTACCTGCCTGTTAAATAAATTCTTCTTATTTTTAACTTGCGTGGTCTTCATGACTCTAATCCATTTTATCTTCTTTTCAGCCGAAATTCCGATTAAATACTCAGTGGGACAATTATGACTAGGACCTACTGATCAGGGGTCTAGTACAGCGAACGTCTTTAGTGAGGTCCTCAAGTTAGACAGGCGACCACGATCTGCCCGCTAACAGGATTGGTGTTGTATTGGTTCTGGTGTTTTGGCTTAAGAGGATCCATGGGCGTTATACGCCGGTTCTTGTCAAATCCACCTTAAGGAGCCCGATAAATGCGCACTGTCCTGGGCTCATAACTATCTATGCACAAAGGAAGGCATGTATTATGGTGGTCAGCCTCCTACCTTCTGGGTGCTTCACCGAACTGAGATTTAGCAATAGTGCTAATCCCAGGAGCATATATTGAGGAATGATGGCACAAGACAGAGTCGAGTGTAACCATTCCAGGCTCCACGTATAGTTAAAACCAAATTTTAAATTCTAATTTCATTTGGAGTCAGATAATGGCAAGAGTAAACCATAATAACTGTTACGCTTACTTTCTGTGGTCATAGATATATTTGATGCATTGTTCCGCTTCTTTGTGAATATTCTGATGCTCCCATTGGAATATTGACAGTCCGGCGACAAGTCAGATATATCTCTGATGACAACATAGCCCCGTTGCAAACGGAGAGTAACAAGAATGTTACTGGTCCGTTTCAGGCCAGTCTTAAGCGAGATATGGAGCAGCGCATTCATATCTGATCCGTGGCGACGGATCCAGTGCATTCTTAAGTATAATTGTGCCCTGTTCTTATGAACAGAGGAAAAATATATAACATCTCTGGTTTTGACTAACACCAGCCAAGGGAAAACACTGTAAACACCTCACAGCTAGACCAATGAGGGTTTGTAGCTGGAGGGGAAGGTATCGCGTGTTCTCCCTTGGCTGGTGTGATTCAAAACCGGAGATGTTAGTTATTTTCCTCTGTTCGTAAAAACAGGGCACAATTATAATTAAGAATGCACTGGTTCCGTTGCCACGGGTTAAATATGAAGGCGCTGCTTCATATCCCGCTTAAAGCTGGCCTGAAACGGATCAGTAGCATTCAGGTTACTCTCCGTTCGTAAATGGGGCTATGTTGTCATCAGAGATATATCAGATCTGTCGCCGGACTGTCAATATTCCAATGGGAGCATCAGAATATTCACAAATACGCGGAACAACACACCCGATCTATCCGTGACTACAGCAAGAAAGCGTAACAGTTACTATGTTTTACTCTCGTGTTAATCTGACTCCATTTTACATGATAATTTAAAATTTGGGTTTAACTATACGTGGAACTTGGGAGTGGTTACACTCGACTCTATCTTGTGCCATTATTCCTCAATATATGCTCCCGGGTTTAGCATTATTGTTAAATCTCAGTTCGGTGAAGAATCCAGAGGGTAGGAGGCTGACCACCATAATACATGCCTTCCATGCCTGGCTTACATGGATAGTGCATAGACAGTTATGAGCCCAGGACGGTGAAGAATCTATCGGGCTCCTTAAGGCGAATTTGGGGAGAACCAGCGTACAACGCCCATGGGTTCTCTTATGCCAAACAACACCAGAACCGATCCCACCAATCCCTTAGCGGGCAGATCGTGGTCACCTATCTAACTTGAAGACCCCACTAAAGACGTTTACTGTACTAGACCCCTGATCAGTAGGTCCTAGTCATAATTGCCCCCCTGAGTATTTAAACGGAATTTCGGCTGAAAAGAAGAGAGTCATGAAGACCACGCAAGTTAAAATCAGAAGAATTTATTTAACAGGCAGGTAGGTTATTATCTTCAATTCCAAATCAATGATAAGGGTTAAAAACATAAATACAGAGTAAAAGAGCACAGAGTATGCGTAGTGCGGGAAGTCGATTGCGATCTTCCTTGTGAATCTACACACACCACACAGATTATGTGTAATGTGGGGAAGTCGTTTACGATCTTCCTTGTCTATCTCTACACAGAACACATAGCCTAGTATGTGCACTGAGGGAAGTCGATTACGATCTTCCTCGATTGCTTTGTCTCCCTTCCTTTTAAGCCAAATCCCGCGTTTGGTCTAGGCGGCATTGCCATAAATTAACCTGTCCGAATCATAAATCTCTAATTCCGGCCCCCACCATTTGGAGGAGGTTGTTAAAACAATTGGTGGGGAAATGGGGAAAAGGAGATGATTACCAGAGAGGACATTCCATTGTGTTAGGTTTTTCCTGAGTTATTGAAACTATGTTTTTTCAAATTCTATTTGGTATGAAACATATTTCATTCAATGGCTTGATTTATTGTGAACATGTACATTCCAAACATGCCAAGTGGATGTAATATTATGGTGCAGTTGTCATGAAAATACCCTTCTGTTTAACCATTGTACACGCAATCCATGTTATTATTACATAAGGCATAATACAATAATACAATGAACACATGTGCATGGTTTGTAAGGTTTTCTGGGATTTGTAAATAAGATATACAGATGGTTTATAGTCCAGATCCAGAAAAGAAATACAAAGTGTAATGTCAGAGGGGTCCATATGTGGGCATTGTGGTACTGTCCCATGTAGTGCCCCCACCAGGTGCCGGTCGCTTCACGCTTTACGACCCCAAAACACCCACACCCACAACCACAGACAAAGAGACTAGTTCCCCTTATCTTGGTTGTGTCCAGGTGGTAACATTCCAGAGAGCCAAATGGCCTGCCCATTCAGAGGAAGTCCGAGTGACTTATTGTTTTACCACAAGGCTCTCGGGTCCTTTGAAGTACACGCTGCGTCCCAGCATGCTGGCTCGTTCAAATGTCAGCCTTTTCTGGGTCCCAGTTTAATTTCCCTCTTACAACACGCTGTGCCTCCCCCACCAGTTACAAACCCCCATTGGTCTAGCTGTGAGGTGTTTACAAAAGAAAGTTGGCAAAGCTACCTGGGACCACCAGAAAGTTAGTGGCAATTGATAAAAAACCTGGTCTGCTGAAGGAGTATCGGCTAAAGAGTGACCCACGGTACACAGGAGGACTGCCAGAAACTTTAACTGTAGCAGTAGGTGCCCGAGTTATGCTGACCAGAGACCTAGATGTGACAGACGACCTAGTGAATGGGGCATTGGGCACTGTGGTGGGTTTTATAGAGTATGTGGCTGCACGCTGCCAGCCCATGTGCCAGCACCCCATACCAGTCTGCTCTCATCCCCGCAGAAGGCACTTCCAGCGACGTGGCCCCCCATGACGACGGAACCTCTCCAACCTGCTACGTGGAAGGCTGACTTCATTTCCGCCTATGCCTCCCTCCTGTCCCTTCAGTTCCTTGCCCTCACCGAGACCTGGATCACACCAGACAACTCCGCTACTCCTGCTG
This sequence comes from Anguilla rostrata, assembly GCF_018555375.3. Lineage (NCBI taxonomy): Eukaryota > Metazoa > Chordata > Actinopteri > Anguilliformes > Anguillidae > Anguilla > Anguilla rostrata. The sequence continues at coordinate 20,874,389 of NC_057942.1, read as the reverse complement.
CGCTCTCGTCCTCCTACTCCTTCTCCCACACCCCCTGGCCAACTGGCTGTGGTGGTGGTACTGGTTTGTTGATCTCCTCCACTTGGAAATTCTCTGTTCTCCCCCTCTCTGACCTGTCTATATCCTCTTTTGAATACCACCCTGTCTCTATCACCTACCCTACCAGCCTCTATATTGTTGTTGTTTATTGTCCTCCAGGGCCCCTGGGAAGTTTCCTTGATGAGTTAGACACCCTGCTCAGCTCCTTCCCTGAGGACGGCACCCCGCTGATCCTCCTGGGAGATTTCAACATCCACCTAGAGGCCTCCCAGTCTGCTGCCTTCCTACCACTACTCCACTCCTTTGACCTCTCCCTGCAACACTCCCCCCAACCCACAAGGCAGGCAACCTCCTTGATCAGATCTTCCTGAGGAACTGCTCCTGCTCTAATCTCACGGTTACCCCTCTGCATACATCTGATCACCACTTCATTTCCTTCTCCCTCCCTCTTGCTCCCCATCCTCCCTCCCCTCCTCCCACCCCCACTGTCACAATCCGTCATAACCTGCACTCCCACTCACCCTCTTCTCTCGCTCCCAGAGTCACTGCTTCCCTCCCCCCTCTTCAGTCATTCTCCAAACTCCCCACTGACACTGCATCCTCCACCCTAATTTCATCTCCCTCCTCAGCACTTGACTCTCTCTGTCCTCTTGTCCCTAGGCCAGCACACTCATCCCCTCCCAGTCCATGGATGTCTGACACCCTACGCACCTCCAGGGCCAGCCTCCACGCTGCTGAGAGGAAGTGGGGGAAATCCAGGGACCCATCCGACCTTTCATCCTATAAGTCTCTCCTGACGGCATTTCTTCTGCTGTCACTGCCGCCAAGACAAATTCCTATCAAACTAAAATTCATAACTCCATTACTAACCCTTGTCAACTGTTCTCCTCTCTCCTCAGCATGCCTCCTCCCACACCTCAGTCCTCCTTCGCTGCAGATGACTTCGCAATTTTCTTCGATGAGAAGACTGCAGACATCCGCAGCTCCTTTGCGACCACCCCCCTCTCTGTTCCCTCCCCCCTCTTCATGCCCTCCCCCTGTTTCTCCGCATTCTCTTCCCTCACAGACTCTGATGTTTCCCAGCTCCTGATCTCCCAACGCCCTACCACCTGTGCTCTTGAACCTATCCCCTCATCTCTCCTCCAGGCAATCACACTCCTCCTTGTCTTCTGGATGTTTCCCCTCATCCTTCAAGAGGGCCCACATCACCCCACTGCTGAAGAAGCCCACTCTAGACCCCTCCATCACCCAGAACTACCACCTGGTATCTCCCCTTCCTTTTTTATCCAAAACAGTTGGGTTGACTGTCCGTCTGCCCCATTCTCGTGAATGCGATATCTCAGGAACGCCTTGAGGGAATTTCTTCAAATTCGGCACAAACGTCCACCTGGACTCATGGGTGGACGTTTGTGCCGAATTTGAAGGCTCAGTCCTCGATCCCCTTCTCTTCTCCCTGTACACTAGATCCCTTGACCCTGTAATCTCTGCCCACGGTTTGTCTTATCACTGCTATGCTGACGACACACAACTCTTTCTCTCCTTCCCATTGGACACACAGGTCTCTGCTCGCATCTAATCTTCATTCCCGGTCTAACCTCTCCCCTCCTTGATTTCTCCATTTCCCTAGGGGACACCTTAGTGACGTCATCACCCTGTGCTAAGAATCTCGGAGTGGTGATGGACAACAGGCTGTCCCTCTCCAAGAACGTCATAGCGGTAAGCTAGGCATGCAGATTCTTCCTGTGCAACCTCCAGAGAATCCGTCCCTTTCTCACCACCTACTCGACCCAGCTCCTGGTCCAAGCAATGGGACTGTCCTGCCTGGACTACTGCAACTCTCTTCTGGCTGGCCTTCTGGCATCTGCTATCAGACTCCTGCAACTTATCCAGAATGCTGCAGCTCGTCTAGTCTTCAACCTCCCCAGACACTCCCACGTCACCCCCCTGCTCACTACCCTCCACTGGCTGCCTGTTGTGGCTCGCATCAAATTCAAAACATTGGTCCTAGCATACCAGGCAGTCCAGGGGGCAGCCCCAGCTTACCGCCATAAGATCTTCAAACTCTACATACCAGCTAGTCCCGTCCGTTCTGCTACCTCAGGATGCCTGGCACCTCCCCCTCTTCGCACTTGCGCTTCCCGGTCACGTCTCCTGTCTGTTCTGGCTCCATAATGGTGGAATGACCTTCCTGTGGAGGTCAGAACAGCTAATCCTGATCACCTTCAAGCGACGAGTGAATACTCACCTCTTCAGGTTGCACCTCTCCCCAACCCTCCCTACCTCCCTGTAGTCTCTAATTGGCTATGTAAGCTTAGGTATGTAGCTAGGTAAGGTGTTTATTTTTGTTTATTTTAATTATTGCACTTGTGCCTACTTGTTTAATTATTGCCTGTATTATTTGCATAGACTGCTTTTTTGTTGCTTTTGTTTGTGTCCAACAGATTAACCCTACAGGGTCCAAGTTAAACTACGCGGCCGTTCCCTGCACTTGGAACTGTACATCCCTCTAGGGTTTTCAACACACTTGTCCCTGGTTATGGTTAGACACTTTGTTGTATGTCACTCTGGATAACAGCGTCTGCCAAATGCCTGAAATGTAATGTAATGACCAGGTTACTAGTGCTGAGGCAAGACAGGCAAACTCCTTCAACATAAGCCAACATCCACAAGCTGTACCCATCACAGTAATAGATGTGAAGTTCTCTATATCAGGGAAGAAATCAGGAATGGAGATCACCTGCCAGCAGTTCCCCCTGAAACTGAGTTGGGCCACCACCATACACAAGGTACAGGGGCTGACAGTGCAGCAGATTGTGGTGTCCATGCAGGACAGGACGTCAGATGGCCAGTGCTACGTGGCTATCAGCAGGGTGCCGTCTCTTCAAGGTCTCTTTCTGCTCAACTTCGACAGGAAGAAATTGAAATCCAGTATTAAGGTGAAGTCAGAGTTAGATCGGATGAGACAAGACATGCAGTTGTGCACATTTCACAAATAACTTGAAGCAGCACTGAACACAGACCCCACTACTCATAGCTGTTCAAAACATCCGGTCTTTACCTGCCCACCATGCAGATCTTTTGTGCCTACCATTCCTGGAGGAGTGCTCAGCAGTGTGCCTTACAGAGACATGGCTCACATCAAAACACACATCCAGTACATATGCTGTCCAGAACTTTCAGCTTGTACGAAAAAATCACCAACTGGGTAGTGGTGGAGGAGTATGCACCTATGTCAACACATTAGTACAATGTCAGACATGTGAACTGGCTTTGGATGACACAGGTGTAGAATTCCAGTGTGTTAACATCAAGACCCCAAACCATGCTGAACTGTGTATTGTAACTGTGTACAGACCACCCAGCTCCTCAATGACTCTGTTCCACAACACATTTAACAACTTAATACAGTTCATCGGTGCAACTGGCAAGCCATCAATAATTGTTGACTTTAACCTTGACCTCCTCACTGAGCACCATTCTGCGCTTTCAACAGCATGCGAAATTCCCAACTCATAATGGTGGTTCCTTACTAGACCATGTGTATAGCAACCAAAAATCCATGTATGGCAAACTGCTTCTATTACAGTGACCATGATGGGATTTGGGTTGCTGTTCTATGAACAAAATGACTTAGCTCATCCAACACCTGCCTTCAATCAGCTCATCACCTCTCCAGTATTTCAGCCCTGGCTCTTCACCCATTCATCGCAAGATCGTTTTCTCAGCTACAGTGGTAAGCAAACCTCCCTAGTTAAGTATATTTGAAAACTATTCCTTTTGTTGTTGTCTAGCTTGTTATTCATTGTCTTTCCTCTTGCCTCAGCTTTGTTGTTCTTGTTCTGCTGTATGTCTATTAGTGTGTAAGTTTATTGAGAAAAACAAAAAACAGAGTCAAATTCCTTGTGTGTTCACATGCTTGACCAATAAATGTGAAATATGGTCACAATCTCCCCTTCTGTTCCTGAGTTATGGCATTGAATAATGGCCAGAAAAATGTTTTTGCAGAACATTATGATGTCACAGTGAAGTTGACCTTTGACCATTTGGATATAAAATGTAATCACTTCATTTTTTGTTATCATTTTATCGTATTAGACATTCGTGTGAAACTTTGTCATAATTAGCATATGAATTCTTGAGTTATGGCCAAAAATGTGTTTTGTGAGGTCACAGTGACCTTGATCTTTTTACCTTTGACCACCAAAATTGAATCAGTTCATCCATGAGTCCAGGTGGACGTTTGTGCCGAATTTGAAGAAATTCCCTCAAGGCGTTCCTGAGATATCGCATTCACGAGAATGGGGCAGACGGACAGTCAACCCAAAAACATAATGCCTCCAGCCAAGGCTGTACTGTCGCGGAGGCATAAAAAGGAAAAACAGATGTTGTGGTTGCGATCGCAACGATCAACACAATGCACACAGCACTCATACACTGTTGTACTTCATATTCAGGGAGATGGCCAACTACTTGCAAGTTAGATGACATGTGTAGCCATTTGCTAAAACGATCGCATTTCAGGCTGGAAAATAACCCATTAAACCAGAGAAATTGCGGAGGAGTTGTCTTAGAATCTTTATCGCCACAGAATGTAGCAAGACTGGCAGCGTTGGCATAGCAATGGACACTGTAACAAAACTATAAGTACGTCACATGGCTATAACAGCTGTTTCAGAGTGTCATTACGTCACCCAGATAATTTTTGCAGCAGACACCGCCAGTACTACACCATTTAAGAAGTGGCCAACCAGTGGCAAAATCATGCAGTGGCCTAAGGGAGATACCTGGTAATACTGTGCCAAGTTTCATAGGTTTTGACCATTAGGCCTGATTAGGCCAAAACTGAAGACGGAAGAAAATGGCCAATCTCATTTCCAAAATGGCGGCAATCCACGATAGTGGCAACAAGTAAGGTACAGATATATGTCCCAGATAGTCCCAGATAAGGAAATAAATAACTCAAGTTTTAAATCTAAAAGTAAACAGTGATTTTTGGTCTATTTCTGAATTTAAATTCTACTCTATAGTGGCACCATGTGACTGAATTGGGCCAATAAATTAGGGCTGGGCTCAGGTTCTGAGTTCCAATTGAGCAAAATTTCACAAATTTACAATCAAAACACAGCATTTTTGCAATAAACCACATCAATTTTTATTGGCTCTTTTCATTCCCTTTAAGAGCCACGTGCAGGGTGAGTTGCCAATTTCAGTAGTTACTGCTGCAGTGGAGGACATGGATAATGATACAATAATGTTTCTCACAAGATGTTCTTTTGCAAGAGGTGCAGAGTTGGCCTGTCAATCTTTTATTTCTTCAAAAATTGAATTGAACAAATCTCATAAACAAGAGAAATTTGTTCAAATGTATTCAAATTTTCTTCCATCAGAGTTATAATATTGCCTAAATGCTTCTTATGGGTCAGTTTTTATTTCCCATAAAACCTGTAGCTTATTAGCTTCAATGCTCTATGCTATAACTAAGACATTATGACAACAGTATCTTGACATTTTATTAAACAAAATAAAACCAGGGTAGATCATAGAATGCCAGTGATCTTGTTCACAAAAGTAAAATGTCTCACATGTTGCTAATGTGAAAAAGAAAATTTAAAAAATTAAAAATTTTTAACACAGGAGTCCATCATCCACAACAATGGCATAGCCACCATATCACAATCACACAGTAGGTTTGCATTTTTCACATTATATTCCTTTATATTCTAAAGATATTACAAGTTAATGTTGGGATGTTTTACATGAAAATGATTATGGATTGCACCTTTAAGAGGTTTCTTCAAGATTGCACATGTAAGTGTCCCTCAATAAAGGCACTGTCACCTAAATCCCTTGGCTTTTTTGGACTTTTGATCCATCTCCTCTTCCTCCTCAGTAGAAATATACTCACTCACTGACTCTCTCGTGCTGGCTGAAAATGATTTCCTCATCTACAGTGGGCTCCAGAATTATTGGTACTCTTAATAAAAATGAAGAAAAAAGGCTGCATATAATAAATGACACAGATAATAATCTATATGTTATGTTCAAACATATGGGAAAACTATATACTTTTATTTCAATACATTTACTCTCATGCTTCAATGTTTTTTTTATTAAGTAATCTATTTTTTTTCTGAAAACCATAGGTGCCATATTTATTGGCACCCCTAACAATTATTGTAAGTAAAATCAAACAAAATGAAATTGGCAATACAATTTTACTTAATTTAGTTCATCTCAGTCTAAAGGAACTATATTGTGTCATTCCATCACGTCCAGTTTCACTAGAGAATAAAAATGAGGTAACAAGCATACAAAATCCCTTTGTCATCCATCAGCATGGGAAAAGCCAAATAACTGTCAATTCAGAAGAGACCGATGGCAATTTACCGTCACAAGTCTGGTAATGGGTACAAAAAAAGACATAAACAGTTAAACATACCACTAAGCACTGTAAGGGCAATAATAAAAAGGTGTAAAACATATGGAATGGTTGCAAATTTGCCAGGAAGAGGAAACAAGTTAATGGTGTCCCCATGGACGGTGAGAAAAAATGGTGAGGGAGGCCATTAATAACCCAAGGATCACTGTTTAAGAATTGCAGAGATTGGTTTGTTTCTTGCGGTCAACAAGTCATAAAAAATAAAAAAAAAACATAAAATGGTACCTCCATTCCAACTAACTCTTTGGAAGGGTGGCACGAAGACAGCCCTTACTGAGCACAATGAACAAAGCCAAGAATCTGGAGCTTGCCAAACCTCATTGCAATTATGACTGGAAGAGAGTGCTATTGTCAAATGAGACCAAAATTGAACGTTTTGGCCATACACACCATCGACATGTTTGGCGGCAAAAGAGGAATGCATACAGGAGAAGCACCTCATACCTACTGTCAAATATGGAGGTGGGTCATTGATATTTTTGGGGATGTTTTGCTGGCAGAAGTCCCGGGGCACTATTTTATATCAATGGCAATTAATTCAACAAATGTCACCTAGATACTAATACCAGACAAGACTTTTGATAAATGATAACTTGATTGGGGTCTATAGAAAATCACCACTAGCTTACAAAAAGATTTCCTTACTCTACCCTATTGACCTGACTACATAGACAAAATAATTGTATTTAAAACCTGATGAAACAGTAATTTATCCAATGCCGCAAGCCTACCATTGTTGGCAATAAACAAAAAAGAACCTGACCTTCCTATTTGATTTCTGGTTTAAACATCCATGCACAGTATGCTGTTTATAACCAACAGTTTTGAGTTTTGTTCCATGAATATTAACGATTTATGCAGTTATTTTTTGGTAACTCTGTTATAAATGTCCCGCACATACTTCGGACTACATTGACGTTTGTTTAGATTGTACACAATCAAACTTAATGTGATTTATTGTAGCAGACAAGTGCTCTTTGTAGTGTAAGACTGCTCAATTATGTTGGTACCGTATAGACTAATACATACAGGAATTTGTAATGGGTTTCACTCAAATGCTAATCATTTCATTACATATATGTTTTATGTTGATATTAAAATGAAATGGTTGCTTAAATTGCATTTATATGCGATCCTGTATAGTGAAGAATACAGGACCACAATGCAGTATAAGAACAGCCATAAACAATTAAAGGAGTAACATGGCGGTTGAACGTGACACTTCCCAGTTGTCTTTAGACAACAACAAAACAAATGTGCATAATCTTTTTTATTATTCAGTCATTTCAATGTACTTTAAAACGTATTTTCCTAAGCCGAAATTTCCCACTATAAAAGTTCACCCGAACCGTCTGGGTGTGGTAATGAGAACTGTCAGTAAGCTATGATTGACAGACCGTGCCCCGTTACCATAGCTACCCCCATGATACGCGTTCTTTTTGGGAGACTTTTCACAAAATAAAAAATAGAAAATAGAGTCCCTACAAGCTTTGATTCTTTGACTGTGTTCGTGACGCACCAAGTTGACAACTTTCTCAACCGGTTGAAAATAGGACGATAAATTTGAAACGCATATTTCTCCAAAAATACAGAACGGACATATTTAATACTTTACTCATTGTGTTTCTTCAATGCCTCTTGTGCAAATAGCACATAAAACCGAGAAAGTGTGAAAATCACCATGGTACTCCTTTAAAAATATAAATAAATACAGGAATTAAAATTATTTTTAAAAGACAATAAAAAATAAATGCATTATTTCTACTTCTGGAATATCAAAGTCAAATTTGACAGCATATGATCCACCAAAACCGTTGATTGGCTTTGCATGGTAAAGCCCCGAAATGACCAGTCCGCCAGACAATGGCCTGCACCATATGCCATGGACATGGTCCAGGCAGGAGGATGGTGAATGACGCAAATGACATACTGCAATGTCCCGAAGATTCCAATGAACTGCCAAAATTGCTCTGTTCCATGCAATATCGACTGACACACCCCCAGCAGCAGCTCCCCTCCCAATTTGGTGTGAAATTACCAAACCGCTCAGGCCCGTCAAAATATATAGCGCAAATACCATTTCGCCAGTGCTCGCAACTTGTCATGCGCTGGCTGGAAAATAGAGTCCCTACAAGCTTTTAAGAAAATTCATAATGGTGGAAAACCTAGTTAAGCCTAAATTAAAATGCTTGGCACCATCAATTGTGCATTTGCCAAAGAATCACTGTAAAAAAAGAATTTTCATTCTGGTCCAAATGGTTCCAGAGTTATAGGCCAAAACGTAAAAGTGGTTGTAACAACTATAGATGTAATGAGCTTTCTGAATCAAACATATAACAGATGTTGAATATTTAAAGTTTCCCAGTTGTCAGGCAATAGATCTGTGGATATAGTTGTGTCAAGGTCACTCAAGAAAGATTCCTTATTGGCTGACTTCATCCTCAAGGCAGCTGTATTGTTGACCATGAAAAGGAAGGAAACATCCTGAAACACTGAATTTGTCTTCTATGAAGATTTCCACTTTATCAAGCTTGGCTCAGCATTTGACCTGTGATGCTTCCGGTAACTTTACAAAAATTAAATAAACTGAAATTATCTACTGAAATTGAAAATATTATGGAGATATTGGAACACCTCAAATATATACAAAACTATACAAATTATTGCCACTTCAGGATACTGCTGTAGACACACAGCTGTGAAATATATTTGTTATATTTTTACTTGTACCTACCTTATTTTCTTTAGCTGCAGTTTGTAAAGCAAAGTCTGACATTGATGTAAATATCTACACAGATTCTCAATATACTTTTGGTGTAGTACATGACTGTTTGTACTTACGGGTTAATAACAGACTCCTGGCTAAACTAACAAAGTAATTTATCTTAATTTCAATAAAAGACTGGGTGATGCCGCTATCAGTGATGCTCCTCTCTATGAAAGCAGGGCCGACTAATCCAGATTCATGTTCACCCTTTGAAATTCTTACAGGTCGACCCATGTTAATTCCTGGTGATTTGCGTATTGGTAGTGCTGAATTACATTAATGGATAACCGTTTAGTTGAATACTGTTCTACTCACAACATCGTCAGCCGTTCCAGTGACAGGAATTCTAGTGTGGATCCGCATTACACGGTTAAGGAAATACAAGAGTGAGACCCAACACGGGGCATAATCATCCCCATCTATCCTTCTGGCTCCTGGGGGCCTTTCCCCTTGTAGCATGTCTCCATGCAGACACATGTTTCTGCAGCACAAAAGTTTTCACCAACCCTGCAGGTTGCAGCTGGACCTGGGAAGATCTCACAGCTATCAACCACACTGGGTGGGATGCAGTACAACAAGGACATTTGGAGAATGGCTGATAGTCATTTTTGGGGTATAAGTAACCCTAGTAAATTGGTAGAAGATCCATGTTGTAATGTTGTAAAAGGTAATGGATCAGGTGTATTAATCTCGAAGTATCCGAGAGTCTGGACTGATACAGGAGTACGTTAGGAGAATGAATTTAAGACACAAGATATTTATTAATTGGAATAGAACTGCTGCAGGACTGGAGGAAAATGGTTGCCCCTTACTTTTTTTAGTGCTTTGTAGGGATGCACCGATAGATTGACCAACTGATTGTTATCGGCCAATAATACTGCAATTGACCATTGGCTGATAGTTGGAAAACAACTGATGGTCAACTGATGCTGAAAATGTATGAGCTCACTCATGTCAGTTTTAACAACATAAATTGTTTGATGTGGTCCAAAAATACTTATCTTGATATCATAGTGTTATTTGTGCGGGTGCTTTTTTCCAGATACATGAGTGCATCGTTGTCAATCTTGCCGACATAAAAACTTCTGTTTAATTTTCAACTGTGGAGAAGGAGGATGAGCTTTGCATAGCCCTCATGGCACTGCTCTGCACTATCCTCGTACACATGATTAGGCATGTGACCAAGGACACAACGAAGCATGTCTGTTGAGCAAAAAAAATAGAATTCCTGCTTCCAAATACAACCCCAAAAAAGTTGGGATAGTATGGAAAATGCTAATAAAACAAAAAGGAGTGATAATGTAAATTCTATTCACCCTGTACTATACTGAAAACACTACAATAGAACATCATTTGATTTTTTACCTTGTGAATTTAATTGTTTTTTGAAAATATACACTATTTTCAAATCTGATGACTGCAACACGCTCCAAAAAAGTTGGGACAGTTGAGTGTTTACCACTGTGTAACATCACCATTTCTTTTAATAACACTTATTATGCGTTTTGGTACTGAAAACACCAGTTGGTTAAGATTAGCAAGCGGAATTTTCCCCCATTCTTCCATTATGCAGGTCTTCAGCTGCACAATTGTACGGGGCCTTCGTTGCCGTATTTTGCGCTTTATAATGTGCCACACATTCTCAATCGGAGACAGGTCAGGACTGCAGGCAGGCTAATATAGCACTCTCTGCTTACGCAGCCATGCACTTTTAATCTGGGCAGAATGTGGTTTGGCATTGTCCTGCTGGAAAATGCAGGGCTGTCCCAGGAGAAGACGGCATCCGGATGGTAGCATATGTTGCTCCAGAATTTGTACATATCTTTCTGCATTAATGGTGCCCTCATAGATGTGCAAGTTACCCATGCCCTGGGCACTGACACACCCCCATACCATGACAGACTGACTTTTGGACCCGATGCTGATAACAGCTTGGACGGTCCTTTTCCTCTTTGGCACAAAGGACACGACAGCTGTTTTGTCCAAAAACTATTTGAAATGTTTTCTCGTCGGATCACAAAACATGCTTCCACTGTCCTACTGTCCATCTCAGATGAGACCGAGCCCAAAGAAGTCGGCGGTGCTTCTGGACAGCGTTGATGTATGGCTTCTGCTTTGCATAATAAAGCCTTAACTTGCATCTGTAGATGTAGCGGCAAATGGTGTTGACTGACAAAGGTTTACCGAAGTATTCCCGAGCCCATGTCATGATATCCTTTACAGACGCATGACGACTTTTAAGACAGTGACGTCTGAGGGATCACGCATATTCAAAAGTGGTTTTCGGCCTTGCCCTTCACGCACTGAGATTTGACTGGATTCCTTGAATCTTTAAATAATATTGTGCACTGTAGAGGGTGAAATGCCCAAATTTTGTCTTTGGGGAAGGTTGTTCTCAAAGTGCTGGATTATTCGCTGACACATCTGTTGGCAAATTGGCAAGCCTCAACCCATTCTTGCTCATGAAGGACTAGGTCTTTCTTGTAGGCTCCTTATATACTATAACACGATTTCCTCACCTATTTAACATCACTGGTATCACATCACCGTGATATTTCAACTTGTCACATCATTATTAGTCCTAAATTTTCCCTGTGAAAACTTTTTTTGAACGTGTTGCAGGCATAAATTTCATAATAAACATATATCTTCAAAAAACATTTAAGTTAATTAGGTAAAACATTGAATACCTTGTCTTTATACTGTTTTTGTTTTAATACAAAGTAAATTTACAAATTGCTGCTTTCTGTTTTTATTTGCATTTCATTTACCGTCCCAAGTGCATCCCACTCGATGAACTGTTATTCCGTGCTACCGTACTTCTATGGTCCAGAGTGCGTAGTCCCAAGCATTGACTGGAGTGCATATTCTGGAGCACAGTAATGTGGAGCATGGACGTTTGCAGTTTGGGAGACATCCATTGATTCATTACTCCTGTTTTATGAGAGCAATTAATTTGAAATCTGTATAGCTAAGGAATCTGTAATTTTCCTGGACATGTAAATAAATTCCCTTCATATCTTTTATTGACATCACAGTGCTGTGAATTGAGTCACCATTGCAATAGCAAGAAGTATCGAACAAGTTATAAAGTGTCAAGCTAAACCAAGCAGCCACACAATTCTCTAGTGAATGGTGAAATGACTAGTCTAAATAGTGGTGGTTGGGATGCCACCACATTACCAAAATGGTGGAATGACAGAATTGACCTATTAGGGTTAGATTTATTATAACCCTCATATAATGCTTTATTCTGATAACATTGATTTTGTTTTTTTAAAATTCATTCTTAATACACATTCACACACACACACTCTGAAACAAATGTGTGTCACTGACAGCAGACCAAATGGATGTGCCTGGGAAATCAGGATGCAATGTATATTCCTGCCTGGGAATGTTCACACATGGCAATTGTTACACCTCTGACCAGGATACTTAAACATTCATGTATGGCTGTTATGTTGTGACGAAACGCATCGAGACACTCTCGTAAAAAGTGTGTTACTTCGCCTGTCCAGACTTAGTTCCACAAAAGTAGAAGATTCCCAACATGTTCAAAATTTTCTCTGAGTATCACAAGATTATATAATTTTTTCATATTGCTGAGGACAGAAGACGTTTAACAAATAAACTGAATTTTGTCCATCATTTTTTGTTTACATTAACTGAGGGTGCCAATAATTCTTAAGGGTAGAGTAAAAAAGTCTATAAATAATAGTGCGTAACTAAAGTCCATAAGAGTAAAGCATACACACATACTAAATAATTTCTGTTGTTAGCAGTAACATACAAATATGAGTAAAAACTGTTATCCAGGGATATTTATGTATAATATAGAAAAATAAAGCAGTAATATTGCTTTTTCTTTTGTCTCTTCCTGTGAGTATGAAGGTGTTACAGTGATGGTACATTGAACGCAAAAAATTTATATGCCACAATTTTAAATTATATCACAGATCAAATAGTTTGGAGGGAAACACGCAAGAACTTTCAACTTGTGCACAGACAAGGCAAACAGGCATACTTAAAACAGTTGTTTATTTCCATTTTTGAAAATGCTAATGGAGTAATGCTTGGCATGGAATATGTCAAAATAGACAGTTGCTAGACAGTTCTGTTTCCACAAACATGCACACAAGCATCACAAATGTAAATTTTAATCAGAAGGGTATATTCATAATTCGTAATTAAAACCTTTTACATATTACAAGTTCACCCCTAAGACAGTATGTGATGGTAACATCATGGTATAAAATAAAATTTTCAGTTGGCATGTCGTTATGATAATATATATTCAAAATATTTCTAATATGTGAGTATAGTGCAAAGTTACTGTTCAAAACTAGTTAAAGAATAAGTGTCATTATTCTTTCTGAGGTTGTATGTAGCAGAGATTATTAAATGTGAGAATGTTTTTTTGAGGTTATTTTGATTATCCCCTCTACTTAATCTCATAAATCCTTTAAAAACAAGATCAATGCAATCATCTGAATATGTTCATGGCCAAGCTACAGAAATTTATCAGGCTGATCTGAGATTTCAGATTTCACAACAGTGACCTTTAAGGGTATTTTCTCTGCACAAAGTTCTCTCACGTGGGTGGGGGGCCCTTGTAGCGCAGCATGAGTCTGAAGGAGCGGGCAAAGTTGTTGACGAGAGAGCAGCTAGTGCCCTCATCTGTCAGGGGAAGGAAGAATGCTAGGAGCAGCAGAGACAGCAGCAGGAGCTGTAGGGGCAGGGCAACACAACACGCACGCTGCAGGAGCCCAGAGCTCTTCTGTAACATACACACACACACACACACACATAAAGATGAGATAAAACATTCAAATACTTAAGAAAATTGCCAAAAAATCATTAAATTGTGACAATCTGTTAGCAACTTTTACATAAAAAAGTTTATGCAGTTATAATTATTAAAGGCCTTCTGCTCAACCCCACTGTATATTTAACCAATAGGAAATCTATAAAACCACTGTAAAACTAAAATCTGTAAACCAAAGTTCCCCAATTTGTTATGAGCAAACTGACTGCCTAGAACCAATTGAGTAGTGCTACTATATTGTCCAAGTATTCACTGAATTCAAACTATTATTTACACATTTTAACTGAGTTATAATGGCACATTCTATTTCTTCCCAATTGAGACTATTCAGGTCATTTAGTAAGATTAGAATTTAGCTTTTACAGTGTGAAAATCAGGTTAAATGAACACACGCCCTTTAAGTAGATTTTTATAATTACCTTTCCATTTCTTAATGGTTCTTTTTGTAGAACAGTACCATCCTGTAAGGAAATTTAGAATAAAAAAATATTTTTAATGTATTATGCTGCATCTTTTAGAAAGCAGACAAAAACAATGTTCTAAAGCATCCCACTTATGGCTGGATATAAAAATATCTGTATGACTACAAAATAATAAATAAAGCTATAGTAAAGGAAGTAACAATCCAATAGATAATTCAACTTGAAACTAGCGAGTTTTGATTCCAATTTCAGAGTTCTGAATGACCTCCATTCCCATATCTGTGAGGTTATATTGTCAATTCCAATTAGTTATTGCTATCCCGCCAAGTTACACCTCATCTCAAAAATAAACTGGGTTTATTAATGGGATAGTAACTTCATGCACGGTGTGATGAGGCTATATACGGTAGTAATATACCAAATCCCATGCAAAGATACAAATGAGCAGCAATGATGTAGCCTACAAAATAGGCCACAATACTTGAATTCAACTGGTATCATATTTGTGTATATACATGCAGTTCAAGAGCAAAACAATAACACGCAAGAGATGGCAGGAATACCATCCCACCAAGTTACACCTTGCCGGGGTGCTATGCCCCATACCTTTACAACACCAAGAGTTTGGCACTCTTCAGGGTTTCCACCAGAAATAATCACAATGAGCACAGACTCTCAGCTCTCAAAAACATCAGTACCTTCTATCAGCATGTCAACAGACCGAATTCACAAACATCTTCACACATCCACACAATAAAGCCCCAGATTTAGGGAATTTGCGTCTTCTAGTCGTATGGAAAAGAAATTGTAACATTGCCGATCGTATGGGCATCGGCGCAAAATAATGACGGTCAATTTCACTGTGCAATGTCATTAGTAAGTGTTTATAACTTAATTTTCTTATGCAATGCTAATATTCAAATTATATCACTTATTAATGTTCAATATATTTACTTAGGGCCCTGCGATAGATTGGCGGCCTGTCCAGGGTGTATTTCTGCCTTTCATCCAGTGCACGCTGGGATAGGCTCCAGCACCCCCTGCGACCGTGCTCAAGATAAGCAGGTATAGATAATGGATGAATGGACATTTGTTTAGGAAAAGTCATGAAGGGGAAGCCATTGGCTATGGACTAACTCTTGGAAGGTTTGATGATTTTCAAATTGACTGCCGTGCCGTTTCTACTGTTTTACATAGGCTACTCTAAACCCTGTAAACACCACGTTTCTAAATTAATGTTAGCTAGCCCTCTAGATCCCCTACCAACATACAAACAATTAGTGTCATTGTTAGGGATTGGCCAAGCGTTGGATGATGGAAAGACATTTTTAACACTGTTTAACATTAAAACAGTATATAGGGTTCTGATCAGCATTAGAAATATCCAGCTTTACTCTGATCATTAAATCCCCCTACTACTACGGCACAGCCCATCCGTACCCCCGGGAACCCCTCTACAAAAATACCACATGGTACAGTTTTGCAGAAATTACAAGAATGCTGAATAATCCTGAATGAGTATAATTTGAATACAGATTGTTACCAGACGCTAGCGATCAATAAAAGCAGATTGACAAACAGTAATATGTGTATCCGGTTTGTGTTTGAGAAACTTTATTATGTGAAATAACAAGCATTAAGATGTTAGTTGTGAATAGCGGTGGGGCCTTCCCGGCACTCTAAATGCATGTGTAAACCTGTATAATAATAGACTGAACAGAACTGTAATGCGGGTTAAATGTTTTCGGTGAAATGTTACAACTACAATAATTGTGTGCACTAGGTGTTATAATTGCCGGCATTAGACACACACAACAATTGCAGCACTGAATGACCTTCGTGACACGGCTCACTCCGTGACAATCATGTACACAATACCCCATTAAAAACACTTCCATTTAAAAAGTTTTCACATACTCTTAAGATGGTAAGATGAAAAAACACAGGGTCAAGTTAAAATTATTTGGAAACACTGGATAGCACTGGTTTGGAATACACCTTGTGTTGTCAGCTAAGATATTGTTGGTAGCTTGGACCAATTTTGATATTGGTACTTTCAATGGCAGGCCTAGATTTAGCAAGTTTGAATGAATGACTTATAGGCAGTTCTTTGCACGTGTGAGTAACTTGGTATTTTTGTATGTTGAAAACCTGTTTTTCTTCAGATGATAAAGTATACAATGGTTCATCTGGAAATATAAGTCTGTGAATCCCTGAACTTGTAACTGTGAGTCCTATCCTTGAGTCCCAGTCTAAAATTACCTTTCTAGTACCAAGGCACTTAAATAAATGATAGTATAATTAAACGCTTGGCGCAAGCCCCCTAGTGGCCAGGTCACCGATGTCCTGAGATTGCCATTACAAATAGCAACATTTTTGAAACACACTACAGAGAAATGACATCACTGGGCAACTAACATACGATTACATACTATAGAGTACAGGAAAAAGTGGTGTTTTATTGAAGTAAAGGAATGTATGTTTACTTATTTAGGTTTGTGTGCCAGTGAATTATAATGCTTTTGTGTTATGTCATTTGTTCCTGTTCTAACAGTTCTAATGGAGTGAATAAAATATGTAAATGCTTTCTAATGACAAAAAAGCATTGTATTCATTTTTGCAGAAGTTTTGGATAAATTCTTAGATCCTATATACATCCGCCATATGGATGAAAAGATACCAATTCCCACTTTATAAGCCTGCAAAAGTGAGTTTAAATGAGTCAAAACAGTTGATTTGTAGTGAAACACATGATTAATCTATGATTTACACTGCACAATTTGGCCATTTTGGATATATCTGGGGACACTCAGGGACACCAGGGTACATAGCTTACATTTTGCTTAACCAATTCGCGCACATGCCAAATCTGCCCAATCCTTGTACATATAACTTATTTAAAACTCGAGATGTGACATGAAAAATGGCTTAAATGAAGCAGGACATTTGTACCATTTACAATACTAACTTAGACTTGTTCATATTCATAATTTAGGAAGAAATAAAGTGCCACAAATGCAATTGTCTAGGCAAAAAATCAAAAATGAATTTGCTCCTTTTTAGTTTGCAATGAAATACTGAAAGATTGCATATATACAGCAGGTTAAACCATATGTCCTGGATCAAAAGCTGCTTGACCACAAGTTCATAAAATCTAAGGCTGGATATGTGGAACTACTAAAGATCGATGAAGCAAAAACTAAGCAGTGTACCCAGCGTCTCCAAATCTATCCAAAATGTCTAAATTATGCATTGCTGTATGTTACGGCCGGCTCGCAGGGCCGCAACAACAGGTCCAACGTACCCAAAAACAAGACAGAAACTGATCTAAAAACACAAACTCAGACATCGTCATCGTCACTGCAGGAAGGTCTGCGCACGCACGCTGCAGGGAAGTCTGCGCGCATCGTCGCCGCCGCAGGAAGGTCTGCGCACGCACGCCGCAGGGAAGTCCATGCGCGTCGTGGCCGCCGCAGGAAGTCTGCACGTGTCGTCGCCGCCGCAGGAAGGTCTGCGCGCGCACGCACGCCGCAGGGAAGTCCGCACGCGTCGTCGCCGCCGCAGGAAGTCTGCGCGGGTCGTCGCCGCAGGGAAGTCTGCGCGCGTCGTCGCCGCCGCAGGGAAGTCTGCGCGGGTCGTCGCCGCAGGGAAGTCTGCGCGCGTCGTCATCGCCGCAGGAAGGTCTGCCCACGCACGCCGCAGGGAAGTCTGAGTGTCCGTGGTGTCAGAAGTGGGATGGCAGATCCCGGACGAGCCCCCATTTTGTTACGGCCGGCTCGAAGGGCCGGAACAAACAAAATGTCCAAATCACCAAAAACCAGACAGAAACTGATCTAAAAACACAAACTCAGACATCTATTATTCTAAAACACAAACTAAAACAAACAAAAACTCAAAGTTCACAAAATAAAAGAGTCTTCACAAAAACCTACCAAATGCAAACCACACAAAAGAAACCTCAAAGAAGAATCTCCCCAGCCTCATACTGCAGGGCTTATATTGGGCCACAGGCAGGTGGAGGCAATCAAGCAAGTAAGCAATTAGGTATTACCTCCACCTGCACTACCCAGGCAAGCAGAGGCTGGGGACGTAACACTGTAAATCACAACATAATTACATATTTCACTGCAAATCAATTGTTTTGACTCAAGAAACTCACTGTTGCATTATTTTCAAGTGGGAATAATCAGCTTTCCATCAGTACAGTGGTCTAAAATTCCTAAGGGGTCCAGAAACATATCCAGAATCTCTCCAAAATTAAAAAAATACTTTTTGTCCCTCGTCGTCACACTTATGAACAGTTAACTCACTGTGGAACTGTGCAATAACCCTGGAACACTATAATACCCACTGTACCTATACCTATTTTGGCAATGTTCCAACTTTGACATCATATCTGGTGCATAAAACACAAATATTGCGAAGCTACTAACGAACGCTTACATTTCAGTGTGAAATATCATCATTATTAAATACCACTAACCTATTCAAAGACACTCAATTTAAAAAAAAAACCTAAATATTTTCAGCAGTAACTCGTACATATATACGATAAAATCTTATCTGTGTTCAGTAGGTAGAGACAGAGACAGAGGATCAATGCTGTCTCCTCTTCTGACTTAGTCCAGAAAACAGAATATCAGCTAGGTCTATCAGCAAACATATGCCTTAGTCATGCTCAGAAGTTCTCAAGAATAATCTTATTTTCCATAAATGACGAAACTCATCGATTAAGTTTTGCCGGGTGCAGTGTCTTTAACTGCTACCACAGAGTGAATGTGTAAGGTTGCGCTAATGGGACAAAACCTTTAGTTATGCTGAGCTATAAACGGCTATTCCAAAAGTAGAACTAGATATATTATACATTGTTAGAAAGCTTAATTGCAAATCAAGCCAGATTGTACTAAAAAGGGCATAAACAGCATGTATGGTATTACGCACCGCTATTTTGGAAGCTACCCAGGCGTCACAAATGAGTGTCTATTTCAGAAACAGATTTTCCAAGACAATATATGACCACTCAGTCTCGAAAGGGACATCGCTAC
This sequence comes from Anguilla rostrata, assembly GCF_018555375.3. Classification (NCBI taxonomy): domain Eukaryota; kingdom Metazoa; phylum Chordata; class Actinopteri; order Anguilliformes; family Anguillidae; genus Anguilla; species Anguilla rostrata. The sequence continues at coordinate 20,854,849 of NC_057942.1, read as the reverse complement.
ATGTAAAACCAACAGTAAGGTTGTATATTTATTCCATATTTAGTCCCAGATATTGACAGTAGAATGACATGGTATAATTTCAGAAAAATTCCTCTTTTATTTCAGTGTTCAATGAGCAACATTTTTCACATCTGCACTGGCATACCTTCGGCTATTGTTGGCTTTATCTTATTACTATGACGAAACACAAAGGTAGAGGTAAAAGAATATTTTTATGAATGCCTAGATAGACACTATTGTCCAGTGTTTCATGCCTGGGGGTGTAGCTGCAGTTGAGACTGCAGGGAGGAGGTGCTTAGAAACACCGTCTAGTTGTCCTAAATCATCTACTAATATAGACAGAACACAGAGTTTGTGTTTTCAACTCATAGTTTGGTTGCATGAGCACTGAATGTCTGAGTTGAGCAATCTAGGCATGCGTTTCTGATTCAGGAAATGTGTAGTATCACTTGTTTTACATTTGTGACTTTGTGTATTTTATTCCAAACTAAAGGAGAACAAGTTAAATTTTTGCCTAGATTTCTTTGTATTTGCGGCATTTCCTTTGTATCTAAATTATGAAAATAAACAAAACTAACTAACTTAGTATTGTGAATGGTACAACTCCTGCTTCATTTAAACCATTTTTGAAATCTCTGGAGTTATAAAGCCTTAAATACCCCCTAAATTGGTGGGGATTGGCCAGATTTGGCATCGGCACAAAGGGGTTAATACTAATATTGCTTCTTTTACCAAATTACATGTTGTTGTAGCCTTGTGTTGTTTCCAGCTATGGCCCTGTGCAAGGATGAACGAGACATTCTAATAAATGATTTTTGGTGCCTTACTGGTTTTATCTGACCAATTCCAAAAATTTTAACCAACACTGGCAGATACCAATATAGTTCCCAATATATTGTGCTGTCAGTCAGGATTATGTAAAATATATATAATTTCCTGAATCCAGTTTTACTGCTAACACCCTTGTTTAATGTCCACTCTGAATACTGAACACAAGTGTATCAACAGTTAAAACACCTTGCTTATCCAAAATGTAACATTTATTTATTTCATTTAATTTGGGAATTATTATCAAACATATAAATTATTAATTAAATTGCCAAATTCCCCTGTTCCTGTATCTTATTTCATGTCTTTGAAGGGCCCACAATGGCTGAGTGGTTGATTATAGTTCCTCACAGTGCATCCCTACACTTTAGAGTTCCATTTGCATTTTGCATGACTTTCGTTTTTTAAGAATCAAAGATACAGGATACACAGCAAGATGGATCACTGCTATATATAATCTATTTTCGAATACTACAAGTTATAGTAAACTATATATTATTGTCTCTCAGTGTATATTAATAATTGGCTCAGCTGTATTAATTACCTACAGAACTAATAACCACTTTTTATTGTTCTTTTTTTTTGACATTCTTTTTATTAAATGTCTTACTGTGCTTGTTGCTGTAATTATCTCCAGAATTGCAGGACCCCTACACAGCAGCCCTGTTGTGATAAAGGTGAATGTATTAGCCCTGTCCAGCAGGGGCTTTTACCTGGTCCCCCAGGTGAGTCTTCAGGTCCCCTGTATCCTGCAGTTTAGACTTGTAAAGCACCCAGCGGTACCTAAGTTCCTCTAAGCATGGGTCCTCTGCCCCTACCCCACCCTGGGAGGTCAGCAGCCCCAGCAGGAAGCTCTGACCCCAGCCCACACCAGACCTCAGCTCCTGAAGACAGGACAGTAGACAAATTTCAGACACATATTGAGAGGAGGAGTGTCTCCCGTGAGTCGCACACTTTGACCATTGGGCTACAATCCAACATTTCCACATGGAACTCAAACCAGTTGTAGATATTGCAAGAGCCATTTGATTTGCAGGAAAACTAAATCATTGCTTTACTACGAACACTGTCAAAAAACTGAAAACCTGTTTTTTTATGGACACTACTGTATACTGTGTATAACTTGCAACAACACAGACAGACTCTACATTTCATGACAAAGCCCTTCTAAAATGTACTTTGTTTCCTGTAAATGGGACTGCAGGTACATATATGGTCAGATTTACAAAAATATAAAAAAGTGGCTCCATTTGCTCCAAATAACATAAACTGAACGCTACACAGTAAAATGTTAATTGTTAAATCAACTCTTACAGATTACATAGGGTCCCTTTTTGTACTCTGTTAGAGCTGAATTTACATTGAACATTTTACTGTGCAAAACAGGAAAAAAAAAGCCTCACCCTGAGTTCCTTCTCTCTGAGCCTTAGTTCTTTGGCTGTTAACTTCCCCTTCTGGCTCACAATCCTGCTGAGTTTAGCATCCTGTGCCTGAAGCCAGGCCTCAAACTCTTCCTGAAGAGAATAAAAACAATCATAAGGTTATCAGTAACATCCAGGAACAGAAAGAAACAATCAATGTATTCATTATTATCCAAATATTACCAGTGTACGAAGACTCGATTGGTATAAACAGGTTCCAGAAGATTCCTGGAGAAGTGACTCTGCAGCTTTCCCACGCTCCTTCCCAGAATGTCCCCAGTAGATTATTCGAGTCCCTCCACTCTGCTGTTCAGTACCCTCCCTGTGGTTTCTGAAGGGACTCTCACTATATATACTTCTCAAATCCACCATCTGAACCCCAGCATTGACCTGACTGACACTGGAATCTTGCTGCCTCAAAGCCTGTTCTGCATGGACCTCTACAGTGTTCAGACCCAGATCCAGACTCCAACCAAGCCTCTTTCCCCGGTCCAGTCCACTGCCAGGTTTATTGTGTCTTCCTGCACTGAGTCCTGCTGAACCAATGCTAGCTTCAGCTCTGACAGCCTGCTCTGAAGTCAAATGCTCACCACCTCTGACACATAACTCTTCAGCCTGGATACTCTTACTTAAACCCACACCCTCACAGCCTGCTCCTGAGACCCTTTCAGCTCTGACGCTCTGTCCTACATGTGCCCCAACAGGTCCACAATCAAACCTTTCCCCGGCCCTGAAATCCCACACCATACCCTCATCTTCAGCGCCAACTCTCACCTCATCTCCAGACCCTAATCCCACCTCAGCCCTGACATCCTTCCCCAAACTCATATCCTCACTGCTAGCACCTACTACCCCCTCATCTCCAAATCCTAGCACCCCTTCAGTCCTGACACCCTTCCCCAAACCCATACCCTCACTGCTTCCAGGTAGTACCCCCTCATCTCCAAACCCTAGCATCCTTTCAGTCCTGACACCCTTCTCAAAACCACTACCTTCATCTTCAGCACCAAACCTGGCAGCAGATCTGAGCTCCAAACTCTTACTAACACTTCTACCACACAAATCCTCCATAATCACCTCAGGTTTTACACCCTGACCTGAACATTTACCATCATCTACAGCATCAAGCCTCCCTAAATTCCAGGCACCCTTCCCCAAGTTTACACCTTTGTTCCAAGCACCAACCCTTCCTTCACACCTGATACTCTGCCTCACATGTGCCCCCTCATGTCCAGCACATAACCCATCCTCAGTGCTCAAACCCCACCCCAAACCCATGCACTCCATTCTGGCGCCTAGTTCCCCCTCATCTCCAACCCCCAAAACTGCCTCAGCTTTTATAACCTCCTGCAAACCCACATTGCCAATTCCAGCTGCTGACGCAGATTCAGCCCTGACACCGTCCCCAAATCCGATACAGCCAACTTCAGCACCAAACCCACTCTTAGAATTGATACTCTGTTCCAAACTCACACACTCACCTCCAGACAAACACTCCAACTGACCCCAGACACCCTGCTCCACATGTGTTCCCTCTCCCTTAGAAAATAAATCACTTTGGGCCCTCACATCCTCTCCCAAATGCATGCCCTCATTACTGGCCCCTAAGCCCCCAACATGTCTGACATCTGTTTCCAAACCTATAGCCTTATGTCCAGTCCCCAACACTCTGTCAGCTTTAAGACTCTTCCCCAAAGCTGTACCCTCATCTCCAGTCACAAACAGCCTATCAGCTATAACACCCTTCTCGGTATCCATATCCTCATCTCCAGTCCCCAACACTGTGACAGCTCTGACACCCTTTCCGAAATCCATATCCTCTGCTTTGACAGCCTTCTCCATATTCATTCTGCCATCTTCTGTCCCCAAATCTCTGTCAGCTTTAACACCCTTCCCCAGACTCATAGCCTCATCTCCACCCCCCAATGCTTTAGCATCATCTCCAGCACTGAATCCTAACTTATCTCTGAAACTTTTCCTAAGACCCAAATTATCATCTTCAGCACCAAACCTTCCTTCACCCCTGGCACTCTGTCCCACATGTGCCTCTTCACCCTTAATATGCAGCTCCCTTTCAGCTCTGATATCCCACCCCAAACCTTTACCTTTACCTCCAGCAGAAACTCCCCCCTCATCCCCAACCTCTAACTGCTCTTTAACTTTTAAAAACTGCTCTAAACCCATACCCTCAGAACCCTGTTCTGATCTACTCTTTCTGAAAACATCCTCTCCATCCCCTACCCACAAGTCCATGCTTGTTTTAATCTGTCCTACTCTGTCCCCCTCATTTCCTGTTATACAAGAGGCATTGCTTGTCACTCCATCACCATACAGAAACCTGCAGATAGCACAAGTTTACAACACACCACAGCACTTTCAAACAAGAACTGCCTTTTTTAACAGTAAATGATATTCAGCCTAAAACTGATTAGATGAATATATCAAAAGTATGCTATATTTCCATTTAATGTCCATATATTCATTATCTAATGCTGGACAACAATATGGATTCAGAAAAATGTGAGTTTTTGAAATACTGTGATACTCCCAAATTCCAGGTGGGGTACTAATGAGTCAGTCCAATTCAGCCCTGCTGAATCATTGTGCATAAACCCAATATGGCCTACCCTTTCTTCCCGGTTGTGTATGTGTTAAACATCTTGGACACAATTTAAAGCTTAGTCATTTTCCAGACCTTTTAAGCCAAAATGACTTAAAAATGTTACATTTATCATGGTACTCCACTAGAGCTGGACATGGGTGCTATTAAGTGCCACCATTGAGTTGTATGCCTCAAGCATACCTGCAAAATGCACTTAATGTACGTCGGTTTGGAAAAAAGTGTCTCCCAAATAAAATGTAATGTGAATAAAAGGAGAGAACAATCTTATTTAATGGTAGTCATACCTGTGGAGGTCCATACTAAGTGTGTGCAGAGAAGCCCAAGAGTCATTCAGACGCTGCAGGTCTTCCAAGATTTTCCCTTTCCCTTCAACAGATGTCCTGATGAGCACTCCCTGACTCAAAGCCTCCACTCTGTGTAGTTCCATTTCCCTCTCAGGGAGTTCCCCCAGCACTCTCTGAAGGTGATAGACAACACCGCTCAGAACTGATGGTGAATAAACATGACTGAAAGCCAGACCTGGTCAAATACATATTTGTTTTGGATTCAAATACTTTTCTGTGCGTTATTGATCTTTCCTAGTGTAATTGAGCCTGCCAATATGACCAGAAGGCAGAATACACCAGACAAGATCAGTAAAGCGTAGAAAAGTATTTGAATAAAAAACAAATACATATTTGACTGAGGTCTGTTGATGCCAGCATCCTGATATTGCTTAACTCATACTGTCAGTGTTCCTCCAACCAAGGAGATAGAAAAATAAGTATATAAAATAAGCATAGTGTTATTAAATCTATAATTCAAACTAATTTAATTTGTTCTAGCATGTGGTTTATGTGGTTTAGTTATTGTCGTATTCACAAATCACAATTTATGATAAGCCAGATTAGAACACATGTCTGCGGGAAGTTTCAATGTCACTCATGAATGATGCATTAAAATGATGCTGGAGAAACTGAAAAATTCAGATTTTTTCTTTTTTGAGACACTTTTCTGTTCTTATTCCCTAATCTCCTCTCCTTGTGTTCATAAGCTATCTATGAAAAGAAACAAGGAAATGAGGGAAATGTATATCGTATTCAAATACTGCAAGACTATTGGAGAGGATGCCTAGTGCTTCAATTAGCTGTTGGTTTCAACAAGCAGAATAGTTTTAGACTGGCTATTGCTGCCACTCATGTAAGTGTAGTTCTAGAGGCCAAACAGTGCAAACAGAATATCTTGATCAGTCAGATATTTGTGACAGGAGCCAGAAAACCAGGCTTAAGTGCAGGAAAGTTGATTTTGAGTTTTTTTATAGCATATGTAAGCTGAGAAACAGAGCTTCAAATAGATGTATCATACATGGAGATTGGACAATTACTGAGGACGCTGTGCTGAAGTTACATATTTATGCTGAATGGGCTGCCAGAAAACCAGAGATTTTCACTGTCAAAGATTGACAACGGATTCCCACACTTTTGTGACATATTTCCTTAGCAACCATGTGTTTAAATAGATACCAGTTACACCAAATTACACATAATGCATTGTGGTGGTATATTCTACCTATTTGACGTTGAATGCATGGAATACAAATATTTAAACTGCTTAGAAATCAACTTTAATGTAGGTTGAAAGCAGAAGTTGGGATCCTCACTGCCTCTTGTTCACACCCACTCAGACTTTGAATTAATTTAATTTATGCAGAATAGTAGCCTACTTTACACCATTCTGAAAGTAATTAAGCTACCACAAACTACTGGGAAATGTAGCTACTAGAGCTTAAATAGATACCAAATTACACATAATGCATTGTGGTGATATATTCTACCTATTTTATGTTGAATGCATGGAATACGTAAGGGATAAACCACAATGGGCTGTCCCGTTATTGGAAAATAATGTACGACGGGGGTGGTGAAGCTAGGGATATAAATCAAATTCATCTCCCTATCTCTGTCTTGCTTTTTAAAATGGTGCGGTCACGCACTGTACAGCGTTTTTCCAAGACCCTCTGAAACCGGGTTTTGAATGCCAGCTAGTTTCATGATAGGTTCACCATCACCTGTTACCTAGCCAATATTAAAATTCAGCTGGGTTTTAGCTCAAAATGGTCTCACGGCATGCTTTTTATCCTGGTTAGCTAGCTAACTACTGAATTATATTAAAAACAGCGGCTACTATAAACACAGTCGTTAACAAAGATTAAAGTCGCAAGCGGCGTTGGAAGGGGTCCAAGCATTGGCAGCATCGCGCCCCCTATGGAGCGATTTTAAAATGGCTTTGTCCTCATGATCATATGCCTTCACCCAACATATCTACTGAATATCATGATGATCGTATGAAATATTGATGACTTATGGCCAATTCTGTGCTAAGAGACGCTGTCGGATGACTTAGTTACGTCGCCATGGATGTGTCCTGGCCGCTTCCGGTCAAGGCCTTTACTATGTCGTAACACTTAGATGGTATGTCATAACACTTAGATGGTCCGGCGTGCATGCACAGCTGCAGTGTTTCTGCGCCGCAACTAAAAAAGGCGTCACACTAGTGTTGTCACGATACCGAAATTTTGACTTTGATACTGATACCAGGTTTAGTATTACGATACTCAAAACTGAAATGATACTTGAAACTTAAACGATGCTAATTCGATACTCGGTACCTAACGATACTAAAATTACCTTAATAGATCAGAAACGTAATGTCCACAAGGGTTGACCTCATTTTCTAATTCATGGTTTATTAACAACCTGGTTCATTAACAACCTGTAAGTTGAAGTCTCTTCAACATATTAATATGCATAGGCCTGTAGTGTTACAACACTGAACAATAGAAAATATATTTCTATATATTCTATATATAATATATTTTAAATATATTTCAAAAATTAAACAGTTGTAAAGTAAATAATCTTTAAAACAGGTCTTTCACCTTTAAATAGATTTAAAAACAGCATATTTTAATAACAATATAGCATCTATCTATAATAAAATATTTCCAAATTGGAACACCTATTGCTACTGAAGTGAACTGAGTCAATGCTTGCGCTGTATCAGGGAAGTGAATGCACAAGCGCAGGTCACCTCACTTGGCAACCTTAGTTGCTACTGCCATCTAGCGAAGATTCTGACAAACTACACTTTTCATCCTCTAAATCAGTAATGCGGGAGACACATTTCCCTGGCTTTTACAATTGACGCAGAACTACCGAACGTCGGAAAATTCAAACACGAAACCGTTTTTTTTTTAAGTACCGAGAAAGTGCTGAAGTTTTGGTATACCGTGCAACACTACGTCAGTCACATATTCCAATCCATTGCTCAGTTTAGCAGAGAATGCCCATTTCAGAGCACCTCAGAGACAGATAGAATAATAACACATAAATACACATTTCAAATAATAAATACGACATTGAGAAAAAACGAAACAAAAAACGAAACAAAAGACGAGTTATCAAGTTGCGACCTACGCGCAGAGCAGCCGACCGTTTTATTTATTTATTGGCAGATGAGAAGCAACAGGAATCACAAACGGATTATCCAAGACAATATATGATCACTCAGTCGCAAAAGGGACATCTCTACGCGTGAAACCAGTGGTAAGATTGTATAATTATTCAAAGTTTAGTCCCAGATATTGAATGTAGAATGACATGGCATAATTTTTAAAAAAAACTTTGTCTCGTTTATTTCGTTATTCAGTGAGCAGCGTTTTCACTGCTGTATTGGCATATTTCAGGGCTAACACCGGATTTATCTTGTTGCTACGGAATATTACAGTAGCTTACATTACAGGCATTTGGCAGACGCTCTCATCCAGAGCGACGTACAACAAAATGTATTACCATAACGAGGAACAAGTGTGTCGAAAACCCTAGAGGGCAGTAGCCTACCGTTCTAAGTGCAGGGAACAACCGCATAATTCAACTTGGACCCTGTAGGTTAAACTGATTAACGCTAACACAAACAAGAACAGCAACAACGCAGTCTATGAGAACATTCAAGCAATAGTTAAGACGAGTTAAGACTAAGTCACCTACGGAACAACTACCTAGTTACAACCCCAAGCTTACAGTCAATTTAGAGATTAAATTGAGACTACGATTTCTCAGCACAATGACGGATTTAAAGACTAAACAAACTCACCCGATATTGTCTTCAAATGGACCGTAGTATTTATTTAGACATTGGCAGACTACAGCGTAAAATGCGTCTTTTGTTTATATTCAATATTAGTAATTGCAGCGAGAAACTGCAGCTGTAGGTCGTTATGTTATGGTAGCAACGGAACGAAGCGGACTATATATATGTATTAGGCTACCGTCATTGTTTCATTATACCAGCGTGTTTTCGCGCGTTTGCACAGAAACTCAGAACCTATCAATAAAATGGTTTAGCTATTTCTCAGCATAATGACAGATTTAAAAATTAAACGAACTCACCCGACACTGTCTTCCAATGGTTCCCGACGGTCAGACCCTCCCCTCACTGATAAAAACTAGACCCTACGGCAATAGTTAAGACGAGTTAAGTCACCTACGAAACAACTACCTAGTTACAACCCTAAGCTTACAGTCGATTTAGAGATTAAATTGAGAATACGATTTACAGCATAAATTGCGTCTTTTGTTTATATTCAATATTAGTAAATGCAGTGAGAAACTGCAGCTGTAGGTCGTTATGTTATGGTAGCAACGGAACGAAGCGGACTATATATGTATTAGGCTACCGTCATTGTTTCATTATACCAGCGTGTTTTCGCGCGTTTGCACAGAAACTCAGAACCTGTCAATACAATGGTTTAGCTATTTCTCACCATAATGACAGATTTAAAGACTCATCCAATATTGTCTTCAAATGGATCCATGCCAAAGAAAAGTAATGATTCATCCTCTCAAAGCTTAACCGTAGCGTATTATTTATTTAGACATTGGCAAAGTACAGCATAAATTGCGTCTTTTGTGAATATTCAATGTTTGAAATTGCAGCGAGAAACTGCAGCTGTAGACACAAGATAGTCTGTTATGTTATGGTAGCAACGGAACGAAGCGGACTATATATGTATTACCGTCATTGTTTTATTATACCAGCGTAATAATAATAATAATAATAATAATAATAATAATAATAATCCTAACAGATACAATAGGGTTCCACCAGCTTCGCTGCTTGGACCCCTAAAAATGTGTCCCGTAGCCATGAGTTAATACGGAACGCCTATAGGGTATGCATTGACGTCACTTTCCCACCGGAATACGCTCCCTCAGTCGGGACTGAGTGGCAAAACATGCTGCCACATGGCTTACCAAAGAACCAGTGGTCCATGGACATTCAACAAGAAATCGGAGCTATCTTTTTACAGACTGCCGAAAGCTAAAGAAAAGAGAAGCGATGCATCGCTTCAATTCGCAGAAACAACTCGAATCCAGGCACCGAAACATGGATTTGCGGTTGTTATTTTGTGTCAGGTATGTTGGATTTTTGTGTAAAATCATACCTTAATAATGTGTATGCTTGGCTAGCTAATACTATCTAACCACCCCCCCCCCCTTGTTTGTAGAACACAAGGCTCATCATCATGGGTGTTTTTTAATAAATGCTGACAAAAACGTTACAGTTACACAGAATATAAATGAAAGATGCTAAATATTGAATTGATGAGTAGCCAATACAGTAGCCTACATAACTTAAGGTATGATTTTACACAAAAATCCAACATACCTGACACAAAATGACAACCGCAAATCCACGTTTCGGTGCCTGGATTCCAGTTGTTTCTGCGAATTGCAGCGATCCATTTGCTTCTCTTTTCTTTAGCTTTCAGCAGTCTGTAAAAAAGATCGCACAACAGCACTTTCCCATTTTACATGTGTTTTTTGTGTTTTCACGGCATTCAAGCTGAATGCTAACGCTATCACTCTGTAGTCTTTCTGCCACTCAGTGTGTGTAACCGCAGTGACTTCCACCTACTGTGACGGCATGTGCATACCCTCTATTCTGCCATCCAAATAAGAGATTCAGTAGCCTATTTTGCGCGATGGTTGGCAACCCTAAATGAAGTCAGTAACTAGAAACATGATTCAATGTTGCCATCAATTGCGAAATTGGACACTGAAAAAGGGAGGGGACGTAACAACAATTCAAAATCGAAAGAATAATTTTGCTGTTTTAACTGCGTTAGAATGCTGGATTTTGTACAGCATTGATTTTAGAACTGTTAAAAGGCCGAGGTATCCCTTACTTCATTTACTTTTACCATGTCAATCCATTCGTACTTGTCACTGGCACTAAATTCAGCTTGGTAATTTGGCAGAGAGCATTAGCCACATTACCAGCGTTATCACACATGATAGAATCTCCCGCGACACTCGTAATCACTCGTAAAAAAGTAGGCTAGATTGTAAACAACACAAGGTATTTCCTGACTACTTATGCAGGAATGTCATGCGGAATGGTCATTAATATGGATGTCCCGCCCATTGTCCTGCCCCCTCGCAACAAGCAGACAGAAAGAGAGATAGAGAGAAAGAGAGTTTAATTATTTAACTTTTTCTCATGTTTACCGATCAAATACGAGTTTGATATGAAGGTATTAGAAAGTATACACGTTTAAGAAGTCATTTCTGCAAAAAAAACGGAATTTTGATGAAAAAAATTGTTTTCACTTAAAACGCGATTTTCTGGATAATCACCTCGTGCGACTTAAGCCTGGGTTCAGTGGCTCCTGTCACATTTTCCCTCATTTACAAAGGAAGTATTCATATTCTGGTGACGATTAAGTTAAAAACAGAGAGTAAGGTAAGGAGAGAGTAGGAAGAGGAGAGCAGTGACCTCAGCCTCAGCCTGCCAGTTGTCTACACCAAGCTTTCCCTTCAAGCTGCAGAACGTCTCCAGTCTTGACTTTGTCTCCAGCAGCCCATGCTCCAGAGCCAGCAGCTTCTCCTGAAAGTACTGGTGATCTGCGGTGCTATGTTCACTGTCCTGAACTCTCCCCTGAAATACATTACATTTTGACATTTAGCAGATGCTCTCAGAGTGACTTGCACAGATGACATTTTTACAAAGAATCTAATTATATCTCTGGATATTTTTACTTTAGCAGCTGACATCAATAACCTTGCTCAAGGCCACAATAGCAGCACCCCAGCTGGGAATCAAATTCACAACCATTGAGTTACAAGCCCAATTCCTTATCATGAAAGAAAGAGCAGTGTGTGGGCTAGTTTTGATATACTCTACACGCAGGGCCTCCCACTGTCTATGGCACATGGCCGTATGCTAGAGCTCTTCAGTTCACTGCCATTTTTTCACCAATGAGGTCCCTTAAGGAATATTCATTTGTTGTGACACTCTACCCTAAATCTCTGATCTCTGGAAAGAGAACTATGGCCAGGTTTAACAAATTTGGATATAACAAACACAAAACACATTCAATAAGTAATCCTACATTTTGCTTCTGAAGTCATCATTCATGGAATGTAACTCATAATACTATCTTGTTTTATTTGAATTTACTCGTCAATGTTTGGCTTGTCCTGTGCATCAATTTCTATGGCCCATGAAGAAACAAGCATTGGAAACACGTTAGCTGTAAATATTATGGTCAATTTGACAGATGATGGCTTGTTTTTTTTTTTTTTTAGCTTTTAGTTTTCAGTTTTAGTTTTATTATTTTTGCACAATTTAAAATAAAAAAAAACACAAAAATGACAAATATAACAAATAATATACAGTGCAGGGAGAGGCAGAAATCCTCAGTGGGCTTATTTGAAGCCTCCACCTAAATAATGTCAAAAATTCACAATGTTATAAAGAACATAAAGGGTGGTGCCGGCATGCCCCATACCTATACAGCACCGAGAGTTTGGCACTTTTCAGGGTTCCCTACAGGAATAACCACAATGACCACAGACTCTCAGCCCGTAAAAACGTTCATTTATGTACCTACTTACCCCATTTCACACATCCACACAATAAAGCCGCAAACTTTGGGGATTTTGCGGTTTTTCCTTCTTCTTCTTTTTCCTGAAATGCTCCTAGCCCACAAAGAATATGTCTCCCCATTGGGCTTTTTTACGTACATCAACCAATAAAAACATTGGATACACACACAAAATGAACATCAGTTTTTACATTTTAAAGCAGTTAAACTTTGCACCATTGACATCTACATCTCTCGTAGCTCACTGGGTATTGCCTTTGCCTTTAGAACTGACAGACCCGGGTTCAAATCCCCCCTCCGATTGAAGTTAATATCTAACTCATTACGCTACGGACCTACACACCTGCGGACACTGCACAAGGTTGGCCTCCATGGACGCTGACCAAGGAGGACACCACTTCTCCAAGACAGGCACACAAAAGCTCGCCTAGCCTTCACAAAGCTCACCTGGACAAAGAAGAAAGCTTTTGGTCATCAATTCCGTGGTCGGACGAAAATGGAGTTGTTTGGACACAGGGACGTGGCTTTCGTTTGGCAAAAGAAAGGAGAAGCATTCAACCCCAAGAACACCATCCCCACGGTCAAGTATGGTGGTGGGAATGTAATGCTTTGGCCAGTGGCCGTTTTTCAGCCAGTGGGCCAGGCAAACTTGTCAAAGTAAACGGCATCATGAGAAAAGAGGACTACTTTAAGATCCTGGAGGATCCTGGAGAAAAACTTGGCCGTGGGCAGCACTGGACCTTCCAACAAGACAATGATCCGAAACATACAGCCAAAGTGGTCAAGAAATGGTTAACAGAAAACAATATCAATCTTTTGGAGTGGCCCAGCCAGAGTCCAGACCTGAATCCCATCAAGAATCTGTGGAGGGAACTAAAGACCAGAGTGATGGCAAAGAAGCCTTCCAACCTCAAGGACCTGGAGATCTTCGCAAAAGAGGAGTGGTCCAAAATCCCAGTGGAGACGTGCAAAAAGCTTTTTGGCAATTATAAGAACTGTTTGACTGCTGTGTTGGCAAATAAAGGCTTTGCCATTGATTACTGAGAAAGGGTATGAATAATTTTGGACATGGAATGTTTTGTCAAAATGTAAAAAAAGAAAAGAAAAAAAAAAGGTAATATTTTTCATTGATATCTTTAACACAATGTCTTACCATTTTTTGTCACCTTCTTATGTCATTTCCAGCCAGAAGAAACCTATTCATCAAATTAAAATTCAGTACAACTCAAAATTTGGCATGGGTATGAATAATTTTGGGCTTAACTGTATATGCTTTATAATGGACCAAAAGCATTTTATTCATTTTTGGAGAGATTTTGGATATGTTTCTGGACCCCTAGATATTTTAGACCACTGTACTGATGGAAAGCTTGTAATTCACACTTGAAAATGATGCAACAGTGAGTTTCTTGAGTCAAAACAGTTGATTTATAGTGAAATACATGTGTCACGGGTCAGGTAGGTAGGTCCCAAACGCAGAGTAAAAAAAAAACACAAACTCAAAAAGGAAAATTAACAAAGACTTTACTTACACAACAGGGAACCAAAATAACCAGGAAAACCAAAATGCCACGCAGGGCACTTTCAAAAAACACAAAAACAGAACACTCAAAATTCAAAACACACACAGAGCAGAACACGGACAGGACAGAAACCAGGCGGTAACGAACAGGCAGAAATACACAGGCGGAAACGCAGTCAGAAACACACAAACACAAGCAAGCAGATACATACAAATCTGAAACAAACACAAGGAACCAGCACCCGAGTCAAGCGGACAAAGAACTTAAATAGACAAGTCACAGGTGAACTCAATACATAATCAAACGAGAGGGAGCGGATAACGAGAGGCAGGTGGGGACAATGATTAAATAACGAGACAGGTGAGAACAATGATAGAATAATTAAAACCAATAATACAATTAACACAGGGAGGGAGAACAAACTGAAACACAAAACTGAAGTTCTGCCATCTGGCGGCCCAACAAGGAAAGACAGAGACAGAAACACAGAACCATGACAAGATGAATATGTTGTGATTTACAGCAATGCATAATTTGGACATTTTGGATGGATTTGGAGACGCTGGGTACACTGCTTAGCTTTTGCTTCATAGATAGATTCTATAGTAGTTCTACATATCTACCCTTAGATTTTATGAACTTGTGGTCAAGAAGTTTTTGATCCAGGACATGTATAGTTAGGCTGCTGTATATATGCAATCTCTCATTATTTCATTGCAAACTAAAAGAGAGCAAATTTATTTTAGATTTTTTGCCTAGACAATTGCATTTCTGGCACTTTATTTCTTCCAAAATTATGAATATAAACTAATCTAAGTTAGTATTGTAAATGGTACAAATGTCTTTCTTCATTTAAGCCATTTTTCAAGTCTCTATGGTTTTCACCTCGGGAGTTATAGGGCTATATTTTAACGATCTAAGCACACAGTCTAAAGCGCATGGCGCAAGTGCATTTAGGGCGTGTCCAAATCCACTTTTGCTAGTTTAACGGCAGATAATCTGAGCACAAAGTAAGGCGCATGGTTCAAAGGGGTTGTACTTAATCTCTTAATTAATCATAGGTGTGTTTTCGGCGTAACATGAAATAAACCAATCAGTGTCATCTCCCATTCCCTTTAAAAGCCAGGTGCGCTTGTACTTTGGCGAATTGCTATTATAATGGCGGATTTGCCAAGTAGTAGGAAAGAACGCTTCTCTGCAGTGGAAACGGATCTGCGCCATTGACTTAAGACCAGGTTTTTGTTGGTCAATTGCACAATTGCTTTCTGCTGTCTCAAGATAGCAATGCGCCAACAATGTGCCTGAACACACCTCATTTTAAGACCAACACGCCGATGGGCGCAAGTACATTTGCTATTTAAACAACGTGGGCACTGGACGGGAAAATGACAACTGCGTCGGTCTGAAACTAGCAAAAACACTTGCGTTGCACTTGGCGCCGCTTTGCGCCGAGTGTAAGATAGAGCCCATAAAGCTTTAAATAGGGTTCCCCCGAAATGGGCATGAATTGGCCAGATTTGGCATGTGCGCTAAGGGGTCAACTACATTACTGCATGTACCCGACAGCTCCTCTTTTCTAAATTCATGTTAGATAGCCCTATAGATCCTCTACCGTCATACAAACAATTCATAGGTCTGTCGTGTGCAATAGCCCATTAAAAGCACTTCCATTTCTAATTTTGACATACACTTTCATTTATTTGGCATTCATGGTAAATAACTGAATCCATGCCTATATGTTTCTTTCAGAATGTAGGCTTATGTGTATGTATGTGTGTTTGCATGCATTTATGTGTATGCATGTCTGTCATAGAGTACATTTATATATTAATTACTATTTTCACTTACTCATTACAAACACAGTGCAAAAAGAAATATCTGATGAATATATAATTTGTGTGATGTAAGATAACCAATATTGTTTGTAGTACAGTAACTTGGCATAATTTTTATAACAATACCTTTAATGGCAGGCCTAGATTTTGGCAGTTTGAATGAAAGAGTTATAGACAGTCCTTTGTATGTGTGAGTAACTTGGCATTTTTGTACGTTGAAAACATGTTTTTCACCAGATTGTATATATACATATAAAATTAATAAATAAACTTTTAAAATAACCCACGATGAAGCATGAAACCTTTCAAGCTGTTCCACATCAAATGTTCGGCCAGTCAACCAATTACTGGCCCTACAAACGTACATACTGTAGATGCACATAATCTCCTACCTTAATAGCCTTATGGAGCTCCTTCCACTCTGTGCAAAGATGGCTCAGTTTGTGCTGGTCGGCAGGGCTTTGTGGAACCACAGCCTGGAGAGCAGTGAGGTGAGCCTCATGCTCCTCTAGATCCTTCAGAATTACCTGTAAACATAAATCCCTGGTCAGTCTATAGCTGCTGTACATCTGTCAATTCATCAGTTTCATATGATGTCACACTCTGTAATCCATTTATAGTGATAAATCATCAAAACAGAATATGAATCTGAAAATGGTATTAAAACACAAATAAACAAGTTACCTCTATGCACATATAAAAAATGGTTCATAACAAATACCCTGCATAGCTAGACTCATTGGTCAACTGCAGGTCAAATTGCTGGTATTCCCCATTCAGCATAAGTGACAGATTGCTTTGTCAACATTTTAAGGCTTGCCTTTTTGGAATAAAACCAAAATGCACTGCACATGTAACTCCTTCATTTAAAAATGATATTATGATGCACAAGCATGTTTATAAACAATTTGAAATTGAATACATAAAGTAATATCAATTTCAAAAATGTATTAAATATATATTATTAGACAGGCTAACACTAACAATAACTTATTTAGATTCAACTATTTTGAGGACAAATTGTATTACTACACAGTTTAAATTACACATATTTTAATAATAATTGGTGAAAAGAAGACTATACAACATGATTCATACATTATTTTTAATTATAAGATAATTTTAGCACCAGTCTCTCTGTCAAAACCTGCTACTCCCTCGTCTTTCTCTCTGGTACATTGTGTGGCGTTGTGATGACAAACAGCAATGAACCCCTTAGCGCACATGCCAAATCTGGCCAATCTTTGCCCATTTAGGGGGTACCCTATTTAAAGCTTTATAACTAAAGATGTGAGCATCACAGAGACGCTGCCAACAAACACTTACATTACAGTGTGAAATATTCTCATTATAAAATACCACTAACCTATTTAAAGATACTCAATTTCAAAAATACGTACAGTATATAACTAAAATATTTTCAGCAGTAACACTTACATTTGGACGATGAAATCTTATCTGTGTTCAGTAGATAGACAGAATGAATGCTCCCCAGTTCTAACTTAGCACAGAAAACGGTATATCAGCTAGGTCTATCAGCAAACATATGCCTTAGCCATGCTCAGAATTTCTCAAGAATAAAAGTACTTCTTTCTTCAAGAAACGACGAAAGTCATCTATAAAATTTCGCCAGGTGCAGTGTCTTTTACTGGTACCACAGACTGAATGCGCAATGCAGCTACAATGAGACAAAACTTTCGATTACACTGGGATATGAAACACTAGACAATTAGACATATTATACATTGTTAAAAAGCTTATTCTGTCACCTATTGGATCGATTAACTGTCAATCAAGCCAGATTGTACTATAAAGGACGACAACACCGAAAGCAACATGTGGTATTACGCACAGGTATTGTGGAAGGCATCCAGGTGTCACAAATGATCATATATTTCACAAACGGACTGTCCAAGACAATATATGACCACTCCGTCTGGAAAGTGACATCTCTATGCGTAAAAGCAATGATAAGGTTGTATATTTATTCCATATTTAGTCACAGATATTGACAGTAGAATGACATGGTATAATTTTTAAAAAATTCATCTTGTTAATTTCAGTGTTCAGTAAGCAGCGTTTTTCACAGCTGTACTGGCATAGCTTCAGCTATTGTTAGCTTTATCTTGTTGCTACGACAGAATAAAAAAAAATTTTCGCAAAAGAATGTTTTCATGTATGCCCAGATCGACACTATTGTCCAGTGTGTCATGTGTGGGGGGTGTAGTTACAGATGAGACTGCAGGGAGGGGGTGCTTGGTAAATGCACGACCAGCGCGACAATGGTGGCACTGAGAAACTCTGTACTCGGAATAGTTGTCCTGAATCGTCTACTAATAAACCTAGAACACCAAGTTTGTGTTTTCAACTCATAATTTGGTTGCAGTAGCACAGAATGTCTGAATGAATTGTTTTTCATCGTTTAATTTCAAACCCAATGTGCTGGAGTACTGTGCCAAAACAACTAAAAAGTGTGTCACTGTCCAAAAACTTTTGCATTTTGCACCGTATATATAAAATATAATTGCCCACCATGAATTGTCCAGTCAATGCCTTTTTGGCTGGGACATCAGGTTTAAGTTCATCTGTGCAGATAAAATGTTCTCTTAGGAGGCGCAGCCATTTCAGGACAGACTCGTATCTTTCCCCAAAATCCTTTGATCGTGAAAGTAAATCCTACATGTGACACAAACAGACAGATTTTACATACAGAGAACAAGCAGATAAATGACTCTATCGGACACTCTGAGTTGTTTAACTAAAAAAATAAACAGGTTGGTTTAATTGTTTGACCAGCTTATCTGGGCCTTAAAATGGGTTTTAAGGGGTGATGCATACTAAGTGTTTTCAGAGCAACTAAGCATTCCAAATCTGAAAAAGCTATTTTGAATGAATACACAGTTCCCACCAGTGCTGCCCAATCTGTCAAATTAATAAAACTATGAGACTAAATTATTGTGATACTTTTATCCTTTCGGAACATATTTCACATTCACCAACTGTATCTGTAACTGTATCTGTGGGTTATAATCCAGTGTACAGGAAATAGCACAACGCAGATTAGATCAAGGACGGTATAGGGATCCTGAAATCAGCACAAGAGGGTGCACATGACTTCAAAAACTGACAGCAGGATGTTACATTATCCCCTGAACAAACAAGTATCAGCTTCTGAAAATATGTATTGATGGAGGCTTTGATTGATTATTTTGGAAGTACCGTTGAGAGGCAAGTAACAGACTATATCCTGCTGCACCTCCAATGTGTGTACACTAAAGGGAATACTTGGTTTCAGAGAGCATGTTGAGAACATGATGCACCAGTAGATAGGTCCTCTTCTGAAGCAGCTGGCCATGCTTTGTTTCCCTCTCCTGCACTGCGATGCTTATCTCTGCCCCAAGGCTCTCTGCACTCTGTGGGCCGAACATGTCAGTCAGGAGATATCCCTTCACCTGCAGTTCCTCCAAACGCTCCTGCAGCTGCTGGCTGTCTTTTAACAGCTTCTAAACAGGGACAGAGCACACAGAGTGCAGTGTAAACCAAAACCGAGGCCTGGTTAATACAGTTTTTTGAGGTCATTTTGACTCAATATCTATAGAATTGAGCCAGATTCAACCAACCAAATTTACAATATTGAAAGGAAAATGCAATCAAACTCACCAGATTAATCTCACTGCAGTGTACTTTCCTAACCTTATTGTGAAACAGCAATTGTTAGTAAGAGGTTCTTGTCCGTAAAAATTACTGACACTCCTGGCTTTGATTCATTGTTCAGACTACTTCCTGGTTTAGTTTATATTTCATTAATTGTATTAAAATGATGATGACTGTGAAGTTGGAGACAGGTGTAAGAGGGAAGTCAAACTGGGACCCAGAAAAGGCTGGCATTTGAATGAACCTGCAGGCTGAGACTCATCCTGGACTTCAAAGAACCCAGAGCCGTGTGCTAAAACAATAAGTTACTCGGACTTCCTCAGGATGAGCAGGCCATTGGGCCTCTGGAATGTTGCCATCTGGACACAACTAAGATAAGGGGAACTGGTCTCTTTGTCTATGGTTGTGGGTGTGTGTGTGTTGGGGTCATTAAGATCATCAGGCCTCTGGCAAAATGGTGGGGCAACTGCGCCTGACAGTACCACAGTGCCCTTATGTGGTCTGTCATTACACTTTTTATTTTCTTTTCTGGATCTGGACTTTAAACCATCTGTTTATCCTATTTACAAACCCCGGAAAACCGTACAAACCATGCACATATTTTCATTATATTACTGTATTATGCCTTATGTAGTAATAACATGGATTGCATGTAAAATGGTCAAACAAAAGGCTATTTTCATGACAACTGCACCATAATATTACATCCACTTGACATGTTTGGTATGGACGTATTCAGGAAAATACAAGCAATTGAATGAAATATGTTTCATACCAAATAGAATTTGAAAAAACATAGTTTTAGAAACTCAGGGAAAAACTATCACAATGGAATGTCCTCTCTGGTAATCATCTCCTTTTCCCAATTTCCCCACTAATTGTTTTAACAACCGCCTCCAAATGGTGGGGGCCGAAATTCCAGATTTTATTATTCGGCCAGGTTAATTTATGGCAATGCCGCCTAGACCAAACGCGGGATTTGGCTTAAAAGGAAGGGAGACAAAGCAATCGAGGAAGATCGTAACCGACTTCCCACATTGCACATACTCTGTGCTCTGTGTGTAGCTAGACAGGGAAGATCGTAATCGACTTCCCACATTGCACATACTCTGTGCTCTGTGTGTAGCTAGACAAGGAAGATCGTAACCGACTTCCCACACTGCACTGTGTTCTTTGCGTAGCTGAATAGGGAAGATCGTAATCGACTTCCCACACTGCGCAGACTCTGTGATTTCGTGATTTTTAGCTAAACACGTAGGTAAGAACTTTTTACTCTGTATTTATGTTTTTAAACCTTATAATTGATTTTGAATTTGAAGCTAATGACCTACCTGCCTGTTCAATAAATTCTTCTTATTTTTAACTTGCGTGGTCTTCATGACTCTAAACCATTTTATCTTCTTTTCAGCCGAAATTCCGATTAAATACTCAGGGGGACAATTATGACTAGGACCTACTGATCAGGGGTCTAGTACAGCAAACGTCTTTAGTGAGGTCTTCAAGTTAGATAGGCGACCACGATCTGCCCGCTAACGGGATTGGTGGTATTGGTTCTGGTGTTTTGGCTTAAGAGGACCCATGGGCGTTATACGCCGGTTCTTGCCAAATTCGCCTTAAGGAGCCCGATAGATACACACTGTCCTGGGCTCATAACTATCTATGCACAAAGGAAGGCATGTATTATGGTGGTCAGCCTCCTACCCTCTGGGTTCTTCACCGAACTGAGATTTAACAATAGTGCTAAACCCGAGAGCATATATTGAGGAATGATGGCACAAGATAGAGTCGAGTGTAACCACTCCCAAGTTCCACGTATAGTTGAACCCAAATTTTAAATTATAATTTAATATGGAGTCAGATTATCACGAGGGTAAAACCTAGTAACTGTTACGCTTACTTGCTGTGGTCATGGATATATTTGATGTGTTGTTCCGCGCATTTGTGAATATTCTGATGCTCCCATTGGAATATTGACAGTCCGGCGACAGATCAGATATATCTCTGATGACAGCATAGCCCCGTTTGCGAACGGAGAATAACCAAAACGCTACTGGTCCGTTTCAGGCCAGTCTTAAGCGGGATATGAAGCAGCGCCTTCATATCTGACCCGCAGTGACGGAACCAGTGCATTCTTAAGTATAATTGTGCCCTGTTCGTACAAACAGAGGGAAAATAACTAACATCTCCGGTTTTGAATCACACCAGCCAAGGGAAAACACGCGGTGCCTCATTGGTCTAGCTGTGAGGTGTTTACACAGGAAAACATATTCATTGCAAAGGCAAATTTTACTTGGTCTTGAAAAAAGCGCTCCAGCCATGAGCTGCGCACCACAATTATCGGAAGACCCCTTATCCTTTTTTCTCAAATTTTTTAGTCTTAAAGAGCTTTAAGTCTTTTAAATATAAAATATAAAACCAAATTGATTGGTTTTATATAGACAGGGGCAACACTGGAAGAAGGAATTTATGTATTTGCCTCCTAATGCTGAGAGCTTTATTAACCCCCTCACCATTAAACTCTCATCTCTGAATGACCTTTACTGCGATGTCAGCAAAACCTGACTCTGAGGGCCACTTGGGTGTGAGGGATGAGAGGCCTTTTTGAGACACAACTCATGAGTGGAGTGTGAGCCAACATGGAAGGTTATGGAACCCTAAAAAGATTTTGTGTAACATGACAGGGCATATTATTTGTTGATGCAGATTTCGTATTACATTTGATGACAATGTAACTTTACTAAATTACATAGCTATTTGTACAGTTAACGCTAGCTACCGGACCATGTCAAGAAAGGCAACATTAGTTTAGTAAATGTTGCGCACAGTAGCCATCTCTCATATCAGCTAACATTGCGTTAACTAGCTAGCTAAATTGTCATTGCCTCCACCCTGCCCACATCTGTCGCCACCTGCTGTTCCCCATCACCGCCACCCATCATCTGAGCCAAATCATAAACCTTATAAACCTGACATGTTGGTCACCAGTCGGCACCCTGAGCCGACCAGAGGAGGATGGGTTTCCCCCTTGAGCCTGGTTCCTTCCAAGGTTTCTTCCCATCTGCCACAGGGAGTTTTTCCTTGCCACTGTTGCCTTGGGCTTTTTCCTGTGGGGGTTTAGGCCAGGGTTGTCTGTAAAGCGTATTGTGACAACTGCTGTAAAATATGCTATACAAATAAAATTTGATTGAATTTGAATTAACATAATCTAATGTCAGCTAACAATTAGCAAAAACCCTAGCTAACGCTACCGACCGGTACCGACCTCGCAAACCGTCTCTGGAATGCAACGCTACGTTGTTGCAACGTTGCTAACTAAAGCCGGACACCCACTGCACGCATAGCAGCCGCGAGCGCACGACGCGCGTAAGTGAAGCTTAGTTGAAGTACTGTTATTACAACGGCAGCGGGCAATGTCCTCTACACCAGATGCGAATGTGTTGCGAACCGGCTGCGAAACTTGTGCGACACAAGCGAACTGAAGCGTAGTTTTTCCGCTTCTGTTCTATTTCTCTGCTTGCCGTGTGTCATGATGACCTGTTTATACACAGAAATATGCTCTAAAATGCTAGGTATACATGCTGTGATTTATATTTCATCCTTATAATAGGCT
Organism: Anguilla rostrata; assembly: GCF_018555375.3. Classification (NCBI taxonomy): domain Eukaryota; kingdom Metazoa; phylum Chordata; class Actinopteri; order Anguilliformes; family Anguillidae; genus Anguilla; species Anguilla rostrata. The sequence goes on along the minus strand of NC_057942.1, from coordinate 20,831,428 downwards.
ATTGGGGGTGTGTACAAGCCTTTTCGTTTTTGTATTGTCCTTGCAGGGCAAAAAAAAAAAAAAAAACTTAGTTTTGCCATCTTATTTTGCGGAGGGGGTGGGGTAAATATGAAAATACACCACAGAAAGACGTAGCCTATTGAATGATGTAGAAGTGAATGCACCGAGCAGCGGTTTGTTAGCTCGAGTGTTGGAAGGTAGTTTTTAACCAACCATTGCTCAGCCTATTTGACTTCTCCCATGTCTTCGCTCGCCGTGCTTTCAAAAAGGGCTTGTTAATAAAAATCAGATAATCCACAGAGCTTTAAAAAAATCAGATTTAGTGGTCTTGCCGATGAAAATGCACGTATTTTATAAATGAAGTTGTAAGCAAGCCTTTATTACACTTGTACTTCAAAGCTTCCGGTGTTCATGGCGTTGTGGTGTTTATATCCCTTCAAGTTTAAACTGTTACGCTATCTTTTTGACGATTAGCTGATTTTACTAAATTTGATCATATAAATGTTTTGACAAGAATAACAAGACGACACGGGAATTCCCAATGGTTGATTATGGATTATTTATTATTATTATTATGATCATTACATATTCTTCATAAAGTCGGCACGCTTGTTAACCAAGCAAATAAATTAATGCAGTTTGATTATTATGTAGGCTACGTTGCGATTTAAGCTTATGGTAATTCTTTAAAGCGTTTACTTTCTCACGTATTTACATGAGTTAACAAACTATTACTAAATTAACAAACTGATAAAGGTCTCTCACCAAGTATTCACTTAACCCATAATCAACAGTTGTGAACAAACGTGAAATACACGATGTAATCCCACTGCAGACTGCGAGAGCTACTAGGAATATAGAACTTTAAGCAAGCCTTTGCGCGACACAGACGGAACCCGTGTAGACACACGACGCGCCGCGCCGTGCTGCTTACGCGACACTTACGCTACGCGTGCGGTGGGTGCCCGGCGTAACGGTGAAGCCTCAATATACGCGGCAACAGCCGCCTGTCGCCGCGCCGCGTCCCCACAATCGGCTTTGTGGGCGTCACCTATTTTTGACAGACAGTTGTGTTCGTTAAATGTTGACCGGGTTTAATATCGTGTTTCATATTCATTGTCCTGTCTGAATAAAAATCATTTTTACAGTAACCTAGATCTGAAAGATGTTAGTCTGCTGCCTAACTAGGCTGTTTAATGTCTAGCTAGTGAGTAACAACCAACAACAAAAACATTGTCTGGCTAATTAGCCAGATAATGCCTTCAAAGTTATATCTGGTTAGCTAGCTAGGTGGCTGGTAGAAACGAACAACTAGCAACTAATACATTAGGAAGATTTGTTTTGTTTGTTATTGTTTGTTGTTACTCACTATAGCTAGACATTAGACAGCCTAGCTAGGCAGCTTATTAACATTTTTCAGAGCTAGGTTACTGCAAAAATGATATTTATTCAGACTGGACAGTGAAAGTAGCTAACGGCGATAACTACATTGCAGAGCCACCGACAATTTCAAAGACTTTTCTCCACGCTGCGTTCCTCTTATCAATGTCTCTGTAGGAGATTTTATTAAGTTGGGAAACCCGATACGGCAATTACGAGTTAGGTCCTCCATTGTGGAACGATAGAATGTGGAACTAAAATGAGAAAAAAATAGGGACAATTTACTTGACGGATCATTAGATAAAATCAGATTGGTTACTGCGACGCGGCGAGGGGGTCAAAGTTGAATTTTTGCCATCTCCCTCGCGGCCTCGCCGCCTCTCGCCGCGCCGCCGGCAATCCCAACATGCCTTGCGGGGTCTGGCCGCCACCCCTCATTCAAAATGAATGGAGGTGGCGCCGCCGCGCGGCAGGGCCGCGTATAGTGTGGCTTCCCCGTAGGTTCAGATCAATGATTCACAATGAGACGAAACAGTTTTAGAACGTTGCAGAGAAAACTGCAGCGGTGTGAACTGGTTAGTTGCAGAGCGTCTGAAGCCGTTGCCTGGGGTCTCAAAAGACCCACCTTGTCAAATCGCTAAGTGCAGTTTTAGAAAGTTTACAATCCGACGTCTTGGAATTTTGCAAGTTGCATCCAGTCTCGTTGCGAATCATGATCTGAACTGGCAAGACACTCAAGACGCTCTGCAACTAACCAGTTCACACTGCTGCAATTTTCTCTGCAACATTCTAAAACTGTTTTGTCTCCTTGCGAATCATTTATCTGTACTGGCCTTAACGTTACCGTTATTTACATTGCCATCAAGTTCATCAATACATTATAATGATCGGAATAAAGTCGTCTTTACACAGAGCATTAACCCCAGGGTATAGGTGGAGCAAATCTGATTTCTGTGTAAAGATGTCAAGCCGGAGAAAACTAAATAAAAAAATTTGGCAGTATGGATTAACGTTGTTATTGTTTTATTATTTTATTATACTTCCTCATATGTTCCTTCAGCCTAGATGCCCTTTTTTGATGAAATCTCCTTTGTTTTTGTTTTATTCTTCTTGTTCTGATTGCTAATTTAACGCCCAGCTCAGATTTATTCTCGAACAGTTTGGCTAGCAAAACCAGAAACACCAGGGGTAACATTTTGCAAGGCAGCTGTTTCAAAAATATCACACAACAATCATTCACGAGAAAGACAATGTTTATTGTGCATGAGATACATATTTGCACGAGCCACAACGAATCCCACGGATTCTTGTCTGCAGCGTAAAGATGTTCATACCAGGCAAAAGGTGGATAAAGAACGTCTGTGGAAACTGATCATCACTAATTCTACCCCAGGTCTGCTACAGCATTTTAACCCAGCTCGGCAGTGTAAAGATAATAAGTTAGCCTAATGTTAGACAATGAATGAGTATGTACATAACGTTACTTTTATAACAACCATTTTTTATTCAGTAAATAGTAAGTGTTACCATGGCCAGGGGCCAACTGACTGACATCACACAGGTGACACTGTTTGGAAGTTGGGAAGTGCGGTCCAAAAACACACCTGCAATTACCATTGCCATTGGTACCGCCAAAGAGAACGAAACGGAGATCTTTGAGATTGTAACTTTAAAAATGCTTTTTTTAAAAATGTCCATAAACAAATACTAATAAATAAGGTCAAGCACCCAAGCTAGCTCAGACATGAGTCTGAAGGAAGTAGGCACAAAGCTTGACATGGCCCGCTTGGTCCTGAATGGGAGTGACCTATATCTGCGGCCTGAAGGTAGGTGGCTGTAGGTTGTGTAGTGTGTGTGTGGTATCTAAGGCTATTTGTAGTCCTTTTATTTTAGCCTGTCTGCTGTAGATGCTGCTTAGTGGTTCTAGGTCCAGTCCAATTAGTTTGCTGCTCATTCTGATGATTTTGTTGAGGATTATGGTGGATGTCACTCAAAGGACCAAACCAGGCTGTTATGTTGAAGGTGATGATGGGTTCAATGAAGCACCTGTAGAAAGCTAGTAGAACTGGTCGGTGGATTTGCAGAGGTGAGTGACATGGTAGCCAGATCAGATATTAGCTCCTCCCTCTCCAGTGTGAAGTCATGCTGGTCAAACCTGAAGTAGAAGTTGTTCAAGTTCTCTGCCATGCAGATCTCGGTATGGTTAGATTGTTAGGGAGGCCAGCCAGTGTTTTAGTGCCTACACTCTACACTCAGAACACCCATAGCCCCTCCTGTTTCCTGTAGTTGAGGTATTTCAGATGTTTGTAAATGTTTTCGAAATGGTGCACCTGGTGTGACAGTACACATTTGGATAGTCTTCATTATGATTTGAGTACTCTGTTACTATACTGGAATAATTCATCTGATGAGAAACACGTCTTCATTGTACAAAAATGCCAAGTTACTCATGCATACAGTACAAAGCACTGTCTATAACTCATTCATTCAAACTGCCAAAATCTAGGCCTGCCATTAAAGGTATTGATATCAATATTACGCCAAGTTACTGTACTACAAACAATATTGGCTATCTTACCTCACACAAATTAAAGAAGCTGTATTCCAAAGCAGTGCTAGCCAGTGTTTCATAAATTGTTTCAATCACTTGGCCCTGTGTGTACAAGTATATAGTACATTAACGGGCCAAACATATGTGTCAATAGGTTTGTAAGAGTCTAGATTGATTGAATAGACGTGAATATGTCAAATTTGTATCTGTATGTATGTATTTATCCACTCCACCTTTCTGTTGCGTGAATGATTGTATGTTGCTTGGCATAAATGTCTGTTTGTAAATGTGAATGTTACATGCTACTATGGAACTGTCTCCATGGGGATAAAGAAGTATTCTATGTATGTGTGTAAGTATCTATATAAGTATGTATGTATATAAACTCCTCAAAAAAAGTTTGGAAAATTGTATTTGGTTGATCATATCTCTGTTGTTACTGTATTATTAGCATTTTATATCATTGGAAAGCCTGTTAAATTCCCTTTACAATGATGTCCCATTTGTAATGATCATGCATTTGTGGGATAAGCAGCACAGCTGATTATGAGGGTGTGGTCCCAAGTGAAATGTGCCAAATTTCCCTGCCAATGTCAAACAGTGTATTCTCCTGTTGGTATTGACTCTATTGTTTTGAGATATTTGGGGGATTGGATGATTGAACTCTATCAGTAACAAGGAACAAACAAGACATATTGGTAATTTTATGCTTTATTCCTTGAACAGTCAGGAGCCTCAGTAGCGGGTGGAAGAACCATACGCAGCCACAACAGCCTGGCACCTCCTCCTCATGCTGGTCACCAGCCTGGTCACGCGCTGCTGTGGGACGGCATTCCATTCCTCAACCAGGATTCGTCGCAGGTCAGCCAACGTGGTTGAATGGAATGGCCTGCCAACAGCCCAGACCTCAACCCAACTGAACACTTGTGGGATCAGCTTGGGCATGCTGTACGTGCTAGAGTGACCAACGCAACCACCAAACAACTCCCCAAAACCCCCAAACAACTCAAAACAATAGAGTCAATACCAACAGGAGAATGCACTGCTTGACATTGGCAGGATAATTTGGCACATTTCACTTGGGACCCCACCCACATAATCAGCTGTGTTGCTCATCCCACAAATGCATGATCCTTACAAAAGGGACATCATTGTAAAGGGAGTGAACAGGCTTTCCAATGATATAACATACAATGTTAATAATACAGTGACAACAGAGATATGATCGACCAAACACAAATTTCCAAACTTTTTTTGAGGAGTTTAGTATATTTATTTTAAGTAGCAAATATACAAGAACTTCTACATTTAGTAAAATGAACTTGACAAGCAAGTATAAATATATGTTTTTTGGAGGAATATGCTTTCTGTAGGTATTCACCGGCAGTTTTATACATTCATTGAAATGTCTTGCATGAGGCAATTGTTGTTATTAGACACTTTGATGTGCACTGCTTTGGAATACAGCTTCTTTAATTTGTGTGAGGTAAGATAGCCAATATTGTTTGTAGTACAGTAACTTTGTGTAATTTTTATATCAATACTTTTAATGGCTGGCCTAAATTTTTCCAATTTGAATGAATGAGTTATAGACAGTGCTTTGTATGTGTCAGTAACTTGCCATTTTTGTACGTTGAAAACCTGTTTTTCATCAGATATCATTTCCTTTTGCACTGTGTTTGTAATGAGTAAGTGATAATAGTGATTCATATATAAATGTAGTCTATTACAGACATGCATACACATAAATGCATGCAAACACACAGCCTACATTCTGAAAGAAACATGTATGCATTGATTCAATCCTTTACCATGAATGCCAAAGAAATGAAAGTGTACGTCAAAATTAAAAATGGAAGTGTTTTTAATGGGCTATAGCACGACAGACCTATGAATTGTTTGTGTGTTGTGAAGGATATATAGAGGGACTTGAACCCAGTTTTGACAGTTCTAAAGGAAAAGGCTGCTTTAAAACGTACAAGCTTATGTCCATTTTGTGTTTGAATCCAATGTTTTTATTGGTTGATGTACGTTAAAAAAGACCAATGGTGAAATATATTCGTGGGATAGGAGCACTTCAGGCAGGAAAAAGAAGAATAAGGAAAAACTACAAAATCCCCTAAGTTTAGGGCTATATTGCGTGGACGCGTGAAGTTGTTTGTGAATTCTGTGTGTTGAAATTGGGTCAGAAGGTACAGAAATGAATGTTTTAAGGGCTGAGAGTCTGTGGTCATTGTGGTTATTTCTGTAGGGAACCCTGAAAATTGTCAAACTCTCTGTGCTGTATAGGTATGGGCATGCCGCCCCACCCAGCGGGGGCAGGGGCGTTTGTTTACCTTAATGCTCTGCACCAGTAGGGTAATGTGGGAGAAGTCAGTCACATCACCAGATGCCTCTAGAATCTGGGTGACCAGCAGACTCCACTTACTGAAGCCTTGCAGTGGGTCCAATAGAAGCTGCCTCAGAGCAGTTTCCCTCTGTGTCAACAGCGTGAATGCATGACCTTTCAACCTACAACATGATGGCAGGCTCATGCTTATCTTTCAGATGTACTCATAGACCTTTTTCAGAAATATTCTCAATTTTTTATCTGAGACAATAATACTTCAGCTTTGCATTAGGATAGACAGAATAAACCTTGAGAAAATTATGGAACAGTTCTGAAAGGAACTCACCCCTGGTACTGCTTCAACACAGCCAGCACCTGGTCAGAGAGGGGCATGGGGTCCTGAGATATATGGAATAGCTCAGTAAGCTTGCCTTTAAGCTGCTCCACATGTGGCTCCTCTGCTGCCACAGCCATGTGGATGTCCTGGAAACACACACACAAAAATGTAAAACATGGAAGTCTTACACATACACATATAATACACACAGGTCAATTATAGTCACACTTGACACCCCCGCCACCCATCCCCACACATACACATACACACACACAGTTACAAGCACACAAATCTAATGCAGTTAATGCATGCAAAAATCTAGACGCAGGTCTTACGCAGACAAGCACACACAAACATGCAAATGTAATGTAATACATCCCACCAGGAAACAAAATTCCTAAATGAGCAACATTAGGACTTAACTTAAAATATACAAGCACGAAACCGTGCAGACCCACGGCGCACCTGTACAAAGTGTCATGAGTAAAACTTGGCTAACTATATAGCTAGCTAGCTATGGCATGTCCTCACCTCTGTAACGTTATTTGTTGTCCTCCGTGTGGCCATACATCTGTATCGGTGGTACGCGCTAACTGGTAGGTTAACTAAAGTAGGCAAAATGCTAACATGTTAGGGTTAGCTAAAGTAACGTTAGGCGATAAAGCGGTGCTTAAAAATATTGTGCCGTTCGAAGTGGTGATTTTGGGAGATGTACCTGCGCATGCATCCTACTAAAAGAAGCACCACCTACTAAACAAAGCACCACCAGCACAGGCGTCCCACAGGTCGTCCATGAATGAGTGAGTGAGTGACCACAATTTGCCATGCATAGCCCACGGCGGCAGTTCCTGCACGCCGTGGGAAAAAGAAGAAGATAATTGTGCTGAATGTGACAAAGGCTGATCTGCATTCACCAGCATATATCTCTTAAAAATAACTTTCATTTGTTATATGAATTTTTCACTGGGATACCTAACTGAGATGCGCTTTTTGTAATTGTGAGAGGTGTGTTTGTTCTTCGTTTCTTTTCAACCACTCCTTTCTTTAGACCCTCCCTATTAACTGGCCTGCAAATAAATACTGGAATCTGTTGAGGATATGGCTATAATACCTTAAACAGATGTGGAAGTTGTTTTATATACCTTCAACACAACAATTAAGTGTACAGCAATATACTTCTCCTTTATCTATACTACAGTGCGTATTCACTTAGAGAAGCTCATTGTTCATTCAATGACCAAGAAATATGGAGCTCTTTTTGTAATTCAGGGACTGGAGTTTCAGATTCCAGGTGGAGAACTGCACTGTACCCATTTTACCCTTGATCACTTAACCTGAATTGATTCAGTGAACTATTGACCTGATAGTATGTAAAATGTGAGATTTTTAAGCCACTCTAGATAAAGGAATTTACACAAAGCAAATACATTTTTTAACTAGAAGAGTGCACTCAGTAGAGTGCAGATCTCCGCCAGGCGTGTCTGTCCGTTTGGAAGCAGTTGTTGATCACTTGCGGCCCCTACCGGCCGGTTAGGAGGAGTGAGGAGTTAGCAGTCAATGTATTTCAATGGACAATGATGGAAATTAATTCAAATAAAATACTTGTCGTTGAGCGCTTTGCAAAATATTCCAGAATTCAGGTCCTTGGCCTGCTGTCAGCATGCACAACAAATATTAGGCTGATCGGCCCAGTATGCGAGATTAGCCGCAGACAGAGACACATGCACAAACACACACACCCGAACAAATGCATAATCCCTCCAGGCCCACGCCTGGCGGAGATAATAATGTGATGCTATGCCGAGATCCTTCCATGGTATATCTACTAACAGCATACTACCCAACCTTCACACATCTAAGGTCTTGGCGATATTGAATTTAAATATATACTCAAATTAGTACCTTCATGTCATGCTAATAAGCAGCAGGGGTGTAATGACCTATCCAGTATACCCTAAGGACAGGTAGCACAGTGAAAAATATTACACTCTGTTTAGACTAAAAGTGAAATTACTCAAACAGGGTAAGCAGCTGTTTATGCATTGAAGGGTCATATAATGAGAAAACAGGTGACCTGCCCTGAATTTTTTCATGGCAGGTATGTATTTCTTATTGAAGGGTCACACGATGAGAAGGAAAAAAATGACCAATTGGAGGGAATGCTTATTCGTTATTCACATACTTAATCATGGGAAAACCAAATACTGAGGTCACAACCTGAAAAATATTTCAGAAGGAGTTGTGAGAAGGACTTAATTTTTTCCATATTCAATGTCAGTTTTTCAGTATTACCCTCTTAGCGCAAAGCCCCTAGTGGTTGGCACGCCAGTGTGCCGAGATTGCTTAACTCAGACATGCAGTGCTACTGCAACCAAGAGTTAAAAACAGAAACTCTTTGTTTTACTTTCATTAGTAGACGATACATGACAACTATGCCGAATACAGATTTTTGCAGCGCCACCATTGTCGCTCTGGTCGTTCATTTAACAAGGACCCCCTCCCTGCAGTCTCATCTGCAACTTGTAACGGGGGTACTGTTACTTTAAGAACATACAAGGGAGCCAGGCTAGGGCACCTGCGCAGACTCTCTCGGCCAGAGTAGGAGAAAAGATCAGAAGTTGGTTCTTGTCAGATCGAACTATTCCCTGCTCTCTTTTTTTTCTTTGTTATGTGATAATGCGACGGCTGTTTGTCCATTTTGTTTTCTTACTAATCTAGTTCATGTATGAAAAGGTTAGTGCGCCGTAGAGGCCAGGCATGGTATGGTCCTTGCTGCATTTAATAAAGCTGCATCTTCTAGTGTTTACGACGTTGTCGCCCTTTTTAGTACAGTCTGGCTTGATTGACAATTCATTTATTCAGTAGGTGAGAGTATAAGCTTTCTAATGATGGATAACGTCTAATTTTGCTTTTGGAATAGTGTTTTATATTTCAGCGTAACCGAAATTTTCTCATCATCGCATTCACTTACGCATTCACTCTGTGGGAGCAGTAAAAGACACTGCACCTGGTGAAACGTTGTCAACGATTTTTCGTGATTTCTTGGAAAATACTATTATTATTGGGGACTTCTGAGCATAGCTAAGCCATATGTTTGCTGATAGACCTAGCTGACATCGTTTTCTCATGTAAAACAGAAGCGGATAGAATTGTATCATTGATTTACTGTCTCTGTCTTTATCTACTGAACACAGATAAGATTTCATTATTGCTATGTAAGTATTACTGCTCAAAATATTTCGGTTATACACGTTATTTTTGAAATGGAGTGTCTTAAAATAGATTAGTGGTATTTTATAATGAGGATATTTCACACTGTAATGTGTGAAATATCCCTGTACACCCAATCTCTTGGTCCTGTAATCTCTGCCCATGGGTTGTCCTATCATTGTTATGCCGATGACACCCAACTCTTTCTCTCCTTCCCGCCCTCTGACACTCAGGTCTCTGCTCGCATCTCTGCTTGCCTGAGGGACATCCAGAGCTGGATGGATAACCACCATCTTAAGCTGAACCCAGGTAAGACGGAGATGATCTTCATCCCTGCTCCATCCTCTAACCTTCTCGACTTTTCTATTTCCCTAGGGGACAGTGTGGTGTCATCATCACCCACCGCAAAAAACCTTGGAGTGGTGATGGACAACAGACTGTCCCTCTCCCAGAACATCACGGCGGTGAGTCGAACGTGCAGGTTCTTCCTGTACAACATCCGGAGAATCCGCCCCTTCCTCACCACCTACGCAACCCAGCTCCTGGTTCAAGCGATGGTCCTGTCCCGCCTGGACTACTGCAACTCACTACTGGCTGGTCTGCCAGCATCCGCCATCAGACCCCTGCAGCTCATCCAGAATGCTGCAGCGCGTCTGGTCTACAACCTCCCCAGACATTCCCATGTCACCCCCCTGCTCACTGACCTCCACTGGCTGCCTGTTATGGCTCGCATCAAATTTAAGACCTTGGTGCTTGCATACCAGGCAGCTAAGGGGTCAGCACCAGGGTACATTCAGAGGATCATCAGACCCTACACACCAGCCAGACCTCTCCGTTCTGCCACCTCTGGACGCTTGGCACCTCCCCCTCTTCGCGTCTGTACTTCCCGCTCCCGTCTGCTGTCTGTCCTGGCCCCTCGCTGGTGGAATGACCTCCCCGTGACGGTCAGAACAGCAGAGAATCTCACCACCTTCAAACGCAGACTAAAGACTCATCTCTTCAGGCTGCACCTCTCCCCACCCCTCCCTAGCCTATAGTTTAGCTCACTGTACCTAGTTAGGATAATATGATTATGTTAGTGTATCTGGCAGGATTGTTTTTGTCTGATTAGGTGTGATTAGATGTGATTCCAGTGCTAGTTTGTACTTGGTAGGATTCTTTCTTGCTGAACAAGCTTACTCTACAGGGTTGGAGTCCTGATCGATGTGGTCACTTCTGGCACTACGATCCTTACTTCACTCTAGTGTTTCTTTTGCACCTCTACATCATGAACCTATGCACTTGTTGTACGTCGCTCTGGATAAGAGCGTCTGCTAAATGCCTGTAATGTAATGTAATGTAATGTAATGTAAGCGTTCGTTGGTAGTTTAGTAGTTTTTGTGATGCATGCAACAGTTATGACGTGAGAGTTTGAACATTGCCAAAACGTGGTGGACGGTTGAAAATTGTTTTCATGTCGTCCCATCCCCAAACAAGAAAACATATGAGAGAACAGAGCATAGAAGTACATACAAGAGTTAATTATTACACATTTAGGTACTGTACCGCATTGTGTAATAATATTTTTGCATTATTTTTCAATCTGATATCAATGTTTCATCTTAAACCTTCATAAGGGGCTCATTTATATGCTTCATAATGGACAAAAAACATTTTATTCATTTTTGGAGAGATTTTGGATATGTTTCTGGACCCATAGCTATTTTAGACCACTGTACTGACGGAAAGCTTGTAGTTCACACTTGAACATGATGCAACAGTGAGTTTCTTCATTCAAACAGTTGATTTGTAGTGAAATACATGTTATGTTGTGATTTACAGCAATGCATAATTCAGATATTTTGTATCGATTTGGAGACACTGGTTACACTGCTTACTTTTTGATTAATAGATCTTTAGTAGTTCTGCGTATCCACCGTTCGATTTGACGCACTTGTGGTCAAGGAGTTTTTGATCCAGGACATGTATAGTTTAACCTGCTGTATATCTGCAATCTCTCAGTATTCATTGCAAACTAAAAAAGAGAAAATTGATTTTAGATTTTTTGCCTAGACAATTGCATTTGTGGCACTTTAGTTTATATTCATAATTTAGGAATAAATAATCTAAGTTAGTATTGTAAATGCTACAAATGTCTTGCTTCATTTAAACCATTTTTAAAGAATCTGTGATGCTCACATCTAGAGTTATAAAGCTTTAAATAGAGTACCCCCCAAATGGGCAAGGATTGTTCAGATTTGGCATGTGCACTAAGGGGTTAATACTGCCTGAACTGTACAAGCATGTGGACTTCAGCTTGCATCGAAAATGACCATTAACAATTCTGTTAAGTGTTTCCAGCATAGATAATTAAAATAGCTTGGACGAGAGGGCATTAGCAGGATCACCAAGGCTCAAAGTCAACCTGGGGATCCCCATTATAAGTTAAAAAAGGTTATATACATTTTTTAAATTCCCAAAGCTATATAGTCATTGCCTATCAATGACTAGCCAGCAATCCCCTACAGCACTTTCAAGGACTCCTAGGGATCCGCAGACCCCCTGTTGAAAAACCAGGCCATACATAGACTCAACTGCCACAATATCAAGTCAGAAAAAAAAGTCAGTCAGTGGGGGATTCAATTATTCGGGGGGTACACAGCATAGTCTGTTTTCATGAAAAGGAGTCTCGTACGGTATGTTCCCTGCCTGATGCCCAGGTCGGAGATCTCCTGGAGCGTGCGGACAAGCTCCTGGCCAGAGCGGGGAGGGATCCAGTGGTCATGGTTAACGAGGAACTAATGACATAGGTTCTGCAGGACAAATTTGTGGAGTAAGCAAAAAAGATTAGGAGCAGAACCTCCACGGCAGTTTTTTTGGAATACTACCGGTACCATGTCCATTTTATTTGGAGTTTTAACACGTGGCTACAAACCTGGTGTAGGAAAGAGGGGTATAGGTTTATGGGGCACTGGGACTTCTTCTGGGACAGGGGTGACCTGTACAAGCATGACGGGCTGCACCTAAACCGGAGGGATACTGCAGCACTGGGCCAGCGTATGCTTAAGGTAGCACAGGATTATTTAAACTAGGGACTTGGGGGCAGGGAGGTCAGAAAGTAAACAGGGTAGGGGAGTGCAGACTGCCAGGATGGAAGCTGTCAGGGCTTCCTATAATAGTGTTAACACTGATGAAATCTTGTTAAAGCAAAGCTGTAGTAAGTGTGGCTTGGGATGGCGGGGGTGAGGGAACAGGAGAGGATGTGTAGAAGTAATAATCTGAAATGTATTTTCTTAAATGCTAGAAGTATTAAAAAATAAATTTTTATACTTGAAGCTGCTATACATAGAGGGGGTTATGACATAGTTGGGATTGCAGAGATGAAGATGGGGATGAATAAAATATAGAAGGGTACAAACTCATTAGGAAGGATAGATCCAATAAGAGAGGCTGGGGTGTAGCTTTCTATGTAAAAGAAACTTTTAATGTGCAGAAAATTCCAGAAATTGACCAGCTTGTGCCTAGTGAAGATATTTGGATAAAGCTTATAGGGGAACATGAAAAGGGCCTTACGATAGAAATGTGTTACAGGCCGCCAGCTTCAGAAAGTAATGTGAACTCAACGCTCTTTGGAAAAGTAAAACAAACTTGTAAGGATTGTGAGACTATTATTATGGGTGACTTCAATTACCCTGCTATTAATTGGGAAATGATGACAGGACAAGGGGAAAATGAAGAAGAATTTTTTGATGTTGTAAATGACCTTTTTTGTCACAGTATGTCAATCAGCCCATAAGAGGGAAATCAATTCTGGATCTGGTGCTATTTAATGATTCGGACAGAATTTGTAGCATAGAGGTAATTGAGCCACTTGGTACTAGCGATCATTCTGCAGTTAGATTTGATGTATTATGGCAAATTAACAAGGCCTCCTCTATGGCCAGAATTTTTTATTTTAGACGAGCCAATTTCAACAAGAAATTTTAAGTAATATTGACTGGGTGAAACTTCTTAACTACAAGACTGTGAATGAAAAGTGGGGTAGGTTCAAAAGGGCTATTCTTGAGGTACAAAGTAAATTTATTTTAAAGGTAAGAAAAAGTAAGTTGAAGAAATGCTCCCCCCAGTGGATAAACAAAGCCAGGGCCGGCCCAAGGTTTTTGGGGGCCCTAAACAAAAAGTCCATATGGGGCCCTCTGTTTCGGTCGAAAACCACCCCAAGCCCCAGCCAGCTTTGTCACCAACAGAAATATATTTAGATTAATGAAAAAGCCATTGTCTTAGGGAACACAATTATTTATTTAAAATATATATATTAAAACAACCTAATGTAGCAGATTTGAACAAAAATACTCCGGGTTGAAACTCAGAATAGAAAGGGTGAAATAAACACTTAAAACATCCAAAAAGCTAACTTTGACTAGCTAGCTAGCTAACGTTGGCGTGTAGGGTCATTCTCTCAACCTTCACTGGCTCCTCGGAAAACATTAGTTAAGTTCAACGTTGTTAGCTAAAGTTTGTAGCTAGCTAACTAAGCTAACGTATTGGTGCTGTTATGGTTTACGTAGTTTATCACTCAGTGCGTTACAAATAAACGTGACACAAACAAACACGCAATGCAATCCTCACCTCCTTATCCCAGATTTATTTCAGAACAGGTGGCTAACGTTCCGACCCAGATGGGTACATTCGTTTCATGGCAGCTGGACAGTGGACACCTAGCTACTGCTGGCAGTTGACAGGCAGTAACAGTAGACACTAACCTCGCCTGCCTGTCGGCGGTAATCTAACGTTAAAGTGTGCTGCGGCATCGTCCGCACCCACAATTTAAAATCCTCCTTCCTAGTTCCAAAATTAGGTTTAAGAAATTTTGAAAAATATATGAAACGAAACATACTACATTTCATACTACATACATACTACTATTTCATACAGTTGTGTTCTGTTTATTAGATTAATTGGTTGGAAAAAAATATCTTGGAGGGAGGGGGCCCCAAACCAATCGTGGGGCCCTAAACAAATGTTTACTTTGTTTATTGGGTCAGGCCGGCCCTGAACAAAGCCATACGGGAGAGTTTGAGGGAAAAAAAAAACTGTATAAGATATACAGTATAAAAATAACAGCACTGAGAGTAATAGGGCTGATTACTGTAATATGCATGTGGAGGCCAAAACATAGCTATGCAAAACTGTAGACATGATTAAAGATAATTAACATTGATTAGACAAAGTTCATTTGATATTAAAATATTATTGTAAAGGATAAATAATTATTAAGATTAAAAGAGAATAAATAATTAGTACATTCATGGAATAGTGGTTATTTTCATTGTACTCGCTAGTATTAGTAATTGAGTACCGTTTATTGACCATTTAATTTTGGAAGTTTAATAAATCATTCTGTTCATTTTTACAACGGTTTCTGAAGTGGATTTTTTCGAGTGTGTAATTCTTCACCACAACTTTGGAACAAAGGTACCAGCGAGTGAGTAAGCCACATGCAATTTCCCTGGACAATACCTCTACAATGCGTGCTAAGGTTAAAAAATATCTACGGGAAGCCAAGAGGCTCTTTGAAAGACAAATTGCCGTAGATGCAAAAAGTAAACCTAAACCTGTCTTTCAATACTGTAGTAGGAAAAAGAAAAAGTAGAAAAGTGAAAAAGGATATCAAGTGCATCAGAAATGAAGAAGGAGCTTCCTGAGAATAAAGACATTGCTGATGCCTTAAATAGTTATTTTGTTGATAGTTTTACTAGAGAAGAGGTTACTAATAGACTGGAAGGCATATTCAGTACTCAGAAAGTCTTATCAGCTACTGAAATAGAGGATAAAGAAGTACTACATGAATTACTTAACTTAAGACAAACAAGGCAGCAGGTCCTGATGGCATGTACCCAAGAGTACTCAAAGAGTTAGCTGAGATCATTTTTAAACCACTGGCAGGTATTTTTAGGCAGTCCTTAGAAACTGGAGAAATACCTGAGGACTGGAAGCACGGTAATATAAAACAAATATATAAGAAAGGGGACCGTACTGATCCAGGAAACAACAGGCCTGTAAGTTTAACTTGCATAATATGTAAAATACTGGAATCCATCATTTTTGGACAAGTTGGAAGTATTTCTTGAAAATAGCAACATCCTAAGGGACAGCCAGCATGGTTTTCGTAAGGGAAGGTCATGTCTGACGAAACCTTCTGGTATTCTTTGAAGAAGCTACCAAGTGTTTTGATTATAGCAAGGCGTATGATATTATCTACTTAGATCTTCAAAAGGCATTTGATAAGGTACCACATGAGAGACTTGTTAGTAAAATGAAGACAGTAGGAATTAGAGGATGTATTTCAGACTGGATTCAGAACTGGCTACAGGATAGAACACAAAGAGTAGTAGTAGGGATATTATCTGAGCAGGGAGCAGTTAGAAGTGGAGTCCCACAAGGATCAGTGCTGGGACCACTGCTCTTCCTCATTTATAACAATGACCTCGACAGGGACATAGAAAGTACATTAGTCAAATTTGCAGATGATACAAAACTGGGAGGCCCAGATAATAGTCTGGAAGCTACTAAAGTAATCCAAGAATCCAGAAGTGGGCGGAAACTTGGCAAATTAAATTTAATATAGCCAAATGTAAAGTTCTACATGTGGGAAATAAAAATATTATGCAGGAGAACTTTATGGGAGGAACAAAATTGGAATGTGCTCAGTTTGAAAAAGACTTGGGAGTATAGCCAAAAGTATTGAGTATAAATCCAAGGAAGTTATACTTATCTTAAACAATACATTTGTTAGACCACGCTTGGAGTACTGTGTGCAGTTCTGGGGACCATACTACAAGAAAGATATAGAGGCTCTGGAAAAAGTTCAAAGAAGAGCAACAAAATTGATTCCTGGTATGAAAGATAAAAGCTATGAGGAAAGACTTAAGATGCGTAACCTCTTCAAGCTTTGTAAAAGGAGACTCAGGGGTGATTTGATTGAGGCTTTTAAATTCATAATGGGGATCAACAAAGTGAACTGCAAGAGATTCTTCAGGTTGAGTTCTGTTAGTAGAACAAGGGGACATAAATGGAAATTAACAAAAGGTAGATTCCATACATTAGGAAGAATTTTTTTCACACAGAGAGTAGTCAATGTGTGGAATAGCCTGCCAGGTCATGTAGTAGAGGCAGAAACTCTGGGATTTTTCAAGACTAGGCTTGATACATTGTCAGACACTATCTAGTCTGTAGGTAATCAGAGCACTAATTTAGTTAGGAAAATGGCGAGCATTGTTGGGCTGAATGGCCTGTTCTCGTCATTATATTATGTTATATTATTATATTATTAATGTAAAGAACTTACCAGACATAATTACACCAGTCATGCATAAATAGAATTTGCTAGCGTGATTTACAGTTATCGGTGAAATGTGACCAATGGGAAAGTTGTAGGTGAAAACCAGCACAAATGTTTAGAAAACTCATGGTTACTACGAGGGGAAGGTGGGGAGGACAACCCTTGTTCTTATGGAAAGGTGAAGGGAAGAGAGGGTAGAGATGACTGTGTGCTTATGGTTATATGCCAGGGAGTGTGAGGGGAGGCAGACTGTGTTATTATGAAGTACATAAAGTGGAGGTGCACCTTGTACTTTCTCCACAGGACTTCATTCTCCTCTTCTGCCCTCTCTCTGCCCTCTGGTTCCAATTCCTGGTCTAGGTGATGAAGGCGCAGAAGGAGGCAGGAAACATCAGCCTGCAGCTCCTCGCAGAGGGATGAGTGCTCCACCCGTGCACACTGGACGGCACGCTTTCTCTCCTCCTCCAGACGAAGCCGCTGTCTCAGCCCCTCCCAGGCCTGTCTCAGCCGTCCTGCCTCCCAGGCAACCCTATCTGCCCCCTGTGGAGAGGTGTTGGCTTTCACGGACTCCGCTGTCCCCTCAAGGTGCTGCAGGGTTGCCTCTTCTCTGTCCACAGTCTCACAAAGCTCCTGAGAAACAGAGCACAGACTTTATGCCCAGCCAATTTCACACACCTTGATGCCGCTTCCATTGAGATTTATCTGTATATGTTCAGTACCTGCAGAGAACTGAGTGTATTTTCAGGTGTGTCCTTTGCTTGTAATGGATGAAGTGTGCTTTCAGGCATGTCCTGTCTGTCACAGTAGCAGGTCAGTTCAACAGACACAGAATCAAGCCACGCCCAGAACTGGTGAATGGAAGCATCAAATACACGATGATCCTCTGCAATCTTCTGCAGCAATGACACTCTTTCCTACCAGCACAACAGACACGTGAAGTTAGTTAATAGTATGTATCTTGAAACCACCCAATCTTGAATAATAATGAATATTGTATCCCATGCCTGAAAACAAAAATAAAGTGAGCCTTGACAGACAAACAAATACAGCAGACAAAAGACTTAACATTGTACCTGCTTCCTGTTAACATAAAAAGCCTGGCGAGCTGTGTTATGTTTAATAAAGCTACATTCATCCAGCTACAGATAAAATAACATAGAATGGAGAAGTACGTCTCTGTTGAAGAGGGTTATCTTAGGTGCAGCGTCTGTCAGTTTAGCCCCAGGCCTTGGGATTGCTGTGATCATATCAGATTCTATTTTTTTAACCTTATTCTGCACTTAGCTTATTTGCCTGTGCTCTGGTTATCTCTGCATTGTTGTGCTTAGTTTAGATCTGAATTCAGCAGGCACAAACCTGTTTATTCAACCACCAGGTACCAGGTAATGGGCATTTCTCCCCGACACCTCTTTACATGTGAACTACCAGAAATACGTATAGTTATAGAATCATACACAGCTTTATTTGTAACTCTAGAACTGGTCCTTCTACTTCAATCCACGTCAGCCACACTGAGTCCTGGTGTTTGTCTTTGCTTGAATTCCATCCTGTCTCTATCATCTACCCTGCTAACCTCTATATTATTGTTATTTATCGTCCCCCGGGGCCCCTGGGAAGCTTCCTGGATGAGCTAGACACCTTGCTCAGCTCCTTCCCTGAGGACGGCACCCCGCCGATCCTCCTAGGAGATTTTAACATCCACCTAGAGGTCTCCCAGTCTGCTGCCTTCCTACCACTACTCCACTCCTTCGACCTCTCCCTACAACACTCTCCCCCAACCCACAAGGCAGGCAACCTCCTAGACCTGATCTTCCTGAGGACCAGCTCCAGCTCCAATCTTACGGTTACCCGTAACTTCCCGGTTACCGGTACTTCTCTCTAGGGGTTTCATCATACTTGTTCCTGGTTATGTTTATACACTTTGTTGTACGTCACTCTGGATAAGAGCGTCTGCCAAATGCCTGTAATGTAATGTAATGCTAAACCTTCGCTGTCTGCCTGAAGGAAATCTGTGACAAGACACTGCATATAATTCAGTATTCAGAAGAGTTTACAGGTCAGATGTGAATCAGGGAGCTATTTAAAAAGATCATCAATTATAGAGGGTATGCACGTGACATCACAGTAGGTGGAAGTCACTGCAGTTACACCCACTGAGTGGCAGAAAGACTAACTTACTGAGTGGCAGTGTTAGCTTGAATGCCGCGAAAACACAAAAAACTGTCAGGTGCGTGGGGGGGTTAGGACCCAAACGCAGAGTGAGGGGAAAAAATTAAAAACTCCAAATGGTATGAACAAAGACTTTACTAAACAAATCCAGGACAAAAGGGAACAAAAGGCCTCGCAGGGCAGCTCTTCCAAGAAAAAACAGAAAGTAAATCCAAAAATCCAAAAACGCGTGGAAAACAGAACCTGGGCAGAAACACACGGGGAGCTAATCTCAGGAGGAAACACGCAGGGCAGAAACATAACCAGAAGCACACACAACCAAACAAGGATCCAGCACCTGAGTCAGGGAGAAGGGAACTTAAATAGACAAGACACTGACGAGACACAGCAGGGCACAATGCACAGGCCACAGAGAGGGAAGGGAAAACGAGACAACCAAAAAACAATAATTGAACAATTGAAAACAATAATACAATTACATAGGGTACAAGCAGGACACAAAACAGAAGTGCCGCCATCTGGCGGCCCAACAAGGAAAGACAGAGACGGAAACACACAACCATGACAAAAAACACATCTAAAATGGGAAAGAGCTGTTGTGCGATTGGCTGTACAAATAGATTCAACAAGAAATCGGAGCTATCTTTTTACAGACTGCCGAAAGCTAAATAAAAGAGAAGCAAATGGATCACTGCAATTCGCAGGAACTGGAATCCAGGCACCAAAATGTGGATTTGCGGTTGCCATTTGTTTACCCAAAAATCCAACATACCTGACAGAAAATGGCAACCAGCGATCCATTTGCTTCTCTTTTATTTAGCTTTCAGCAGTCTGTAAAAAGATAGCTCCGATTTCTTGTTGAATGTCCATGGACCACTGGTTCTTTGGTAAGTTGTAAGGATCACTGTCAAGTCCAACTGCCTTTAATTTAAGCAGATAATCGTTTGTTTTACTCCCGGTTTCGCAGTTTCCCCTACTAAAGGCAGCAATGTTGCAGCATGTTTTTCCACTCAGTCCGACTGAGGGGGTATATTCCGGTCAGTGCATACCCTCTATTCATGCAAATGCCATTTAGCCCGCTTTGCAAGTAGGACATGAACATCTGTTTTGCAAATGTCAGATTAATGTGCCCCATTTGACTTTCTTAAATAAGATGAGTAGAGAGAGAAAACAAGGAAAAAGAAGTTAGTCAGAGTATGGGTGATCTAGATAGAGCCATGCCCCTTCTTACCTTCCCCTTCACTTTGTAAGTGTTCTGGGTGTAAGTGTTCTGTAGCCCTACCCAGCTTCTCTCTACCTGTCTCTTCTCAGATACAGACATAGGCATACTTGATCCCACCCTCACCACCCTGCTCTTTCTCACCCAGCCCCACCCTTACCTCTACCCTGTCTCCAATATAGACGCCGATGCCCTGTAGTTCCACCCATCCCTGCCCTCACCTCTGTCTTATCTCTGATTTGGGTATAGGCCTCCCGTAGGCTCTCCTGGGCCTTGGGGCCCACGCTGGGGTCCTTGGTGCGGCTGTGCAGATCAGAGGCTTCCTCCAGCAGCCGCTCCAGTGAGGCCCCCTGGGCACGGGCATCGTCCAACAATACGCGGTAATGCTCCAGGTGCCACACCTTCTCCTGGACCCCCAACTGCAGCTCCACATAGGGATCTAAGGCCTGCTGCATCCTCAATAGCCACCTCTCAAACTCCTCCTGAGCCCTCAGGTACTCTGCCCAGTGCAGCCACAACCACTCAATCCGGCTGCAGGGAGACAAGGGGAAACATTCAACCTACACTAGCCATAATCCAAAACATTCTGTGCTCAAGGTGGTCACAGATCCAGAATCAGTGTTAGGAGCAGAATAAATCAACACATTTTGTACAATTGTAGATCCCAGACCACATTACTGCAAAACCAAAAGATCAGTCGCAGATAACTCACATTAAATGTCCTTTTTTATTTTTAGAGTTTTAGAATAAACCTGTGGGCACATCTGGATGATAAATCTGGATAGCAGTTGAAGGCTAGGTTGTTAAGAAGTTGCAGGGCAAAATTTCAAGAACTATCTTAATACTGTAGAAACTCATCTATGTACTGTATGTTTTTTATCTCCCCCAGGTGAGAGCCTGGAGGGGATTATGCATTTGGTCGCGTGTTTGTGTATCTGTCCGCAGCTAATCTTGCATACTACTGGGCCGATCAGCTTGCTACTTGCTGTGCATGCTGGCAGCAGGCCAAGGACCTGAACTCTCAAATATTTAGCAAATCGGTCAAG